>NC_057387.1:113367111-113667111 GCF_019320065.1 Cervus canadensis
GGCTCTTCAGATGGCCCTGGCCCTCCTCCTGCCTCGGGCTCTGGACTCCTGCTGCCCATGGACTGTCCTTCCCGCACCAACTCTAGATGGTCTTGTTTTCCTCCCCGTGGGATTAGTGTCCTGGATCTACAGAAACAAAGCGCCACAGTCTAGGAGGCTTAACACAACAGAAAATTATTCTGAACGTCCCACATCAGGGGTGGGTGTGACAAGCTCCTCCCAGAGGCCCCAGACTAAGTTCCTTTCCACCTCTCCATCCTCCGTGGCTCCAGGCTCCCTGGCCCATGGCCTGCATCCCTCCCATCTCTGCCTCTGTGCTATAGGAGTCATAGGAGTCCTCCTCTGCTGTGTGTAGGCTCCCCTGTGTGTCTCCCCCTGGACACCTACCAGGACCTCCTCATTTCCAGACCCTTCCCCCTATTCCATCCACAAGGACCCAGGTCACAATCATGGGCTCTGGGGAGCAGATAACCTTCGTGGCCGTCTCTTGGCCCCCCCGGTCCTGCTGGGTTTTCCCTCCTTAGCGTGAGCCCCTGAGCGCCCCTCTGAGCATCCTACTTGTGTGTTATGTGTTTCTCTCCCTATACAGAAGGTGAGCTGCATGGGGCTAGGTTGTTGTCTGTTTGTTCATCATCAAACGCCAGTTGTCTGACTCCTGCCTGGCACTTAGGCAGTGCTTAGGCTACACATGTGTGAATGGGTAGATGTGTGAGCACGTTAGGGGTGACCAGAGGAGGCCATGGACAGAGGGGTTCTCAGGAG
This sequence comes from Cervus canadensis, assembly GCF_019320065.1. Classification (NCBI taxonomy): domain Eukaryota; kingdom Metazoa; phylum Chordata; class Mammalia; order Artiodactyla; family Cervidae; genus Cervus; species Cervus canadensis. The sequence continues at coordinate 113,367,874 of NC_057387.1, forward strand.
ATGGAACCGGTTTCTGGCTCAGCCGCCCAGGAGGGAGACGGGCTCTCAGGACTTTGTGCATGGCCTACAGTCACCTCAGCCAAGCCAGAGCTGCACCCTGGCTGGTGGAGCAGGAGGACGAGGGGTGATCCAGGAGGTGCTCTGCCCCACTGCTGTATCTCGTGGAGCCACGGGGTCTGACCGAGCAGGCTAAAGGGTGGACAGGAGATGGATGAGCTGCTTCACATGGCAGAGGGGGGTCCAGGGCTGTAAGTGACCTCCGCTCCTACGGCTGCCCTCCTCCTGCCCCGGGTCTCCCTCCACTGACATCAGGTGCCCGCAGCTCACTGTCTCCAGGACACACACTTCCTGCCCTTGGCAGGAATCCCTGGAGTGGGATCCCTGGAGCCCCTCTTCTCCGACCTCCGGCCTGCACTCAGGTGATCCCACTGGGTGTGCTCCCCGCTCAGGCTCTGATGGGACACTGCACTCCCTGCAACTGGCCAGTGTGTTCATGGTCCACCCAGGCCCTGTCTCGCTTGCTGGACCTGAGGGCCGTCGTGGCTGGCTGAGTCTCCTTCATCTTGTTTCCTGGCGTGGACTGTGGACCTGTCACAGAGGGATGACCAGAAAGGGAACCAAACTGTAGCAAATGCACGTGCTGAAGGGACAAATGCAGAGCAGAGATGCGACGGGGGTCCAGGCAGCACCAGGCTTCGGCTTTGAAAGTCACTCGCGTGGCATTCCCCCCATGCTGGTTTGAATCTGATGACTTTTTATATGACTCCTAATGAGAGAGTGAATGACAACGGGCCTGTGTGTGTCTCTATGGGTGCAGGACCCAGGAGGGTTGGGTGTAGAGACCCCAAGACACAGAGGCAAGAGGAAGCCAGATCTCTGGGGCCTCCACAGAGAGAGGTGGTCCATACCGAGCAGTTGAAAAGCCCTGAGGTCGTCCGTGGTCTCTATGGCCCATCCCCCTTTCCTCCTGTTTCCACACCTGGTCGTGTGGGTGCTGCTCAGATGATCTCTTATTGATCCCAACTGCCTGACCGACCAGGGTTTGAACGTGGAGCTGATCAGTGTGGAAAGGTCTCTGATATTGTGAGAGCCATGAACAGTCTTGGGCCCACACCCCGAGATTCTGACCCTGGGGTCCCCAGGTGGTGGCTTCGTGACCTTGCCCCTGAAGGATGCCCCTTCTAAGATGCCAGCTCCTCTCCAGGACTCTCGGTGGGCTCCCTGGAGCATGAGGCTGGGGTGTTAGTGCTCCTGGTTCCTCCCTGCAGATGGCTAGAACCTTGTGTTCGTACCTTGGAGAATTCCTTCAATAAATATTGGTGGATTGCCCACCAGACACCGTGTAGGGCTGCCAGGATCTCTGGACATGGCTCTCCAGTGGCCTGGGCATCTGCGTGTCTTACAGGTCAACCAGGATCACCTCGTGCGGTAAGAAAACTCATTCTCTCAGCAGCTGATGGGTGACGGGTGGGGGCTTATATACAGAAGAATGAGGGGCGGAGTCTAGCCGGGACCTGAGAGGAATAGGGCTTAAGCATTTAAACCAAAGTCTACATGCCTGATGATTCCCAGAGACACTTTGCTCTGTGGACATTGGTGCTCAGTTCACTGCTGAGTTCAAGAGCTCCATTCCCTGGAACACTGCACTTCATTTAGGACGTGAAAACCTCAGATACCTGATATCTTCTGCTGTTTCCTGAAATGGGCAGGGCAATTTTAAAGATGAGGAAGTCTCACTTTGCCTAGCCATCAAATAAGGAAAAGCTAAAGGCAAAGGAGGAAAGGAAAACTATACCCATTTGAATGCAGAGTTCCAAAGAATAGCAAGGAGAGATAAGAAAGCCTTCCTCAGTGATCAGTGCAAAGAAACAGAGGAAAATAACAGAACAGGAAAAACTAGAGATCTCTTCAAGAAAATTAGAGATACCAAGGGAACATTTCATGCAAAGAAGGGCACAATAAAGGACAGAAATGGCATGGACCTAACTGAAGCAGAAGATATTGAAAAGAGGTGGCAGGAATACACAGAAGAACTATACAAAAAAGATCCTCATGACCCCTATAACCATGATGGAGTGATCACTGACCTAGAGCCAGACATCCTGGAATGTGACATCCAGTAGGCCTTAGGAAGCATCACTACGAACAAAGTTAGTGAAGGTAATGGAATTCCAGCTGAGCTATTTCAAATCCTAAAAGATAATGCTGTGAAAGTGCTGCACTCAATATGCCAGCAAATTTGGAAAACTCAGCAGTGGCCACAGGACTGGAAAAGGTACAGTTTTCATTCCAATCCCAAAGAAAGGCAATCCCAAAGAATGTTCAAACTAATGTACAACTGCACTCATCTCACACACTAGCAAAGTAATGCTCAAAATTCTCCAAGCCAGGCTTCAACAATATGTGAACCATGATCTTCCAGACGCTCAAGCTGAAGTTAGAAAAGGCAGAAGAACCAGAGATCAAATTGCCAACATCTGCTGGATCATAGAAAAAGCAAGTGAGTTCCAGAAAAACATCTACCTCTGGCTTTATTGATTACGTCAAAGCCTTTGAGTACATAGATCACAACAAACTGTGGAAAATTCTTCAAGAGATGGGAGTACCAGACTATCTTACCTGCCTCCTGAGAAATCTGTATGCAGGTCAAGAAGAAACAGTTAGAACTGGACATGAAACAACAGACTGGTTCCAAATCAGGAAAGGAGTATATACATCAAGGCTGTATATTGTCACCTGCTTATTTAACTTCTATACAGAGTACATCATATGAAATTCCAGGCTGGATGAATCACAAGCTGGAATCAAGATTGCCAGGAGAAATATCAATAACCTCAGATATGCAGATGCCACAACCATTATGGCAGAAAGTGAAGAGGAACTAAAGAGCCTTTTGATTTATGATAGAGTAGAGTGACAAAGTTGGCATAAAGCTCTACATTCAAAAGACGAAGATCATCACATCTGGTCCCATCACTTCATGGCAAATTGATATGGAAACAGTGAAAGAGTTTACTTTCTTGGGCTCCAAAATCACTGTGGATGGTGACTGCAGCTGTGAAATTCAAAGACACTTGCTCCTTGGGAGAAATGCTATGACCAACCTACACAGTATATTAAAAAGCAGAGACATAACTTTGTTGACAAAGGTCCATCTAGTCAAAGCTATGGTTTTTCCAGTAGTCAGGTATGGATGTGAGAGTCAGACTGTAAAGAAAGCTGAGCACCAAAGAATTGATGCTTTTGAACCATGATGTTGGAGAAGACTCTTGAGAGTCCCTTGGACTGCAAGAAGATCCAACCAGTCCATCCTAAAGGAAATCAGTCCTGAATATTCATTGGAAGGACTGATGCTGAAATAACCCAGCCACCTGATGTGAAGAGCTGACTCATTGGAAAAGACTGCGATACTGGGAAAGATTAAAGGCAGAAGAAGAAGGGACAACAGAGGATGAGATGGTTAGATGGCATCACTGACTCAATGGACATGAGTTTGAGCAAGCTCTGGGAGTTAGTGATGGACAGGGAAGCCTGGCGTGCTGCAGTTCATGAGGTCACAAAGATCTGGACACCACTGAGAGACTGAACTGAATTGAAAATGGAGAAAATAATGGCATTATCATCCCCACAGCTATTGTATCAGCATCCATGAGCTGAAGGAGAAAAACTACTGTGGGCGTAAATTTTAAAATAAATGAAGCACTGCAATGATGCAAGGCATTTCCATTATTACAAATAAATGTCCTCAAAAAGAAGAGGTATATTTTCAGATGATATTTCAGATTAGCAAAATGAAAGCCCAGGACATGCCTGCTACAGTGGAGCTCGACCAAAGCCCAGAGCCATTTTCAAGGCGCCCTTGAACTCTTTGTTCCTCAGACAGTAGATCAAGGGGTTGATGATTGGGGTGAGGACAGTGTACAAAACAGAGATGAACTTGTTTGAGCTCCGAGAATCAATGGCCTGGGGCCAAACGTACATGAAAAACAAGGCCGTGTAGAAGATGGTGACCACGGTGAGGTGGGAAGCACAGGTGGAGAAGGCTCTCCAGCGGCCCCTGGCTGAGGGGATGCGCAGGACGGCCAGGGTGATGTGCACGTAGGACAGCACAGTGGCCATGAGCGGGAACACCAGGATGAGGAAGGCCAGGATGAAGTCAACCAGCTCTGCGGTCGAGAAGTCTGTGCAGGCCAGTTTGAGGATGGGGGAGATGTCACAGAAGAAGTGGTTCAGGATGTTGGAACCACAGAATGTGGCACCGGAGATAAAGTAGACCTTGATCATGGAGATGGTGAAGCCACTCATGAAGGAGAAGGCCACCAGCTGGACACAGAGCCCCGTGGTCATGATGGCTTGGTAGCGCAGGGGGTGGCAGATGGCCACATAGCGGTCATAGGCCATGGAGGCCAGGAGCACACACTCGGTACACACCAGGGAGCTGAAGAAGTAGAGCTGGGTCATGCAGCCCACGAAGGAGATGCGCCTTCTTTGCAGGAGGAAGCCATCCAGCATCTTGGGGATGATGTCACACACATACCAGATCTCCAGGGAAGACATGATGCCCAGAAAGTAGTACATGGGCCTGTGGAGGGAGGGGCTGCCCCAGACGGTGAGGATGATGGCCAGGTTCTCCACCAGCACGAAGAGGCAGGTGAGCAGGAAGAGGAGGAAGAGCAGGTACTGCAGCCGGGGGGCCGTGGGGAAGCCCACCAGGATGAAGGCGCTGACCTGGGTCATGTTCTCCCCCCTCATCCTCCTGTGCGGGGCATCTAGGTCCACAAACAACCTTCGTGCCAGATGAGGGCCAAGGGCGGCTGGGGAGAGAAAGCAGAGGTCAGCCTGGGGGTGGGTTTTGACCCAACGAGGGGGCGCCAGTCTCCTCAGACAGCAGGGGAGCAGAAACTGTCTCCAAGTTAAGCCTGAAGCACTCAGTGTGGGAGTTCTAGGTCTCCTGGGGGCTGGACACCCTGAGAGCAGGTGGGGCTCCTGAATACCCTGCCCCTTTCCTCCTCCAGGCGATCTTCAAATCATCTGATTGTTTTATAACCTGGACTTTTCCCAAGGAGTCTAATGACCGTAAGGGATGTACACAGTCCTTGGCTACATTAGAAGGTACTTGGTCCTTCAGCTGGTTTCAGAGATGATTTTGTAAGAGGAAGGGATACCAGGGGCTGTAGGGTTTGTGGGTCTCTCTGGCCAGCCAGACCCCAGATCCATAGCATCTCTCCACAGAGCTGGGGGTCTGAAGAGCAAGAGGAGCCTCCCAGGGCAACAGGAGAGAGTTGTCTCCTCAAGCCCCCTTGAGATCTGGTAAAGGATGAAAAGATAAAGCCCCACAACATCAGAAACTCCCGAGGGGAGTACCAGCAAGGAGAGGTGTCAGCGGTGTTCTGGAGGAGAGGCAACAGAAGGCAGAGGGGCTGGGGCAGCAGCGTGGGGGAGTCCAGAATGTTCTTGAGGGGCCTGTCATCGCTGAGGGAAGAGCTGCCTGCCCAGCGAGCCCACGACCAGGGTGAGGAGGGTGTGTGTGACAGGGGCGTGAAGGCAGAGCTCTACATGCAGCGTCTCCAGTCCAGGGGCTGCCCCTCCACCCTGCAGGCGGGTCCCCCAGAGCCAGCCTGTAGACTGTAGCCCGCCAGGCTCCTCTGTCCATGGGGTTCTCCAGGCCAGGATACTGGAGTGGGTTGCCATTTCCTTCTCCAGGGGATCTTCCCAACCCTAGCCCTTATCACGTGCCAGATGGAACTCACATAAATCCCCTCTTGTAACCCTTACCATGACTATGGGGAAAGAAGGCTCACATTTTTCAGGTGAAAATCTGAGGAAGTTCAGGGACTCAGCAAGACACACAGGTCCTCAGACGCTGAGGCCACGACTCTTCCCACGGCGTCAGCAAGAGAAGCAGTGAACCCATTTGGGTGCGGGCTAGAGATTCAGAATTATTAAGATGGACTGTTAGAGCTTCGGGTTGCCCTCTGATGATATTTTAACAGGCTACAAAACAGAAAGTCACAAAATAAATAGTATCATCAGAAGAAAAGGCAGAGGTTTATGCCGTGGTTTTCTTATAGCTTAATTTCACAGCTGAAAATGACACACCAAGAGCTTAGATGATTCCTAAAGGCACTCACGGGATGGCCAACATTAGTGTCTCAACGTCACCACTTTCTGAGAAAACTGACAAGACAGAAGGCCCCAGGTCCCCACAACATAAACACAAGAACTGTTAGCGATGCTTCAGAGAAGGCCGTGGCCTCCGATGCGGTGCCAGCGTGACTCTCCCGCTTCTCTCAAGAGCAGAGCTTTCTCATGGCTTGTAAACTGTCACAGGGCATGGGGATTTCCCAGTTCGTTTCACAAAGTGGCAAATTCCTTTCCACGAGAGGAGAGCTGTATGCCAGTGACCTACTGTGTGTATGTTTTACTGCAGTTACAGAACTCAAATGAAAAGCCAGGAGATAGCACCCAGAAGCACATTAGGAGAGGGAATGCCGCAGACAAGCAAGCGTGCCCGTGCTCAGAGCGCAAGAGGCTGCCAGGTGATGAAATGTGTCAGTGATGGCGGGAGTCCCGCTGATGCGGAAAGGCCTTGACCAAAAACGATTCCAAACCTTTTATACATTTGCCATCCCCAAATAAGTGATGTATTTGAATATTAATATATAAATAATCTCGGACTCAACATAGAAAATAAGCTTATGTTTACCAAAGGGGCAAGTGGGGGTACTTTAGGAGTTTGGGATTAACAAATACATACACACTACAATATATAACATAGACAACCAATAAAGTCCTTCTCTGTAGCCAAGGGAACTACACTCAACATCTTGTAATAACCCATAACCAAAAAGACTCTATGGCTGAATCACTTTGCTGTACTACTGAGTCTAACACAACATTATAAATCAACTGTACTCCAATAAAAATTTAAAAACAAGTCAAAAATATCCATACCATTTGCTGTAGATTCTCCTAGCAATGACTTCCAGCAAATCATGACTTCAGGTAAGGAAAAAAGTCTCTCGCTCAGCCAACAGCCTGTGACATCCCAGTGGTTAGTACCAGAATCACTCACATTCTGCAGAGACTAGGATGAAGATGGGTCTTCTTTAAAACCACCGAGGAGTAAGAACACCACCCTCTACTACCCCCTTCAAACATGGGTAAAGAAGTAGACAAAACTGTCATGATTTCCAGATAACATGACCCTAACCTAGAAAACCCAGATTATACTTGATGGTTGGTGAGGTTCAGTCACCCAGTCGGGTCCACTCTTTGCGACCCCATGGACTGCAGCAGGCCAGGCCTCTCCGTCCCTCACCATCTCCCGAAGTTTGCCCAAGTTCTGCATCATTGATTAAGGGATTTCAAACGATGTGAAAGCTGCAGTCTTCCTATATGGCTTCCCAGGTGGCACGAGTGGTAAAGAACCTACCTGGCAATGAAGGAGGCGTAAGAGATGCAGGTCCAGTCCCTGGGTTACTAGCAATTAATCATGAACACGTCCCTTGAAGATATATTGTAAAGCTATCAATATTTCCAGTAAATCTTAAAATTTAACTTGATTATAGCTGTGCATGCATGTGCTAAGTCGCTTCAGTCATGTCTGACTCTTTGTGACCCTACGGACTGTAGCCCCCCAAACCCCTCCGTCCATGGGATTCTCCAGGCAAGAATGCTGGAGTGGGTTGCTGGGCCCTCTCCAGGGGATCTTCCTGACCCAGGGATCGAGCCCACATCTCTTATGGCTCCTGCACTGGCAGGCGGGTTCTTTACTACTAGTGCCACCAGGGAAGCTTTGATCACAGGTGAAATCTCACCAAATCTTATTTTCCTTAAAACAGAGTGAAATAATCCTTAAAATCATCTTTAAGTATGAACAGATGTGAATATCAAAGACGGTTCAGGAAAAAGAAAGGAGAGCATTAGTGGAGAGGACTTGCCATTTTGGAGATGAGAAAATACAATAAAGTGAAAGTAATGGTTTAAGAAAATAAATGTTAAAAATGAGTGCCGCCACTCAGTCAATGGGACAGTGTGAAAACAGCATGTCATTGTTTAGTCGTCCAGTCGTGTCCGACTCTGTGACCCCACGGACTGCATCATGCCAGGCTTCACTGTCCTTCACCATCTCCCAGAGTTTGCTCAAACTCATGTCCATTGAGTGGGTGATGTCATCCAACCGTCTTGTCCTCTGTGGTCCCCTTCTCCTCCTGCCTTCAATCTTTCCCAGCATCAGGGTCTTTTCCAAGGAGTCGGCTCTTCAACTATCTCTATCTCTGGCACTTAGATAGAAAGTTCTAAATCAGATCACGAGGGATATAATAGGAAGAAAAGGGAGGATTGCTTAATGAATGATTCCAAGGTCATCTTGTAAATATTTGTTAAAAAACTAAATGAGTCATTTCTTCATATGTAACACCAGAAAGCAGACTTCTGATGGATAAAACATCAGTACTCAAAGGTCCACGAGGCCTGTCCTCCTTGTCCATGGACACCATGGAGTGGAGGGCGTGGCCCACACGTACGGAGGCAGAAGCCACTCTTTGGACTTTGATTGTTAATGAATAAGTCAAAGATTTAGAGTGACATTTTAAAATAGCTGGGGGGGTCAGATTTCGTGGTGGAGCAGAGGGAGAGCTTAAATGGAGCTGAGCGAGTCCCAGGGCCCCTCCCAGACACCACTGTGTTACCACACTCCCATCTTATGCTACACACTTTATCGCAGAAAATTCTTTACACCCCCACTCTGGTCATTGTTTTGGAAATCAGAACCTTCCATGGAGAAGCACAGATTTCTGGCTTCTCTTGAAAAATTGAAAGGTCTGGGGCAGCAAGGTCGGAGCTCCCGCATGCCCACGTGGGCTGGACTCTCGGACAGGCTGGACCCTAGGAGGGTGTGAGAACCACTCCTGCTCCCCAGGCTGCCCTGGAGTTGTTAGCACCCGCGGCCCCTCTGTTACCTGGCTCCAGCCGCGGGCGCAGGGCTCCCGCAGAGCTGAGCCAACCCCGCCGCTCTGCGTGCGCCCCGTCTCATCTGCTCCTGCTTCATCTCCCCTTTGCCGTGGGCTCTGCTGAGCGGTTAGACATCTCCTTGACTCGGCATCTGTGCTGTACCACCCTCTGTCTCATCTGCAACTGCTCAGCTGCGCCACAGTCTCAGCCTGGCTTCGGTCCCCACACCGGGGGTCCCACAGGTGCCTGTGACCAGCCCGTCCCAATTTCCGGGCCACAATCCTGTTCTTTCTCCACCTGCCTCTCCTCCACGCACGGTGCCTTGGCCCCAGCCATCTGCTCTCACTGTCCAAGCTCAGCAAAGGCCACCCACTCCCAAGTCTCCACCTGGTGAGGCCCACACCCCCATCTCTCTGAGGATCCCGCCCGTGTGTCCAGCCGATGACAAGAGGCCCCCACCGGCTCTGGAGTCCACACCCTCCTCCTTGTGTTCGTCATCAGACAGCGGCACCACCATGCAGACAGCGGCACCACCATGCACCCAGCTGCCCCGGCAGACGCCCGGCTTCTGTTCTTCTCCCTGGCGTGGCTCAGCCAAGGCTGGTCCTAGTCCTCCTGCGTCCTTGGCGTCTCTAGAATCGGCTCCCTTGTCTCCGCTCTCCTGGGCTTCTGTCCAGCTACCCCGAGTTCAGGCTCCACCACCACGCCGGAACGATGGTCCCTGAACTCTAACTCATCCTCAGTCGCCGTCCTGACTCCATCTGGTCCACCCTCCACGTGGCGGAGAATGGCACGCGGATCTTCCAGCTGCATCCACGGAGCATTCTTGGCACGAACTCTGCTCTCCTGACAGACCCACTTGCTCCCTGGTCACCCCCGCCCCCTCCAACAACAGAGTCCTGCCCGAGGAGCCACTTTCAGTCCCCAAGAGCACCTCGCTGACCTCAGGTGCCCCTGCTGCCCTGCCACGGCCAAAAGTCGGGCATCCATCAGGTCTCAGATGTCTTCCTCCCGAGGGCCGGCTGGGCCCCCAGTGCTGCTCTGAGACGACCTGAAGGGGGGCTTCAGGATCTGGGCGCAGGGGGAGAAAGCACGCTCGTTTGAGAGGGGAGAAAGATCTGGGTTTATGCTGTTCTGGACCCGAGGGGCCCCCACGTCCAGACCCCGCGAGTAGGGCCCTGATGTCCATACCTCACAGCGGGGGACGCAGGGGAGGGGTCAGTCCCTATCCATCTGACACTGAGCGCCCACTACTAGGAAGTTAGGATTGCAAGGCTCTTGGGCTCAATCAGGAGAGAAAATGGTCTCCAACTTCTGCCTTCATGAAGTGCAAGTTCTTGGAGAGGCAGAGAAGCAGAAAGAAAGTGCCCCACGCTTGTAACTTGCAGATCAGTTGCTGAGGACGTTCCCAGGTGATGAGAAGATGGTAGGGCATATCAGGGCGGGTGGGGCTGGCGGTGCTGGGTGTGGGAGTGGGCGTCAGCGAGGAGCGACCCTGGGCGAGGTCCTGATGCGGTGAGGACTGGCCGGGCAGCTGTGTGGGGAGGACCCCAGGGCGCGTCCGAGTGCGGGGAAGGCAGCGAGGAGACAAGCCTGGCTGGAGAAGAGTGAGACAGTGCAGTGGCTGGGGGCTCCGTCACCAGGGGAGGAGGGGGGTCACCCCGTGGAGGACGAGGGGGAAGGAGCGGAGGATGCCAGGGTAGCCCTCCCCCAAAATCAGGGGTCCCTTCTACTGAGACTCAGGTCTCCCCTGATGGGAGCGGTGGGCAAAGCGGGAGTCTCCCACCGACACCTGCTCTGACTGCAGAAGACAGGGCGGATGCGGAACAGCGTCCCCGTCTGATAACGTCCCTCCCTGTCCATCCTGTGAGGACAGGAGGGAACAAAAGGAGGGTGGAGGGGAGGGCTTGGCGGGGGCAGGGGAGACAGAGAGCAGCCTTGAGCAGCCCGGGGTGCCGGCAGGGACAGCAGACCTCAGGAGGTGTACCCACATTTCTAGAGCGGGGGGACATCTCCTGGGGGACAGAGTGGATGATAGGAGGAGAGCATGGGACCCTCCATGGATGCCTTCAAAGCTCAGAGGGGAGGGTGCTGGAGATGTGGCTGGGTGGTGGTTGTGGGGAGCATGAGAGTGAGGAAGCCCCCCCTCGTGAGATCAGAGAGGGGGCCACGGGTGGTGAGGGGCTTCTGGATCCTGGCCCCACTCCACACAGTCCCAAGAGACCAGATCCAGAGGCCACCAGACCGGCCTCTCAACCGAGAGGAAGGACTCACAGGAACCTACCTGAGAGCCACAGGCGCCCCTGGCTTCCCCCCACCCAGCACAGGCTGGCGTCGCCCCCTCTGTCCCCTGACCCCTGAGTGGACAGCGCCCATGTGGCCTGGCCCGTCCTGAGAGGCAGCTGGCCCAGCTCTGGGGCTCTGCTGGTTTAAAGGAGGCGCCGGGAAGAAGGCTGTTGGCTTCCTCCCCATCACTCCCAGACGCGGGGCTCCAGGGTCCAATTACCCTGCTGCGGAGATGTAACTGCCCCCACACCACCAATTAGCGTGGAATCTCCCAGCCTGCGCCTCCGGGCCCTGCTGGTGGTGTCTGCTGAGGACACAGCCCTGCTGGGCTTCACTGCTGACCCGCCTCACCCTGACCAGGCGCCCAGGCCCTTGACCGAGCCTTTTCCCCTGTCCACTCAGTCTCCCACACAGAGTGCCGTCTTCACCCCAACCTCTGCGACTGCTTCCCGTCACAACTGTGAGGGGTAAGACTCCTGCTCGGGCCAGGGGGTGCTCCAGGGACAATGACCATGATCTGCTCCAGGGCGATGCACTCAGCGGGGACCCTGTGCTATCTCAGGGTTCATGGACGTTATTATTCATAAACGGGCAGGGAAATTTGAGTTTCTGAGACAAGAACCTTTTCCCTATATACATAATCAACACACAAAGCATTATATCAGTTCAGTTCAGTCGCTCAGTTGTGTCTGACTCTTTGTAACCCCATGGACTGCAGCACGCCAGGCTTCCCTGTCCATCAACAACTCCTGGAGTTTACTCAAACTCATGTCCATTGAGTCAGTGATGCCATCAAACCACCTCACCCTCTGTCATCCCCTTCTTCTTCTGCCCTCAATCTTTCCCAGCATCAGGGTCTTTTCCAATGAGTCATCTCTTCACATGAGGTGGCCAAAGTATTAGAGTTTCAGCTTCAGCATCAGTCCTTCCAATGAACACCCAGGACTGATTTCCTTTAGGATGGACTGGTTGGATCTCCTTGCAGTCCAGGGGACTCTCAAGAGTCTTCTCCAACACCACAGTTCAAAAGCATCAGTTCTTCTGTGCTCAGCTTTCTTTATGGTCCAGCTCTCACATCCATACATGACCACTGGAGAAACCACAGCCTTGACGAGACGGCCCTTTGTTGGCAGGAGAAACAGGAGGGACCTGGGGGCTTGTGCTTGGCCAGGTTGTCAGGGGCTGCCCTTGTCAGAGAATCTGAGCTTGGACATGGCGAGAGGATGCAGAGGGGAGGCTGCCATTCTTGTAATAAACACCCCAACTTGCCAATGACTTTCCCACTCTGCGGAAAGTCAACGGAATGAATGAAGGATTATGAAATGGGCAGACAGGCATGTCATCAAAGAGGATAAGGAATGACAAAAAGCACATGAAAAGATGTGTGCCATGATTAGCCATCAGGGAATGTGAGCAAAACCGTGATGAGATCCCCCACACCCTGTCAGAACAGCTAAAATTAAAAAACAGTGGCAACACTCATATCTGGCCAGGATGCAGGGAGATGGGAACTCCTGCTGGTGTGGCTGCAGCTCCGGCGGTACCGTCCCCTGGAAAACAGCTCAGCAGTTTGTTTCAAAGCTAAGTGTACTTCACCCACCGACCTGTGCGGGAAGGTTGATGGCAGCTCTTTTCAAGGTCATTAAAACCTGGAAATGTCCCCGATGCCCTTTAGTGAGTAAATGGACAAACATATTGTGCTGTGTCCACACAATAAAAGCACGCCAACTGATGAGATCTGTGGATGGAGCTCACATTTTTATATGTTTTTGTCCATTTGGCTATGGTCTTCCATTTTCAATATGCATTTACCTAGCTGCTGATAAAATTCTGCCACTGTTCAAATGCTTAGTGTCCAGCTGACTCTCTTTCTTGAGAAGCAAATGCTTTAGTCTTTTACTTGTTTTTTTCCTAATTTTATTATACTATAATTGTTTCACAGTGCTCTGTTGTTTCAGGTGTAGAGCAAAGTGAATCAGTTACGCATATACACACGTTCTTTCTCAGAGTCCTTTCCCAAACAGGCCGTTGCATAGAATTGAGTCGCGTTCTCTGTGCTAAACAGGAGGTCCTCATGAGTTCTGTTTCATATACAGTGTGGGTGTGTCTATCCCAATTTCCCAATTTATCCCTCCCCACTTGCCTCTTACCTCCTGGAAAAGACTTAGGTCTTTTACTTACTTTTAATTGAACTCACTGCATTTCTTTCATTGATTTGAATTCTGTATTCATAACTTCAGGTGTTTTTCTATAACTTATCTGTATTATGAGTATGTTCCCCCACCCTGTATGTTGGCGTGTTCTCCACTCTTCACCTCACTAATTTTCTGATGACAGAGCCCTGGGTACCAGCTTGTCCATGTGCCCATCCCTTCCTGCTGAGTCCATGGGACTTGGGGAAGACCATCCATTCCTAACTCCTGTAAGTAAGTAGGTGTTAGTTGCTCAGTCGTGCCCGACTCTATGAGACCCCATGGACTGCAGCCCACCAGGCTCCTCTGTCCATGACATTTTCCAGGAAAGAATACCTCAGCGGATTGCCATTTCCTTCTCCAGGGGATCTTCCTGACCCAGGGATCGAATCTGGGTCTCCTGCACTGCAGGAAGATTCCTTACTGACTGAGCTACAAGGGAAGCCCTAACTCCTGGGAGAGGGCTAATTAGTCAAGCCTGTGTGCTTAGCGTGGTTATCACATCATTTTGCCCTCAGTGCATCCTCAAGAACCTGGAATCCAGGCAGCCAGCTGCAGTGCTGCCCTGGAAAGAGTTCAGCTTCGGGTACCTGTGTGACCTGAGTTGGTCCGTGATGCTGACGGTAAGATGTTGTTCCTTATCAGTGGACAGATGCCTTCTCCATTATCAGCTCATTGGTTCGCTTTTCCCTTTAGGTCGACACTGTTTAAGAAATGTTCGCTCTCTCAGAGTCACGGGGGCTCCCGTATTTCCTGGCTGGGGGCTGTCTGGACGCTGCTTCTTGCAGACCCTGATTCTGCATCCTCTCCCCTCAGGTGTTATCTTTTTCTTCATTCCTCATTCCGCTTCCCCTTTTCGAAGGGATGTTGGTTTCAGCCCCTTGTGCTGGCCCAGAATCCTGGCAGCAGTGCCAGTCCAGCAGGCACCCCCTCGTCCTTCTCTTCCCCTGTAGGGTGGGGCCCCAGGGGCAGAGTCCGCCGGCCTCCTCCACCCCCCACCACACAGTGGCATACCCGCCCGCTCCAGGGTTTCCAGGCAGAACGGGCACAGTCCACCCCACCACCCTTGGAAATTTTGGCCTAGACGTTTAGAACATCCTTACAGCTCCTTGCTGTAAGGCTTCCCTGGAGGCTCAGACAGTAAAGACTCTGCCTGCAGTGCAAGAGACCTGGGTTCGGTGCCTGGGTCAGGAAGATCCCCTGCGGAAGGAAATGGCAACCCACTCTGGTACTCTTGCCTGAGAAGCCCCATGGACGGAGGAGCCTGGCAGGCTGCAGTCCATAGAGTCAGACACGACTGAGCACATAGCTCCTTGCAGAGGGGTTTTGCCCGCTTCCAGCACCTGCAGTTGCAGCCGTGGTCCCAGGACCACCGAGGAGGAAAGCTGAGAGCAGCATCTTCCCCTCCTCCTCCCCCAACAAAGGAGGGGCTATCAGGAGGGGATGCGCTCCTGGCCGCTCCCACCCTGAGTGTGAGCACACGTTCATGAGGCAAGTGCGCCAGCGCTCCGTGCCCTTTACACACGCGTTTTGATGACCCGTTCAAGTCCCCATCAAACCACAGCTCTGAGGATGAGATGCAGCCGGACGTGTCCGTGGGTGTGGTGTCCCTTGGCCACTGCTGGACTCCTTGCGCTGTAGTGTGCATTCCCTGGTTTGAAGAAACATAGCTTGGTGGTCAGATCAGCAGGGTCTTCTTTCCAGTCCTCTTACATTTTCCAGCACTTTCACCCATCAGGTGTGCAAAGCCTCATCCAGTGTCTGTTCCTGTCACGAGCATTTTCAGCCTCCTGGGGAGCCGGGCAGTGGTCTGCTGTAGTCCATCTGCCTGCTTTATTCGGGGTTGTCCCCCGGGGAACACGAATCCCCGCCATCTGCAGGCTCCTTCCTGCCAGCCCAGGGGTGCGAGGGGGCTGTGTCTGTGATCACACCGCCTCTTTGTCGCCGCGGCCCCTCTGTCCACTCCTTCCCTGGACCCAGGCGGTCGCCTCCAGTGACAGCCCCGGAATATGCTTTTGCTGGTTCTAATCACCTTCTGATCATCTGATCCTTACTCTAAAGGGCCCCCAGCTCCCCCGGAGTTTGCTGTAGGCCATGCTGCCACCAGCATCCTGTTAGCAGGGCAGGTTTCTGCTGCCCGCCGGCCTGGCCACGTAGCCAGCCCGTGGATGGCTGCCCCCCGGCGAGCCAACCCCAGACACCGGGGCCTGTAGCTGCTGAGTTCTCCCATCACCGCGAGAGCAGCAGCACGCCCTTCAGCCCACTGCGCTGGCTGGCTCCTCCCTGCTTCAACCAGGGCTTTCCCATCAGCTGGTCGTAGGACGGCAGGATTCCAAACAGGATGCTGTCTGTCCACCCGGAGCTGCCCTTCCTAAACCAGGACACTCGCAGTTGGTCAGTCAAGAGCCACTCATAGGACGCTGTCCATGTGGCAGCGGGGTCTGGCCGCTCGGCAGACGGTCCTAAAGCCAGCCCTGGAGGAAGAGGCACCCAGCTCATGACACCAGGCTCCTGAACGGCCATTTCCGTGTTATCATGGAACTCCCCCCTTATCGCAGTGTTTCTCTGGCACCACCCAAGACTTTATGGGTGTCTTGGCTTCAGGGTTATTTCACATCATCAGTCCTGGGGACACTTGCACCCAATGCCCAATAGTAGCTGGTGACTGTCCCTCAGATGCCATGTTTCGTCATACCTGGGTCTAGAAACGCCCTGGTCCAAAAATCCCACTGTTTGCCGCTAGGTGGCACTCACAGGCTTTAGCCATGCGCTCCCGCCTGCAAGAGTGTGACGTAGAGATTCTTCCCAAGCCATGTATTCTCTGAAGGGCCAAGAGCACGTTAGAAAGTCAGATACAAGCTTCTGTTGTTCAGCTCCCCTTCAAACATGGCTTCTTTTGGGTGTGGGTAGGAGCCAGTGGTCTTCAAATGTGGCCTTTTGCATCCTCTGAACAGCCCGACTGTGCATGGCGTTTCTCCTTAGTTCCAGGGAGAGGCAAGGACTGCAGTCTATTTTCAGATGCTGGCGCAATGTCAAGGCTGGCTTCTCCTGTGTCATTCCTGAGAATTTCTCTGTCCGGGCCCTTCTGGCTTTGCTGGACTTGCCCACCAGCTTCTGTTAGTCATGTGTACCAGCATTGTACGTAAGTCACTCCCAGCTTGCTCGGCAGTGCCTGACATTGCTGTGATATCAGTTTACTGTTTATTATAGTCAGGCCCTGCATCAAGTACAAATGTCTTCCTACCAAATTATGCCAGCAAGTTGGCAAATTCAGAAAACCCTGTGACTATATGGTAAATTTAAATGGGATGCTTCCCACATGAAGACACACTGTGGTTGACTTCTATATGAGATTGAGATAAGGCCATCTGCAAGACCCATCCCTGAGTACACATCTCCTTTAGCCTGCTTGTTTTTTCTTTTTTTTTTTTCACTACTGAAACCATAGGAAGAACTTCTGATGCTATTGGTGGTATGTGTACACTCTGTCCTTGGGATTTCCCAGGCAAGAATACTGGAGTGGGTTGCTATTTCCTCCTCCAGAGGATCTTTCCGACCAGGGATTGAGCCCGCATCTCCTGTGGATTCTGCACTGGCAGGCAAGTTATTTACCACTGAGCCAGCTGGGAAGCCCCATTATTGGTGGTATTTGAGCCTTAATAGTCTATGTGGGTCTCCACTAGCATTCTGTTTCTCTCACAGGTTGCACAGGGCTGTTATACAGAAATTTGTATACAAGTATCCCCGTTTCTAACATGTTATTAACTAAAGTGGTTATCTTTCCTTGTCTACTATACATTCATTTATAATTCTATACTATTTCAAATTAACAGCCAGTACGGGCTTAGGCAATTCTTTGGGCGCCCATGTGGTATACTGAATTAACACTGACTGAAGGGTGAGCTTACACATTTCCTGTATTACCAAACTAGGCAGGGGAAGTGTTCCCGAGTCAGACACAGTATCTCTCCCAATAATATAGTCAGGTAAAGGTGATGCAGCCACTTCAATGAAGTCCATTCAAGTATTCCAGTTTTCATCCAAACTTTCACCTCAATCGCATCACCACCCAGTCTAGCTCCATTTCCTCCCGATCTACCTGTGTCTTCCAGGGAGGACTTTACCTGGAAGGTTTACCAACAGGTTTTGGAACCAAGTTGGGCTCCTATGTCAAGGTTTCCAAGAAAAATATTTTCTCCACCCTCTGGTCATTTTTCCAACAACTATGCATTTGTGCTAAGTCGCTTCATTCGTGTCTGACTCTTTGTGACCCCATGGACTGTAGTCCACCAGGCTCCTCTGTCCATGGGATTCTCCAGGCAAGAATACTGGATTGGATTGCCAGGCCCTCCTCCAGGGCATCTTCCCGACCCAGGGATCGAACCCAGGTCTCCTACATTGGCAGGTGGATTCTTTACCATCTGAACGACCAGGGAAGCCCAGATTTCTCCCTTACTCTTGCGTCTGTCTTTTCTCTGTCCCTATATTTATGATGTCTCTTGTGAAACGTATATAGGTTTTATATAGGTTTTTTATTTAGCCAATCTGATAATAAAACATTTATTACCTTAAAGTTTAGTGTAAATGATATATAATTTTATTAACATGTGCTGCTTGTTTTCATTTGGCCCTTCTATATTTTTTATCTACCTGCAATTGAATGGATTTTTTTTTAAGATTTTTGCTTTCCTCTTATTATTACATTATTGCACATTTTATGCTATTATTTTCCTGCTATCTTATGAAAGACAACATGCATTATTCTCTTATTATAGTCAAAGGAGAACTATTACTTTGTAACTGCGATGATAATGCTAGAGCTTTAAAAGTTCAAATTCACTTACTCTCTCCCAACTTTTGCAAATTTCCACGTAAATCTTAGTCCACATATCATTTCTCTTATTTTTATACAACCAAAAAATTAATATTTATCCATTTATTTATGCTTCAATTACTCTTCATTGATTTTTACACTATTCTATTTCCATCTGGGATCATTTAAGGGAATTTGAAAAATGTGAAAGTGAAAATGTTAGTTGCTCAGTTGTGTCTGACTCTGAGACCCCATGGACTGCAATCCGCCAGGTTCCTCTGTCCATGGGATTCTCCAGGCAAGAATACTGAAATGGGTTGCCACTCCCTTCTCCAGGGGATCTTCCCGACCCAGGAATCGAACTCAGGGCTCCTACATTGCAGGCAGATTAACGGAAGTTAGTGTTTGTATTTGAAAAGTATGGACATAGCACATTTCTCTATTAGGTCTACTTTAATTTTCCTTTTCAAGGTTCTGCAATTTATAGTGCAGACATTGTGTATGCCTATTATTAAATTTATTCATTATTTTTCTACTATCATAAATAGCTTTCACATTAAAATTTTTTCCCTGTTACTTGTTGCTAGTATATTGAAAAACAGTTCATTTTGTGTAAGTTATGTTCTATGGCTTAACTAAGTTCATTAACAGGTTGAATAGTTGGGTTGTAGATTCCTGAGTATTTTATACAACGAAACTATATTATTTGCAAATAAATAGCATCTTAAATTTTTATTCCAAATTTCTACGTCTCACATCTTGTCTTTGTTTTGCCCTTGCCGAAGTGTCCAGCACAAAGTTACATGAGGGTGGAGAGAGCAGAGAGCCACGTTCCACTCCTAGTCTTAGGGGAAACATTACAATTTTCACCATCAAGTGTGAAGTTAGCTCTAAGTTTAGAGATGCCCTTTTTGGCCAAAGGACATTTTCTTTAATTATTCTACTGCTACTTTCTCAGATATTAATTTTGAATGAGCATTGAATTTTGTCAAAGGTTTTTTTTTTTTTTCTTCATGCATTTATTGAGATCATCATATGTTATTTTTTCTCTTCTGTTCTGTTTACTTGGTAAATTACCATAAAAATTCTTGCACATTCTCCAGCCTGGAATGGACTCTGCTTGGTCATGCCATGACATCCTTCCTGTATTTCTGGGTTCTTTGCTCCCACTTTGAGAGGCTTCTGTGACTATGCTAATGAGCGAATGATCTGCTGTCTTCTGCTCTTGTCACGTCTGTGTTTTGGAAGCAGGCTTTTACTAGCTTCAACCACAGATTTTTTGGCAGTGTGAAATCACATGGACCTAGAATTTTCTTTGTCAGAAGATTTTGTTTACAAGTTCCATATGTTTAACTGAAATCTGTCTATTGATGCTTTCTACTGTGCCTGGTGTCATATTTGACATGGTGAATTTCTAAAATACGTAGATTTTTCATCCAAGTTGTCAAATTTGTTGGGGCTTCCCAAGTGACCGAGTGGTCAAGAATCTGCCTGCCAGTGCAGGAGATGCAAGAGATGTGGGTTTGATCCCGGGATCAGGAAGGTCCTCTGGAGTAGAAAATGGCAACCCACTCTAGTGTTCTTGCCTGGAGAATCCCATGGACAGAGGAGCCTGGTGGGCTGCAGTCCACGGGGTCACAGAGTCGGACACGACCTAGTGACGGGACGACAGCAATGATGAGAACCTACTGTCCAGACGGGGAGCTCGACTCAGCCCCTGTGGCGACCTAACTGGGAAGGAAACCCAAAAGAGGGGGTGTACACGTGCAGCTGCTTCTCCTTGCTCTATAGCAGAAGCTAACGCGACATTGCCAAGCACCTATATTCCAGTCAAAACTAGTTCAAACACGCTGCTAGGCTCCTGGGACTTTGAAGAGGGACTCTTATTAGAGCTTCCATTCAAAGCAATGTTGTACGAACACTAACCACATAGGTTACATTAGGTTTGACTATGGAGTCTTTTGAGTTTTGGAGCTAATTGTAGGATGAAAATTGGTTTTGACTGTTCAATTTGTGTTGCGCTGACAATTTCACAGTCAGAAATTTTTGGAGAAAGCTTCTGCTTTCCTTGGCCTACATTCCCCCTTCTTCCTGGGAAAGGGAGAGTGGTAATTTATTCTTCAGCCTTTGCAGTGAATATTTATTTGAGAAGAAAGAGGATTGCTCCTATCTTTCAGAGCTTAAAAGCCACTAAGGAAAGGAGACAGGCCTCTTGGAATTCTTGGATAAGCACAAGGAATCTGTGCAAACAGCACTTTCAAAAAATATCTGCCTTTTTACAGCAAGGTTACTGATTTTAAAATTTAACATGCTTTAAGAAAATAAAGGCAAGAAGCTGCTCTATTACACAGGGAGCCCAGTCTGATGCTTTGTGAAGACCTAGAAGGGTGGGAGTCCAGAAGGGACTGGCTGGCTATGGTCCATGGGGTCGCAAAAGGGTCAGACACAACGGAGTGACTGAGCGCACACACAAACACACACAACCAATATCTTACTAAAAGTGACTTAAATAACAACGTCTTTATTACGGTGCCAAGGGTACAGCTCAAGGGTAGTTGGACGGAAAGTGCTCCAAGTGCTCAAAGATGCAGACTCCTTCCTTCTTTTGCCGCATTCCTCAGAGTATTGAGTGTAATACTCAGGGTTTCAACATGACTCTTGCAAATCCAAACATCACGTCCACCCTCAGACATATCCAGAGAGAGAAAGAAAGGGAGCACGGAGGAAAGTGTGTATTATTTAGGATTTGTGAGTGACAGAAAACCCCAAGCAACAGTGGTTTAAATTTTAAAAAAGTTCACTTATTTTTTTGTTAGACCTTCTGGGTAGGTAATGCAAGGCAGCTGTGGTGCTCCATGTAACAAGAACTCACATTTCTCCTTCCTTTTTGCTCCACCCATTTGAACACAAATTCATGGTCCAAACTGGTAACATCTGTCATAATTGGAAGGCCAGAGGAAGAGACAATAAGAGAGCAGAGGGTATATGTGTGCCGTCTCTTTAGAAAGGTTCTGGGAAATTGTTCAGTTCAGTTCAGTCTCTCAGTCGTGTCTGACTCTTTGCGACCCCATGGACTGCAGCATACCAGGCCTCCCTGTCCATCACCAACTCCTGGAGTTTACCCAAATTCATGCCCATTAAGTCGGTGATGCCATCCAACCATTTCATCCTCTGTCATCCCCTTCTCCTCCTGCCTTCAATCTTTCCCAGCATCAGGATCTTTTCCAATGAGTCAGTTCTTCGAATCAGGTGGCCAAAGTATTGGAGTTTCAGCTTCAGCATCAATCCTTCCAATGAATATTCAGGACTGATTTCCTTTAGGATTGACTGGTTGGATCTCCTTGCAGTCCAAGGGACTCTCAAGAGTCTTCTCCAACACCACAGTTCAAAAGCATCAATCCTTTGGTGCTCAGCTTTCTTTATAGTCCAACTCTCCCATCCATACATGACTACTGGACAAACCATAGCTTTGACTAGACGGACCTTTGGTGGCAAAGTAATGTCTCTGTTTTTTAATATGCTGTCCAGGTTGGTCATAGCTTTTCTTCCACGTAGAAAGCATCTTTCAATTTCATGGCTGCAGTCACCATCTGCAGTGATTTTGGAGCCTAAGAAAGTAAAGTCTCTCACCATTTCCCCATCTATTTGCCATGAAGTGATGGGAGCAGATGCCATGATCTTAGTTTTCTGAATGTTGAGTTTTAAGCCAACTTTTTCACTTTCCTCTTTCACTTTCATCAAGAGGCTCTTTAGTTCTTCTTAGCTTTCTGCCATAAGGATGGTGTCATCTGCATATCTGAGGTTATTGATGTTTCTCCCAGCAATCTTGGCTCCAGTTTGGGTTTCATCCAGTTCAGTATTTCTCATGATGTACTCTGCATATAAGTTAAATAAGCAGAGTGACAATATACAGCCTTGAAGTACTCCCTTCCCATTTTGGAAAAATAAAGGCAAGAAGCTGCTATATTATACAGGGAGCCCAGCCTGGTGCTCCTTGAAGACCTAGAAGAGGGGAAGGGAGGTTCAAGAGAATGGTATATATTTCCACCTACCAATGCCAGAGACACAGAGACGCAGCCCTGATCCCAGGATCAGGAAGGTCCTCTGGAGTAGAAAATGGCAACCCACTCCAGTATTCTTGCCTGGAAAATTCCATGGACAGAAGAGCCTGGTGGGCTACAGTCCATGGGGTCGCAAAAGAGTCAGACACAACTGAGTGACTGAGTACACACACCCACAACAAATACCTTACTGAAAGTGGGAAATTGTTATATCACACTAATCAGAACTCAGCTACATCGCTACACCCATTGCCAAGGAGAATGAAAATGGCTGTCTCTCTTCTGGGTGATCATGTGAACAGCTAATCATAGGGATGTATTAGAACATAATACAAGGAAGTGGATATTGATGGACATTATCTGTCTTTTATTGATGGACATTAGTCTTTCCGCAGAGGGATCTTGGCCTCCTCTCCTTTCTGAGCATGAGCAAAGTGTTTCCCAGATCATCACTTTGGCATCTTCTTGGGCACAACTGAACCAACATAAGTACCCCAGCCGTAAGGGGGTGAAGAAAGCCGGGCTCTGGCATCTCTAATCTCTGCCATGGACGGTGGCTATGCTAATGAGCAGATAACAAGGAAAAGGCTGCTTAAGCAACAGCACAAGATAGCATTACCTTTATAATACGTGTGAATATCCGCTGGGGGGAAAATCTCTCCTCATTATTCTTTTTCTAAGTTTTCAGTTATTTTCAATTTGTGATTGACATCTGAGTTTGTACAACCTGTTATATCACTGTTTGTCTAGGTCCCATTTTCTTTTGCCATCAAATGATAGGATTTGGCTACTTGAACTTCTGGATATTTCCGAGTTTTCCAGTTCTGGTCCCACAAGACAGTGCGCTATGCAGAAGCCAGTGTTTGATAGCTTAGACAGAGGAGGAGCATTTGTGTTTGGGTGGGTGCATGTCAGGAACTATGGAGTGCAAGGCTTAGCTTTGCAGCTGTTGGTTTCTCAGCATGACTGTCTTAGCAGATGCGGTTCACCGAGGTGGTGCCCCAGAAGCTAGGGTGAAAAGCTCATTACCACACGCACTTCGATCCAGCATGCTCACTGGGAGCTGTTTGTGCGCCAACTTCGCTCATTAGAACCCCTGAAGCTTCAAGGCTGAGTTCTCCAGGGGTTCAAATCTCAACCCTCTTTGTCTCAGAAGCCGCATCCTCCAAGGACCTTCTCTTGGCTGCTCTCTATCCATGTTTGATTACCTCATTAGAAACTCTTTAATGAGGCAAGAGTTTCAGGATGGTTAGCAGCAGAGTTAGCTTGAAGACAGAGCCCAAGGGAGTATATTACCTCATGGTTGGGGAAAAACAGGCTCTGGTATTACTGATAAACAGTCCAAGGCCATAGCTAACTCATTTCTGATAAGGCAAGGTTAGAAGGCAATAGAAAAGAACAACTTTCATGCAGAATCAGTGCTAAGCTTGTATCATAAGACCTAGACCCAGTTCAATCACTAGCAGTAGGCTCTCTGCAAAGAGCCAGTTACCAAGTACTATTACTACTTGATTCACAGTGGTGTTAGAATATATTTCAATAAGCATGTTAATGCATTTTAGCTGCATAGCATAGTATAAGAATAGGTTGATTAGGATCATTATTTTGAAAGGTGTATTTGAATACAATATCTAATCACTTAAGTACTAGCATGTCATTTAAATACACTCAAATATATACCAGGCTTCCCTGGTGGCTCAGATGGTAAAGAATCTGCCTGCAATGCAGGTGACGCAGGTTCAATCCTTGAGTTGGGAAGATCCCCTGGAGAAGGAAATGACTACCCATTTCAGCATTCTTGCCTGGAGAATTCCATGGATAGATCTATTAAAGTGATATGTCAGTACTCATGTGCTTAGAAATTTTAAAATCCATTTTTAACCCTCTGAATCTTTTTTAATCTCTTCTTTATTGAATAAAAATTAATTAATTTGGAAGTTAATAAAAATTCAGATTAAAAATCCAAATAATAGGTGTCACTTATTGTATTGTTATACAAATTGAAACTGTATTGGACAGATGGCTGAATAAACACGTTTGGTTTTTCTTGCGTCCACTCCAGATTCCATTAAATGACAGAAAAGATCATTTCTGAAATGTAAAACTGCATTAATAATTAGGAAAATCAAAAATAATGTCATCAGTTAGCCATATTTTATAGATTACTTCAGAAGGGAAAAGACCTGTGAAGTGACCGAGACAGTGCAGATGAAAACCCCCAAATATGCAGGGGAAGGTTTCTATGAAGATAAGCATGACTGGTGTTCTATTAACAGACACAAGAGGCAGAAATGACTGCAGGGCTTTGCCAAGTGGTTAACGGGCCAGCTACTTGAACAAATCTACATGAACCAATCCCTCCCCAGGTTTCTCAGGGTGTACTTGTCCACAGGCCAAAATAGCTATTTGTTGAAATCAGAGCCAGAGAAATGTGGTCCTGTATAGGTAGCCACAGATCCAAAAAGGTAAGATTCTGATACATTGTGTTTACCTAGTAAAGGAGATAATTGTCTGTGATTCACTCCAGTAAAATAAATGGTTCAAAAAATGAGAGAGACAGGGGATAAAAGAAGCCAGGGTGAAAAACAAAAATGTAAAACATATTTTTAAGCCTCACAACTTTTTATATAGAATGTAATACAGTGTTTTTTTTTTTTTTTTAATAGAATCTGGTTCTAAAGTGCTAAATAATGTTAATTTTAGAGTAGTTGGTTTTGGGAAAGAGCATGCTAATGTTCTTGGTTTCTTGAGGCAGCAGATTCTGATTCAATATAAAATATGTTTAACATGTGTTAAAAATGCAGGAGAAACTAAAAAAGAATAGCTATAAATGTGAAATTTCCAAAATACTGAGTAAAAAGTAGAAGAAAAATCAATTATTTACACAATTTATAGATAAAAGGTAAGAAAAAATGACCAGATTTTAAATACCAAATAACATAATAAATACATGAGTTACAAATTAAAATATATAAAAAATTGCAATAAAGAAAAATGTAATAAGTTAAACTTTTCAGGGAGAATTGCTCTTCAGTTCAGTTCAGTCACTCAGTTGTGTCCGACTCTTTGTGACCCCATGGACTGCAGCACGCCAGTCCATCACCAACTCCTGGACCTTACTCAGACTCATGCCCATTGAGTCGGTGATGCCATCCAACCACCTCATCCTCTGTCATCCCCTTCTCCTCCTGCCTTCAATCCCTCCCAGCATCAGGGTCTTTTCCAATGAGTCAGCTCTTCGCATGAGGTGGCCAAAGTATTGGAGTTTCAGCTTCAGCATCAGTCCTTCCAATGAACACCCAAGACTGATCTCCTTTAGGATGGACTGGTTGAATCTCCTTGCAGTCCAAGGGACTCTCAAGAGTCTTCTCCAACACCACAGTTCAAAAGCATCAATTCTTCAGCACTCAGCTTTCTTTATAGTCTAACTTTCACATCCATACATGACCACTGGAAAAACCATAGTCTTGACTAGACAGACCTTTGCTGACAAAGTAATTGCTCTTAGTATGGTAAAAAAAAAAAAAAAAAAACACTACATGTTTTTTGATACTTTATCTATAAACTATGTCTAAAACAAAATCGCATGGAAGGGTCAAAGAGGAAATACTGAATGGAAGAAAATATTTGCAAATGATGTGACTGACAAGGGGTTAATATCTAGAGTAAATAAAACAGCTCACACAACTCAACATCAAAAAAATAAAGAAACAATCCTATTAAAAAATGGGCAGAAGACCTGAAAAGACATTTTTCCAAAGAGGAAATACAGATGGCCAACAGGCTGTGAAGTGATGTCTCACATTGCTAACTACCAGGGAAATGCAAACCGCAATAAGATATCACCTCATACTTGTCAGAATGGCTGTCATCAAAATGAACATAAGCAACAAATGTTGGTAAGGGTGTGGAGGAAAGGGAACCCTTGTATGCTGTTGGTAGAAATGCATATTGGAACAGCCACTGTGGAAAAACAGTGTAGATGGTTCCCAAAAAACTGAAAACAGAACCACCACATGACCCAGGAATCTCCCACCTGGGTATACACTAAAAAAAGAAAAAGAAAAAAAAAAAAGGCACTAATTTGAAAAGATATGTGAATCCCAATGTTCATAGAAGTATTATCTACAAATGTCAGAAAAGGAAGCAAATTAAGTGTTCATCAACAGATGAATGAATGAAGAAATGTGCTATTTATATATATATAGTTGCTTTTCAGTCACTCAGTCATGTCCAACTCTTTGTGACCCACGAACTGCAGCACATCAGGCTTCTCTGTCCTCCACTATCTCCCAGAGTTTGCTCAGATTCATGTTTATTGAGTCATTGATGCTATCTAACCATCTCATCCTCTTCTGCCCCCTTCTTCTTTTGCCCTCAATCTTTCCCAGCATCAGGGTCTGTTTCAATGAGTTGGCTCTTCACATCAGATGGCCAAAGTATTGGAGCTTCAGTTTTAGCCTCAGTCCTTCCAATGAATATTCAGGACTGATTTCCTTTAGCATTGTCTGGTTTGATTCCCTTGCAGTCCAAGGGACTCTCTAGAGTCTTCTCCAACACCACAGCTCTAAAGCATCAACTCTGGCACTCAGCCTTCTTTATGGTCTAGATAGTAGTCCACTAGAAGAATGAAACAAAAAGAATGAAATTCTGCCATGTGCATAACATGGTTGAATTTGGAGGACATTATGCTAAGTGAAATAAATCAGACAGAGAAAGACAAATACTGTATCATTATCAATTATATGTGAAATCTAAAAAACTCTGCAAATTAGTGAATATAAGAAAAAAGAAACAGACTCACAGATATAGAGAACAAACCACTGGTTACTGGTGGAGAGAGGGAAGGGAGCAGGGGTTACATAGGGGAAGGGGTGAAGAGGTACAAATTATTACTTATAAAATAATCCACAAGAATATATTGTGCAGCATAGGGAATATAGCCAATATTTTATAATAAACATAAATTAAGTAAAACATTTAGAAATTGTGAATTACTATATTGTACATCTATAACATAATATTGCACATTGAATATATTTCAGTTTAAAAAGCATATATTGGGTTTATTTTGTTTGTTTATTTGTAGAATATTCCAAAATTACATCTCTGCTTGGACATAAATTGAAATCTTTGTAAGTTTAAGGGGCTAATTCATGCTGATGTATGGCAGAAATCAAACCAATATTGTAAAGTGGAAGTGAAAGTCGCTTAGTCATGTCCTACTCTTTGCGACCCCATGGACTATCCAGTCCATGGAATTCTCCAGGCCAGAATACTGGAGTGGGTAACCTTTTCCTTCTCTTCCCAACCCAGGGATTGAACCCAGGTCTCCCACACTGTAGGAGGATTCTTTACCCACTGAGCCATCAGGGAAGCCCATATTATAAGCCAATCATCAATCAATTAAAAATAAATAAATATTTTTAAAAATTCATTCTTTTCTAAACCTGTTTTTTCTTGGTCATATTCAATAAAATTTAAAATATTTATTTAAAGGTGGAAAATCCTAACTTTTGGAGACTTAGAAACATGTTTCTAAATGTGCCTTGAGTGAAAGGGAAAATAAAAAGGGAAATCATAAATTAATTGAAAAGTAATAAAGTAAGAAATTCTTCTATTAGCTTTGAGCTTGTTTTTTTTTTTTTTTGCTTTTGCTAGTTCCTTGAATTGTATGGTTATGTTGTTTGAACTCTTCCCTATTTCTTAATGTAGGTACATATTATAAACTTCCTTCTTAGAATTGTTTTTGCTTCATCTCACAAGTTTTTATATGCTGTATTTTCACTTGCCTCAATAGATTTTTTATTTCTCTCTTTATTTCATCTTTGATATGTTGGTTTTTCAGTAGTATAATGTTTAAACCCCATATAACTGTGAACTATCCAGTTTTCTTCTTGTATTTTAATTTATAGATTCATACATTTGTGGTAAGAATAAATACTTAACCTGATTTCAGCCTCCTTAAATGTATTAAAACATTTTTTTGTGACCTAACATCTGGTCTGTCCTGGAGAATACTACATGTGTGACTGAGAAGAACGTGTATTCTGCTGCTGTGGGATGGAATGTTTGGTAAATGTTAAGTCCATCTGCTCTAACGTTAAAGTCTGATGTTTCCTTCTTGATTTTCTGTCTGGATAATTTACACATCGCTCAAAGGGGGCCATTGAAGTTCCTACTGTTATTGTATTGTCTGTTTCTTCATTTACGCCTGTTAATTCTTACTTTATATATTTAGGTGCACCTATGTTAGGTGCGTATGGCCTTCCCTGGTGGCTCAGACGTTAAAGAATCTGCCTGCAGTGTGGGAGATCTGGGTTTGATCCCTGGGCTGGGCAGATCCCCTGGAGGAGGGGATGGCAGTCCACTCCAGTATTCTTGCCTGGAGAATCCCCATGGACAGAGGAGCCTGGTGGGGCTACAGTCCATGGGGTTGCAAAGAGTCTGAGCGACTAATCACATGTTGGGTGCATAAGTATTTTTAAATATTGTATCCTCTTGTTGAATTGACTCCCTTATCATTATATATGGAGTTTTGTCTCTTATAATCTTTGGCTTAAAGTCTGCTATGTCTGAAATAATTAAAGCTACTGCTTTCTTGCAGTTTGCATTTGCATGAAATAACTTCGATCCATTCATTTTCAATCTGTATGAGTTCTTACACATTATGTGAGTCTTTTGTAGGTAGCACATAGCTGTATTTTTCTTTTTTATTCATTTGGCCAATCTATGTCTTTTTTTTTTTTTTTTCATTTATTTTTATTAGTTGGAGGCTAATTACTTTACAATATCGTAGTGGGTTTTGTCATACATTGACATGAATCAGCCATGGATTTACATGTATTCCCCATCCCAATCCCCCCTCCCACCTCCCTCTCAACCCAATCCCTCTGGGTCTTCCCAGTGCACCAGGCCCGAGCACTCAGTCTATGTCTTTTGATTAAAGCATTTTGCCCTTACAAGAATTTTGCCCTTTTACATTTAGAGTTATTTTAGATATGGACTTACTACTGTGATTTTGTTAATTGTTTTCTGGCTGTTCTGTAATTCCTTTGTTTCAATACTTTTCCCTCACTCTCTTCTGTGATTTGATGATTTTCTGTGGTGGTGGGCTTGGATCCTTTCCTTTTTATCTTCTGTGTGTCTACAATGGGTTTTTACCTTGTAGTTACCATGAGTAACCATGTAGTCACCTTGAGTTACCTTGTAGTTATGCTTCCCCAGTGGCTTGCCCAGTGAAGGAGATGCAAGAGATACTTGTTCAATCCCTGGGTCAGGAAGACCCCCTAGAGGAGGGCATGGCAACCCACTCCAGTATTCTTGCCAGGAAAATCCCATGGGCAGAGGAACATGGTGGCTGCAGTCCACAGGGTCGCAAAGAGTCAGGCATGACTGGAGTGTTGTTTCTCTAATTGATTGAATTGCACTGCTCTGTCTTCAAGTTCACTGATCCTTTTCCCACTTGATCTTGTCTACTTCTGAACTCCTCTATTGAATTTTTCAGTTCAGTGAACATATTCTTCAGCTCTAAGGAATATTCTCACATATTTTCAATCACTTTCTTGAAATTCTCACTTTGTTCATACATTGTTTTGACTTTGGGTGAGCAGCTTTATTATCATTATTTTGAGCTCATTATCAGATAATCACATCTTTTCATTTTACTAAAGTCTATTTTTGGAGTTTTACCTTGTTCTTTTGCTTAGAATACAGTCTTTTGCTTCTTTGTTTTCTTGACCTTCTGCGTTGGTTTCTGTGCATTAGATGAACATAATCCCTACTGGCCACTAGAACCAGTCAAGAGGTATATGTCCTGGGTGGTAGCCAAAAACGCCAGGGTGCCAGATGTGTGTACAAACTCCTTCTGGGGAAATATTGTCAGTTTGTTGTGGCTACAGGGAGAATGCAAAGATGATGTTTGCTGTTTCTCTGTTATCTAAGGATGATTGTAGTCATTCCCTAGATGTAGACTAACTTAGAAATCTGACCCTCAGGTAGCAGCTTTTGAAGTATACAAATATGTATCTTCCAGAGGAAGACTGAGAGATGCATATTTCTGTCTGTTCCCTTTCTGCTGAGGCATGGGGAAGAGCCACAGTGAGTCTTTGTGGGCCCACTAAGAGCTGATTCTTTGTTTACTATAGGCTTGTGAGTCTTGTGCATGCAAGCCCCATTTGGCTTTCACACCTAGGTGTTTGGGGGACCCATCTCTCAGATGAAGTGTTAGAGGTTGCTAGATGTTGAGTCCAAATCATTTGTTCCTCAGAGAGAAGCAGGGGAGTTGTAAGTTCCCTCCCAATAATAATCATTGTGTCAGGAGTGGGATTGATCATGAGAGTGTTATCTCAGCCTTTCCTACCCATTTTTGTGTAAATATTTTCTCATTTGCCCAAAGTGTTTCTCAGCTAGTTTCTGAATTTCTTCCAGAAGAATTTTTTCCATGTATAGGTATAGATTTGGTGTGTCTGTGGGTGGAGGTGAGTTTTGGAGGCTCCGATGTCACCATTTTGGACTGGAATTCCTCTCTAGATGAACTCTTAGCCAGATTTACAAAGGGAAAATCATTCTTTTTGGTGAAGTTTACCAAAAATTTAAAGAGAAATTAATAACAATCCTTCTCAAATTCTTTCAAAGCTGGAGGAGGAGGGAACATTTCCCAACTCATTTTACAAGCCAGCATTACCCTGACCCCAAAACCAGAAGAGGACCCTACAAGGAAAGAAAATCACAAGCTAAAATTCCTGCTGAACATGGATGCAATATCCTTAACAAAATGCTAGCAAATCAGTCTTAAAAATACATTAAAAGGATCATACATCCTCTATGGGTGGAATTTATTTCAAGGGTGAAAAGATAGTTCAGCATCCACAAATTAATCAATATGATATAAATAAACATTAAATAAAAGATAAAAATTATCTCAACAGATGCAGAAAAAACATTTGATAAAATTCAACATCCATTCATGATAAAAATTGTCAAGAAGCAGGATATAGAATTAACATACCTTAACATAATAAAGGCCACGAAGGACAAACCCACATCTAATATACTTAACAATAAAAATTTGAAATCTTTTCCTCTAAGATCAGTAAAAAGACAGAAGGCCCATTCTTGCCACTTATACTCAACATAGTACTGGGAGTTCTGGGCAGAACAATTAGGCAAGAAATGGACATAAAAGACATCTAAATCAGAAAGAAATAAGACCATCTCTACATACAGATCACAAAATTTTAAATATATTAATAGAAAGCCATGATATACCACCAAAAGTGTTTAGAACCAATAAAAGAATTCAGTAAATTTACAAGATACAAAATCAATAAACAAAAAAGTTTATTTTTGTGCATTTATCAATTATCACTGATAAATGCATTTACCCATTCATATCCATACACTAATAATGGACTATCAGAAAGAGAAATTAAGAAAACAGTTTCATTTTCAAGTGTATCAAAAGAATAAAATACTTAGAAATAAATTTAAGCAAGGAGGTAAAAGATTTGTGCATTGAAAACTATAAGACATTAATCAAAGAAGTTGAAGACACAAATAAATGGAAATATAATCTCTGTTAATGGACTGACGCTAAAGCTAAAGCTCCAATACTTTGGCCATCTGATGTGAAGAGCCAAATAATTAGAAAAGACCCTGATGTTGGGAAAGATTGAAGGCAGGAGGAGAAGGGGACAACAGAGGATAAGACGGCCGTATGGCATCACCAGTTCAGTGGAAGTGAATTTGAGCAAGCTCTGGGAGGTGGTGAAGGATGGGGAGACTGGTGTGCTGCAGCCCATGGGGTCACAAAGAGTTGGACACGACTGAGCGACTGAAAACAGCAATGGATTGACAGGATAAGGATTGTTAAAATGTCCATAGCACCTGAAGGAATTCAATTCAATCTATAATAAAATGTCAACAGCATTTTCCACAGGAATAGAAAAAAAATCCTTAAGTTTGTATAGAGTCACAAAAGATTCTAAATACCTAAAGCAACACTGAAAAAGAACAAATTTGAAGGTATCGCACTTGCTGATGTCAAACTCTATTAATATATAGTAATAAAAACAGAATGATATTGGCATAAAAACACACATGTATATCAGTGAAGCAGTCTAGAGAACCTAGAAATAAACTGACACGTATGGTCAATTAATTTACAACAGAGGAACCTACAATTAAATATCATTAAGTAGATGTTCATAAATAAAATTTAAATATTGGGAAATTTAAGACACATTCTTTTAAGTAACTCTCAAGTCAAAGAAGAAACAATGGAAAGGTAAGGAGGTAAAACTAAATGATACTGAAAACTCTGCATATCAAAACTTAGGTAATCCAGCTAAAGTATTATTTACATGAAACTTCATGGCAATGTCTTCACTTGATAAAATGTATCTATTAGAATAACACAGCAAACAGTAGTAAAAGGTTAATGTGTTTTTCTCCAAAGAAATAACATCTTTTTGTGCTGCCCAGCTAGGTCAGTCAGTACAGCATGAGACTGTTAAAGATTTAACATTGAAAAAAAAATACAGCATGAGTTTATCCTCTTACAGTTTTGGAAGGCAGAAGCCCCAAGTCAGTTTCAATGGGTCAAATGAAGTTGTCTCTTGAACTGTGCTCCTCCTGGAAGCTCTACAGGAAAATCAGTTTCCTTGCCTTTTCCAGCTCCTAGAGGCTGCCTCCACTCCTTGGCTTGTAGCCCATTCCTCCACCTTCAAAGTCATTCCAATCACTGTTTAAAGATTTAATATTCTTAAAATGCCCATACTACTTAAAATGATCTACAGACTAAACACGATTTCTATCAAAATCTCAATGACACTTTTTAAAGAAATAGAAATTTTTTTTTCTGGAATTCATATGGAATCACAAAGGACTGTGAATACACAAATCATTCTTATGAAAGAAGAACAAAGTTGAAAGTATTACATGTGCTAGTTTTAAAGCATATTACAAAACTACAATAATCAAAAGCATATGATACTGGCATACAGACAGATTTATAGATCAGTGGAACAGGATAGACATCCCAGAAAGAAATCAGTGCATATATGATCAACTGATCTTTGACACGGGTGCCAAAAATACATAATAGGGAAAGCATAGTTTCTTCAACAAACAGTGTTGGGAAAATTGTATATCACATCCAAAAGAACGAAATTGGATCCTTATCTTACACCACACACAAACATTAACTTGAAGTGGATTAAAGGCTTAAACATGAAAATGAAATGGTAAACTCCTAGATGAAAATATAAGAGAAAAGCTTCAAGATATTGGTCTTGGTACAGACAACCAAAAGAAAACTAAACAGTGGGACTATCAAACCACCAATGACACTTAGAACCAAAACAGAAAACTTTATAATTTGTATGGAAACACAAAAGACTAAATAGCCAAAGCAATCTTGAGAGGGAAAAGCAGAGCTAGAGTAAGCAAGTTCCCTGACTTCAGGCTATACTACAAGCTACAAAAAAGACAGTACGGACTTCCCTGGTAGCTCAACCGGTAACGAATCCACCTGCAATGCAGGAGACCCCGGTTCGATTCCTGTATCAGGACGCTCCCCTGGAGAAGGGATAGACTACCCACTCCAGTATTCTTGGGCTTCCCTGGTGGCTCAGATGGTAAAGAGTCCACCTGCAAGGCGGGAGACCTGGGTTGGAAAGATCCCCTGGAGAAGGGAAAGGCTACCCACTCCAGTATTCTTGCCTGGAGAATCTCCATGGACAGAGGAGCCTGGTGGGCTGCAGTCCATGGGGTTGCAAAGAGTCGGACACGACTGGGTGGCGAAGCACAGCACAGCATGGTACTGGCACAAAAACGGAAATATAAACCACAGGATCGAAAACTTAGAGATAAACTCGTGCACATATTATCACCTAATCTATGAAGAAGGAAGCAAGAATACACAGTGAAGAAAAGACAGCCTCTTCAATAAGTGGTGCTGGAAAAACTAGACAGCTACTTACACAATAATGAAATTAGAACACTTGCTAACACCATACACAAAAATAAACTCAAAATGGATTAGAGACCTGAGTGCAAGGTCAAACACTACAAAACTCTCAGAAGAAAACATAGGCAGATCATTCTGACATAGATTGTAGTATCTCTTTTTCTACCTACCTCCTAGAGCAATGAACATATAAATGAAAATTAACAAATGGGACCTAATTAAACTTAAAAGCTTCTGTATAACAAAGGAACCCATAAACAAGAGGAAAAGACAACCCTCAGAACAGGAGAAAACATTTGTAAATGAAGCAAGTGACAAAGGGTTAATCTCCAAAATATGCAAACGGCTCATGCAGCTCAATATCGAAAAAACAAACAATCCAAGAAAAAAAATGGGTTGGAAGAATTAAATAGACATTTTCCCAAGGAAGACATACAGATGATCAGCAAACACTTGGAAAAATGCTAAACTATTAGAGAAATGGAAATCAAAACTATAATGAAGTATCATCTCACATCTGTCAGAATGGCCATTATTAGAAAAACCTACAAACAGTAAATGCTAGAGAGGGTGTGGGGAAAAAGGAACCCTCTTGCACTGGTGGGAGGAATGTAAATTGATACAACCACTATGGACAGCAGTGTGGCGGTTCCTTAAAAAATTAAAAATAGAATTACCACATGACTCACAATCCACTGCTGGGCATATCCCCAGAATAAGCCATAATTCAGAAAGACACATGCATCCCAATGTTCATTGCAGCATGATTTACAATAGCCAGGATGTGGAATCAACCTAAATGTCCCTCAACAGAGTAATGGATAAAGGCAATGTGGTACATATATGTGATAGAATATTTATCAGCCATTAAAAAGAACAAAACCACGCCATTTGCAGAAACATGGATTGACCTAGAGATTGTCATACTAGGTGAAGTAAACTGACAGAGAGAAACAAGTATTGTATATTAACACATGCATGTGGAATCTAGAAAAACTGTATAGATATTCTTATTCGCAAAACAGAAATAGAGACAGATGGAGAGAGCAAATGTATGTGGGGGAAGGGGGTGGGGGTATGAACTTGGTGTTCGGGATTGACATACATATGCTATTAATACTGTGTATAGAATAGATAACCAATGAAAAACTATTGCATAACTTTACCCCATGTTCTGGATCACAATAAACTATGGAAAATTCTGAAAGAGAAGGGAATACCAGACCACCTGATCTGCCTCTTGAGAAACCTGTACCCAGGTCAGGAAGCAACAGTTAGAACTGGACATGGAACAACAGACTGGTTCCAAATAGGAAAAGGAGTACATCAAGACTGTATATTGTCACCCTGATTATTTAGCTTATATGCAGAGTACATCATGAGAAATGCTGGGCTGGATGAAGCATAAGCTGGAATCAAGATTGCTGGGAGAAATATCAATAACCTCAGATATACAGATGACACCACCCTTATGGCAGAAAGTGAAGAGGAACTAAAGAGCCTCTTGATGAAAGTGAAAGATGAGAGTGAAAAAGTTGACTTAAAGCTTAACATTCAGAAAACTAAGATCATGGCATCTGGTCCCATCACCTCATGGGAAGTAGATGGGGAGACAGTGGAAACAGTGTCAGACTTTTTTGGGCTCCAAAATCACTGCAGATGGTGATTGCAGCCATGAAATTAAAAGACACTTACTCCTTGGAAGGAAAGTTATGACCAAGCTAGACAGCATATTAAAAAGCAGAGACATTACTTTGCCAACAAAGGTCCATCTGGTCAAGGCTATGGTTTTTCCAATGGTCATGTATGGATGTGAGAGTTGGACTGTGAAGAAAGCTGAGTGCCAAAGAATTGATGCTTGTGAACTGTGGTGTTGGAGAAGACTCTTGAGAGTCCCCTGGACTGCAAGGAGATCCAACCAGTCCATCCTAAATGAGATCAGTCCTGGGTGTTCATTGGAAGGACTGATGCTGAAGCTGAAACTCCAATACTTTGGCCATCTCAGGAGAAGAGCTGACTCATTGGAAAAGGCCCTCATGCTGGGAAAGATTGAAGGTTGGAGGAGAAGGGGATGACAGAGGATGAGTTGGCTGGATGGCAACACTGACTCGATGGGCATGGGTTTGGGTAGACTTCGGGAGTTGGTGATGGACAGGGAGGCCTGGCATGCTGTGATTCATGGGGTCGCAGAGAGTCGGACATGACTGAGCGACTGAACTGAACTGAACTGAACCCCGTGTTCTGTGGTGGCCTAAATGGGAAGGAAATCCAAAAAAGAGGAGCTGTATGTAGCTGCAAGAGGAGCTGTATGTATAGGTAGAGCTGATTACCTTTGCTTTACAGCTATATGCATACAGTATATGTAAGAAAGTCAGCTATACCTACACATACAGCTCCTCTTTTTTGGATTTCCTTCCCATTTAGGTCACTGCAGAACATGGAGCAGAGTTATGCAACAGGTTCTCATTGGTTATCTATTCTATACACAGTATCAATAGCATATGTATGTCAATCCCTAACTCCAAGTTCATCCCACCCACAATATACTCCAGTAAAAACTAATTTTAAAATAAAATAGACAAGTGGGATTATATCAGACCAAAAAGCTGCACAACAAAGGAAACACTCAACAAAGTAAAACGGATATGAGAGAAAATATTTGCAAACTATCTGATAGGGCTTCCTTCGTGGCTCAGATGGTAGAGAATCTCCCTGCAATGCAGGAGACCTAAGTTCAATCTCTGGGTCAGGAAGATCCCCTGGAGGAGGGCATGGCAACCCACTTCAGTATTCTTGCCTGGAGAATCCCATGGACAGAGGAGCCTCACAAGTTATAGCTCATGGGATTGCAAAGAGTGGGACACAACTCAGCAAAATCACAGCACATATATCTGAAGAGGTTAATCTCCAAATATTTAAGGAACTCCTACAATTTGAGCAAGCTGAACTTAGAAAAGGCAGAGGAACCAGAGATCAAATTGCCAACATTTGCTGAATCAGAGAAAAAGCAAGGGAATTCCAGAAAAGCATCTACTTCTGTTTCACTGACTACAGTAAAGACTTTGACTGTGTGGGTCACAACAAACTGTGGAAAGTTCTTAAAGAGATGGGAATACCAGACTATCTTACCTGTCTCCTGAGAAACCTGTTTGCAGGTCAAGAAGTAACAATTACAACAAGACATGGAACAACAGGCTGGTTCAAAATTGGGAAAGGAGTATGTTAAGACTGTATATAGTCACCCTGCTTAACTTAACTTATATGCAGAATACATCATGTGAAATACAAGGCTGGATGAATCACAAGCTGGAATCAAGATTGCCAGGAGAAATATCAACAACCTCACATAGGCAGATGATTCCACTCTAATGGTAGAAATTGAAGAGGAACTATAGAACCTCTTGATGGGAGAGATAAAGGGAGTGAAAAAGCTGGCTTAAAAATCAACATTCAAAAAACTAAGATCAGAGCATCCACACCCATCACTTCATGGCAAATAGATGGGGGAAAAGTGGAAACAGTGACGGATTTCATTTTCTTGGGCTCCAGAATCACTGCAGATGGTGACTGCAGCCATGAAATTAAAAGACACTTGTGTTAGTGTATTGTATTGGTCTTTATCTTTCTGGCTTACTTCACTCTGTGTAATGGGCTCCAGTTTCATCCATCCAAACCACTACAATATTGTAAAGTAATTAGCCTCCAACTAATAAAAATAAATGAAAAAAAATAAAAAATAAAAGACACTTGCTCCTTGTAAGGAAATTCAGTTCAGTTCAGTCATTCAGTCATGTCCGATGCTTTATGACCCCATGGACTGCAGCACACCAGGCTTCCCTGTCCCTCACTATCTCCCGGAGTTTGCCCAAGTTCACCTCTATTGAATCAGTGATGCTATCCAACCATCTCATCCTATGTCATCCCCTTCTCCTCCTGCCTTCAATCTTTCCCAGCATCAGGGTCTTTTTCAGTGAGTCAGCTCTTCACATCAGGTGGCCAAAGGATTGCAGTTTCAGCTTCAGCATCAGTCCTTCTAATGAACATTCAGGACTTATTTCCTTTAGGATGGACTGGTTGGATCTCCTTGCTGTCCAAGGGACTCTCAAGAGTCTTCTCCAACACCACAATTCAAAAACATCAATTCTTCGGCACTCAGCTTTCTTTATAGTCCAACTCGCACATCTATACATGACTACTGGAAAAACCATAGCTTTGACTAGACGGATCTTTGTTGGCAAAGTAATGTCTCTGCTTTTTAACATGCTGTCTACGTTGGTCACAGCTTTTCTTCCAAGGAGCAAGCGTCTTTTAATTTCATGGCTACAGTCACAATCTGCAGTGATTTTGGAGCCCTAAAAATCAATTCTGTTCCACTGTTTCCCCATCTATTTGCCATGAAGTGATGGGACCAGATGACATGGTCTTAGTTTTTCGAATGTTGAGTTTTAGGCCAGCTTTTTCACTCTCTTCTTTCACATCATCAAGAGGCTTTTTAGTTTTTCTTCTCTTTCTGTCATAAGGGTGAAAGAAAAACTTGGAAGAAAAGCTACAACAAATTTAGACAGTGTATTAAAAATCAGAGACATCACTTTCCTGACAAAGGTCCATATAGTCAAAGCTATGGTTTTTCCAGTAGTCATGTATGGATGTGAGAGTTGGACTATAAAGAAGGCTGAGTGCCAGAGAATTTCTGCTTTTGAACTGTGGTGTTGGAGAAGACTCTTGAGAGTCCCTTGGACTTCAAGGAGATCAAACCAGTCAATCCCAAAGAAAATCAACCCTGAATACTCATTGGAAGGACTGATGCTAAAGCTGAAACTCTGATACTTTGGTTGCCTGATGTGAAGAACTGACTCATTGGAAAAGATCCTGATGCTGGGAAAGATTGAAAGCAAGAGGAGAAGGGGACAACAGAGGATGAGATGGTTGGATGGAGTCACCATTTCAATGGACATGAATCTGAACAAACTCTGAGAGATAGTGAAGGACAGGGAAGCCTGGCGTGCTGCAGTTCATGCTATCTCAAAGAGTTGGACACAACGTAGTGACAAAAACATAAATAGGCCAAGGACTTAAATAGACAGTTCTCCAAAGAAGACGTATTCATACAAATATCCAACAGAAACACTGAAAAATGCTCAACATCATTAATCATCAGGGAAATTCAAACCAAAAGCAAAGTGAAATATCATCCAATACTTGTCAGGATGGCTATTTTCAAAACTGAAAATGCAAGGCGATGGATTTTGGCAAGGATGTGGAGAAATTGTACAGTGTTGATGAGATTGCAGAATGATGCACGTCTATGTGAAGAGTATAAACGTTTCTCAAAAAATGAAAACTAGAACTGCACATGAACGAACAATCCCTTTTCTGGGTATTTTTCCAAAAGAATTGAAATCAGCATCTGGAAGAGATTTTAGCATTCCTATGTTCACTGCTGCACTATTCACAACTGCCAGGATATGGAAGCAATCCAACTGTCCATCAACAAGTGAATGAACAAAGAAACTGTTGTCTGTACATACAATGGGATACTATTTACCCTTTCAGAAAAGGGAGGTTTTGTTCACAAACTTTTATGCTAGTGTCCATTGTTTGCTTTGCACACCTTATTCAAGATTCCGTGTTGTATTTAGTTGCATTGAGCAGCTGCAGCTGCATGCAACAAATTCTGACAAATTCTCTGTTCATTTTTATTGTTACAAATGTCTTCAAATTTCCCTTGTTATGGCATCTTAGACATACCCATCATTTAAAAGTGGACATTTAATTTCCAGAATTAGTGCTTTTTTAAAAAATATCTTTGAGATTAATTTATCATTTTGATATTAATTTCTTATTTAAATACTTTCTTCTCTACAATCACCCCCTGTGCTTTTCCATTCTTTTAATTTTATCAAGGTTTTCAATGGCTAACTCAAAGAGCTCTCTTGGAAAATGTCACATTGCACTTGAAAATATGTGGGCAATTTTCAAATATTTTTGATATTTACTTCTAACATAATTCAACAGTAATAAGAGAGCATCCTCTGTATGATTTCAATGCCTTCACACCATGAAATTTCTGCACCTTGTTTTATATCCCTGGATATGTTCCAGTGCCTCCTCGTTTATAATCTATGGGAACTTGAATAGAATTTGTGTCCTGCTGTTGTGTGAAAATTGTGCAAATATTAACTATATTGAATTGGTATATAGTGCTTTTCAGGTCTACTATATCCTTCTAGTTTTTGTCTTTTTATTCTATTAATTTTTAAGAAATAATAATTTTTTCTATTAATATTGAAACTCCAACTAAAAATCTTATCTACTTAAAAAATAATTATAATATATAGTGGAACTATATGTAACCTGTTCTGTATTTTCCAAGTCTCCTGTAAATGTGTTATCATACTTTCATAACTTAAAAAATAAAACATTTTTTACAAAGGAAATTTTGCACTATGCAAAAGCATAGGTAAACCTGGAGTTTATTATGCTAAGTAAAATAAGCCAATCACAAAAGACAAAATTGCATTTTTCCACTCATTTGAGGTATCTAAAATACTCAAATTCATAGAATCAAACAGTGAGCAGGTGGTTGCAGTGCAACTGGGCAGAGCTATTATTTAGGAGGCATAAATTTTCATTCAAACAAGATGAATAAGCTCTAGAGTTCTGCTGTACAACATTGTACCTACAGTCAACACTTTAAAACTTGTTAGGCAGATCTCTAAGTGTTCTTTACATAACAAAAAAATTAATGTGATATTCTAGATATTCATTTTCATGCAGTTCAGTCAACAAACTATGATCTTCCCATACACTGGAGACATTGAAAGCCTGGCTTAGAAGGACAAAGATTACAGTGTTTGGTTAAAAATAATTGCAGACCTGATGTGTAGTGTGACTGTATTTTTGTAAGGAGAAATCAAATTATACAAAATGCACATGCACTCTGATGTCACCTCCTCCTCTCATGGTTTCAGAAGTGAAGACATCAAACTGCTGGCCAAGGTTAGGTCAGTGATTGGCAAAAACACAGGGACATCCTCATGGCTGGCTCAAAACACCTTCTATTTCCCTGACTTTGTCAGATACGTTCTGGTTTTATGGTTTGAGAATCAAGATTTTTCAATTATTATGCTTCACCTTCCTCCATCCTCCCCCGGGAAAGAAATACATTTAGGGTGGTCTCTCTCTCTCATGGGGAGTGACCTGCACAACGTCAGGACCCTCTGAAGGGAGGAGCCCCGAGGGGTTCAGAGGAGGATTTTGCTCCTCGCCAGTCATTTAAGACACAGAGAGTAGCACACTTCGGGTGGAGGTGGGGAGGGGCTGATGGAACAGCTTTGGACCCAGGGGTCTACCCCTGCCACCCCAGGGGGACACGTCCACTGAGGGTCACGGGGCCGGTTCTTCAAATCTGGGCTTGTCTCCTGTTTGTCCTTCTGGAAGCTGAGGGGCTTCTGGGCTTTGCTTCCTGGACCTGGAGGTGAAGCGGGATCAGACAAGGGCTGGTGACTGGGGACCCAGGAGGACGTGGAGTCCCAGTTCATTGCAGAGGCTGGGACTCAAAGCGGCTCACATAATTAGCCACTGGGGACGCCGAGTCTCACCGCGGTAGGTGGCGAGATTGCCCCAGCAGAGTGACCCCAAGGTAGGGGCCTGACCTTCTGCCTGGGTGATGCAACAGGAGCTGGGCGGGCAGGTGAGCTGAAAGACTCCCCTGCTTCCACAAGACCCAGGGGCTTCCTGCCCCAGCCTGATGCTTGCTGAGACCCCAGAGTCCTCCCTTACCCCCTCCCCACTGGCGCCTCATGGTGTGGGAAGCCAGAGGTGAATGGGGAGGGCTGGGGGTCCTCGGTGCCACCTCAGACGCAGCACAGACCTGGGTCAGGAGCTCAGGAGACCTGGGCGAGCAGATCCTGTGAGTGTGGGCTTGAGTGAGTCACGACCCTCACCCAGACAGGGTAAGGTCAGGGCAGTTGCTTGGTGGGGCTGCAGAAACGGGAGGAGACCATGGGTGTAAGGGGGCAGCAGGGCCGTGTATACAGTAAGCACTCAGGTCTGCTCTCGGCAGGGGACGTGGTGACACCCTCCTGCCTGACCAGCCCTGCCCGTGGGCTGCAGGGCCATTTAGACCAAAGGGACAGTTTTCATTATAAACAGAAAGCGCCACTGTCTACTTCATCACCTTCAATGCATTGCTCAGATCAGCACCACCAGACCCTGAGCACATGCTAAGGTCTGTACTAAGGTATAGACCCCATGCCGAGGGTGCAAAAATAACAGACCAAGGCCAGCCTCAGACCACAGACATGGAATCAAATACCTGCAGTTTGACATGACCAGGACAGCAAGAGGGGGTATGACCAGGCTGCTGACAGCACAAAGGAGGAAACAGTCACTTCAGAGTGCATCATGGAGGGGCCCCGGCGAGACAAGAGAGCTAGTGACACCCACAAGGTGGACGGGGCTAGGCAGACATTTCAGACAGAATGGGACAGTGGAGAAATCTGCCTCTTGAGAAGCCTGTATGCAGGTCAGGAAGCAACAGTTAGAACTGGACGTGGAACAACAGACTGGTTCCAAATCGGGAAAGGAGCACATCAAGGCTGTATATTGTCACCCTGCTTATTTAACTTATATGCAGAGCACATCATGAGAAACGCTGGGCTGGAGGAAGCACAAGTCGGAATCAAGATTGCCGGGAGAAATATCAATAACCTCAGATATGCAGGTGACACCACCCCTATGGCAAAAAGTGAAGAACTAAAGAGCCTCTTGATGAAAGTGAAAGAGGGGAGTGAAAAAGTTGGTTTAAAACTCAACATTCAGAAAACTAAGATCATGGCATCCAGTCACATCTCTTTGTGGCAAATAGGTGGGGAAACAGGGGAAACAGTGAAAGATTTTACTTTTTTGGGCTCCAAAATCACTGCAGATGGTGACTGTAGCCATGAAATTAAAAGACACTTACTCCTTGGAAGGAAACTTATGACCAACCTAGACAGAAAATTAAAAAGCAGAGACATTACTTTGCCAACAAAGGTCCATCTAGTCAAAGCTATGGTTTTTCCAGGAGTCGTGTATGGATGTGAGAGTTGGACTATAAAGAAAGCTGAGTGCTGAAGAATTGATGCTTTTGAACTGTGGTGTTGGAGAAGACTCTTGAGAGTCCCTTGGACAGCAAAGAGATTCAACCAGTCCATCCTAAAGGAAATCAGCCCTGAATATTCATTGGAAAGACTGGTATTGAAGCTGAAACTCCAATACTTTGGCCACCTGATGCGAAGACCTGACTCATTGGAAAAGACCCTGGTGCTGGGAAAGATTGAAGGTGGGAGAAGTGGATGACAGAGGATGAGTTGGCTGGATGGCATCACCGACTCAATGGACATGAGTTTGAGTAAGCTTCAGGAGTTGGTGATGGACAGGGAGGCCTGGCGTGCTGCAGTCCGTGGGATCTCAAAGAGTCGGACATGATTGAGTGACTGAACTGAACTGAAGGAAATGAGGGAAGTGGTCAGAGAACCTGTGTGGGGGCCAGCAAAGACTGTGGTCACCAAGCCTGAAAGGAAAAAGTCTAGAGAAGGAGGAAGCAGGGGGCAAAAAACTGCTTGTTCCTCTCATGTGACTTGAGGCAGGGTTACTTCTAACATCCCGGTGTGTCTCTGATCCATAAGAAAGTGCTGCATGTGTTCCCTTTCAGTCTGGCTTGAGCTCCTTCCGAGGAGGTGGTGGCGGCTGCTCCCCAGGTCAGCAAGCGCAGGGCTCCTGTGGACCCCTCTGCAGTGCCACGGCTTCAGGATGCGGACAAGTGCTCCAGCCCTCCACCTTCACCACAACACACGCAGAGGTGTGCACAGAGTCACACTCGGTGTCCAGGAGTGATCGCAAAGCAGACCGCCGCCCAGGAACGACGCAGGCCAAGACACGCTCTACCCCTAGTCTCAGCTCAGCAGTTCCCGTGCCCCGCATGCCCTGGCTGTTCAGGAGCCCCAGCTTCCACTGATCCCCGGAAAGGTAGGCACTGTCCTGATGTTTAAAGTAATCATGATTTTTCTCTTTATACGTTGTTTAACTTTGTATTTTATATTGGAATATACTTGATCAACAGTGTTGTGATCACTTCAAGTGCACAGCAGAGTTATTAGGTTGATATACATGTATTCACTCCTTTTCAAATTCTTTTCCCATTTAGTTCGTCACATAACATTGAGCAGAGTCCCTGTGCTATATAGCAGCTCCTTGTTGGTTATCCATGTTAAATGTAGCTGTGTGTGCAAGTGCATCCCAAACTCCCTAGCTATCCCTTCCCCCCAGTCTTCCTCCATGGTGACCATAAGTTTGTTTTCTAAGTCTGTGAGTCCATTTCTATTTTGTAAATATTCCCATCATTTCTTTCTAGATTGGGCATATATGCAATATCATATGATATTTCTCTTTGCCTGACTTCATTCAGTGTGACAATCTCTAGGTCTATCCATGTTGCAGCAAATGGCATTTTTCATTCTTTTTAATGGCTGAGCCCCAGGTGCGTAGTAGTGAAGAACCCACCTGCCAATGCAGGAGATGCCGGATCGATCCCTAGGTCAGGAAGATTCCCT
Source organism: Cervus canadensis (assembly GCF_019320065.1). NCBI lineage: Eukaryota > Metazoa > Chordata > Mammalia > Artiodactyla > Cervidae > Cervus > Cervus canadensis. Next base: position 113,412,747 of record NC_057387.1, read on the forward strand.
GGAAAACACTCCAGTGTTCTTGCCCGGAAAATTCCGTGGACAAGGGAGTCTGGTGGGCCACAGTCCATGTAGTTGCAGAGCCGGACACGACTGAACAGCTGAGCGCGCACACCCACACACCCACACACCCACACACAATACTCCAACATACATATCTCCACATCTTCTTCATCCAGTCCTCTGCTGATGGACATTTAGGTTGCTTCTGTATCCTGGCTATTGTAAATAGTGCTTCAGTGAACATTGGGGTGCAGGCATCCTTCCAGACCATGGTTTCCTCCAGATATATGCCTAGGAGTGGGATTGCTGAATCATATGGTAGCTCTATTTTTACTTTTTCAAGGAATCTGCCTACCGTTCTCCATAGTGGCTACACCAATTTACATTCCCACCAACAGTGTAGGTTGCCTATGTTCTTTATTTTTCTTCCATTCTTTTGCATTCACTGAAAAATATTATTATTCCATTTCTTATTTATATTCCTTTGGATGTTTAACATTCTTTCACTTTTTCTCTTAATTGTTACAAAAAAAATTAAACTTGTATTTTTGAATTAATACAACTGACAGTAGTGTTTTTATTTACTTTCTGAACAAGGCAAAAAGCCTTAGACTATTTGTACCCTAATTACCCCCTCCTGAATTGCATACATTTGGTGTTTTGTATTTTAATCTCTCTGTTTCAACCTTCGAGCATTTTATAAAATCCATATTTATTTAGATATCTCAATATTTTTGCCCTTTTCCTTGATTTCATTGTTTCTGTCATCTCTGAGTTTCCATCTGGGATCAATTTCCTTCTACCTGAAGATCATCTTTCAGTATTTCCTGTAGCTTGTGTCTGTTAGTGACAAACTCTCTCAGTTTTATCTTCCTGGTAAATGTTTCTATATCACTTTCCTTCTTTCTTTTTTAAAAATAATTTTTAATGTTTAAATCGAGAAACAATTTTTATATGACAAAAATTTTACAATTTCACAATTTTAAAGTGTATAAACAGGTGTGTTTTTCCTTTTCGTTTTAGTATATCCACAATGTTGTTCCGTCATCACCACTAGCTAGTTTCAGAATATTCTCCACCCTCCTGTTCTCCCAGCCCCTGGCTACTGCTGATATACCTTTTGTCTCCGAGTTTGCCTTTTCTGCACGTTTCCATGGAATCATAGAATCTGTGCCCTTTCATATCTGGTTTTGTTTACTTAACATTGTTTTCAAGGCTTCTCCACATTGTGTCTTGTATTAGAACTTTACTCCCTTTTTGGCTAAATGTTATTCTACTCTATGGCTATATCAAAGTTTGTCTATCCATCATCTGATGGACGTTTGGCTCCCGTCCACTTTCTGGCCATTATGAATACTGCCATTATAAATACTTGTGTACAAGCTTTTATGTGACTTTATGTTTTAAGTTCTCCTGGGTTACCTGCCTAGGAGGGGATTGTTACTGTATGACATGGTACCTCTACTGTTTTCTGTAGCAGCTGCACCACTTTTACATTTATATTAACATTGTAGGATGGTTCCAATTCCTCCACATCCTCATTGACAGCTGCTATTCTCCATTTTTTCATTATAGACATTCTAGTGGGTTGAGTGGATCTCATACTGGGCTTCAGCCCTGATTCTCTAATGACTAATGATGTTGAGCATCTTCTCCTGTACTTAATGGCCATTTGTGTATCTTCTTTTGAAATGCTTATTCAAGTCTTTTGCCCATTTAAAAAATCGATTGTCTTTTTGTTGCTGAGTTGTAAGAATTCTTTATGGTTTATGGAGACTAGATCCTGATCAGATATATAATTTGCAGATATTTTATCTCATGGTTTTTATTTTCATTTTGTTGATAATGTCCTTTGAGGCATAAAATATTTTAATTTCAATGAAATCCAATCATCTTCTTACTATTGTTGCTTGTGTTTTTGAGTTATAGCTAGTAAACTGCTAACTAATCCCAGGTCATGACAATTTACACGGATCTTTTCTTCTGTTCTAATAGTTTCAGTGCTTACTTTTAGGTTTTTTCCTGTTTTGAGTTAATTTTTGTATGTAGTGTGAGGTAATGCTTTTAATTCCTTTTTCTGTGAGTGGGTTTCCAGTTGTTCCATCACTGTTTGTTGAAGGGTTTATTCTTTTCCTTTTAATTGGTCTTGGCACCCTGTTGAAAATCAATTGGCTGCAAATGGATGGAAAGCCAACTCACAGTCTTACTCCTGCGGTAGATTCTTTGAAGGGACAGTCTTTTTTTCCTCAGGCTGCACCTAGGATTTTTCTCTCTGTTTCAGTTTTAAATATTTTTACTCTGATATATACGAATGTGCTGTTCTTTGCATTAACTCTGCTTTAATTTAATAGGGCTCATGAATCTGCAGATTAATATTTTCCATTGGTTTGATAAAACACTTGGCCATTATCTCTTCTAATTCAGATCGATCCTGTTTCTCTGTCTCCTTTTTTAGTAACTTACTTCTGTGGATGCATCCTTGGTGGTTCCGAGTATCAAATAAATGTTTTGCAATTTGTCACCATTAGTTCCACAAAACAAGCAACACAGCAAAAAGTCACTGCCTAGGCACTGGGCTTCTCAGACTTCCTTTTCAAAACTGGTTTGTATCTCCAGGGCAAAGTACTGTCAGCATTGGAATCCCTGGTCCTCTGTGTTTATCTTGAACTTTGTTAGCAATTCTTCACTAAGTCATTAACTAACTCTCCTGAACTTTCAATCAGATTTCATTTTTACTGTTGATCTTTTCTAATAGTCTTCAGCAGGAAGTTTAGTTTGATTTACCTAGTTCACCATCACTGGAGGTGTAATTCTCACGGTCTGAGGACTGAAGTCATGTCACCCCATGGAAATAGAAACTTTTCAGTGATGACTTTGCAGGAGTTTGTGCTGGAGGGATTTGAGGGAGGTCCGCAGACCCAGGCCCTGCTCTTTGCTCTGTTCCTGGCCCTGTACATGATGGCCATCCAAGGGAATCTCACCATGATCGTGCTCATCATCCTAGATGCCCACCTGCACTCCCCAATGTACTTCTTCCTCAAGAACCTCTCCTTCCTAGATTTGTGCTATACATCTATCATCACCCCCAACACCCTGGCCAACATCCTGTCCTCCTCCAAGGTCATCACTTTTGCTGGCTGTACCACCCAACTGTTCTTCTTCTCCCTCATGTGCACCACCCAGGGTCTCCTCTTGGCTGTGATGGCCTATGACCGCTTCGTGGCTGTCTGCAGCCCCCTGCGCTACCCCATCTCCATGCGCCCCTCGGTCTGTGCCCGCCTGGTGCTGGGCTCCTACTGCGGGGGCTGCCTCAACTCCATCCTGCAGACCAGCTTCACATTCAGCCTCCCGTTCTGCAGTTCCAACCACATCGACCACTTCTTCTGTGATGTGCCGCCTCTGCTCAAGCTTGCCTGTGCTGACACGACCCTCAATGAGCTGGTCATGTTTGGCATCTGTGGGGTCATCATCGTGGGTGTGACAATTGTGGTCTTCATCTCCTATGGCTACATCACAGGGACCATCCTGAGGATGCGCTCAGCAGCTGGGCGTCACAAAATCTTCTCTACCTGCGGCTCCCACATGACTGCAGTGACTGTCCTTATTGGGACTGTCTTTGTCATGTATGCCCAGCCGGGAGCTGTGGAGTCCATGGAGCAGGGCAAGGTGGTCTCTGTCTTCTACACCATGGTCATCCCGATGCTCAACCCCCTCATCTACAGCCTGAGAAACAAGGATGTGAAGGATGCCCTGTGGAGACTGGGGTGGAAACGCACAGCCTCCTGAAGGAGGGTGGCCAGAGAGGAGGCATGGGTTTGATCCTTGGTCAAGGAACTAATATCCTGAAACTCTGTTCTCTTGAATTTTTGTGTACTTAAAAAAGTAGGCAAAATTAATTTTAATAAAATAACATTTTTGAAGGAGTTAAACTACTTGATTTCAGGATTTACTATACAAACCAGAGAACTCACAACAGTGTAATTTGGGCTTACTGGAACAAAATCAAGAATAACAGACTAAATTTATGCGTATAAGGTCAATTTTTTTTGACATAACTACCAGGCTAATTCAATGGAGAAATAGTGTTTTCAACAAGCTGTTCTGAAACAATTGAACATCCATATGCAAAAAGACAAACATCAACCCTAATAATGATTAACTCAAAATAGATAAGATTCCTAAGTATAAAGTGTAAAAATTTAAAACATGTATAAGAAAATACAGGAGACCATCTTTAAAACTTTGGGTTAAGCAAACATTTCTTTGATAAGACACAAGGTGCATAAGCTACAGAGGGAAACATTTGATAATTAGGACTTTAAAGAAGTTAAAAATATTTAGCTTACAGAGACACATTGAAACAGTAAAAGAAACAGACATGAAAAAATATTTGCAAAACACGTATTTGATAAAAGACATACCTAGAGTATATTAAGAACTCTTAAAACTCCATAATAAGATATCTGAATTTTTAAAAAAAAGCCAAAGGGCACCTCTGATTCCTGGTTCCATGTGTAAAACTCTTAAAAATTGTCACTCCATCCTGATAACAAGTAAAAATCTAAACAGACTGACAAAATTACAACCATATTCTTGGATAACTTACATTTGTATAGCTTAGTTTATAAATAAAATTTTTTCAAAAAGATTGTGTAACCATGTACAGACATTATATGGAATCATGTATGCTGGATTGTTAATATAGATTATCTAAGGTCATATACTGGAGAAAGGAATGGCAATCCACTCCTGTATTCTTTCCTGGAGAATTCCATGGACAAAGGAGCCAGGTGGGCTACAGTGCATGGGCTCACAAAGAATTGGACACAGCTGAGCAAGTAACTCTCTCTCTCTCTCTCACACACACACACACACACGCACATGTCATACATGGCTTTCTTGAAGGCTCAGGTGGTAAAAAGTCTGCCTGCAATATGGGAGACCTGGGTTCTATCCCTGGTTTGGGCAGATCCCCTGGAGAAGGGATGGTACCCACTTCAGTATTCTATCCTGGAGAACTTCACAGACAGAGGAGCCTGGAGGGCTACAGCCCATGGGGCTGCAAAGAATCAGACACAACTGAGTGACTAACACTTTCACACTTTTCACACAAAGTCATATATGAGTTTTCCAAGTGGCTCAGCAGTAAAACAAACAAACAAAAAAGAAAACTACAAAACTACCTGCAATGCTGGAGATGCAGGAGATGCAGGTTTGATCCCTGGGTTGGGAAGATCCCCTGGAGGAGGAAATGACAGCCATTCCAGTATTGTTGCCAGGCAATCCCATGGACAGAGGAACCTGACAGGCTACAGTCCGTGAGGTTGTAAACAGTCAGACATGACTTGGCTATTGAGCATGCACGCACTCAAGGTCACATATGGGCTGATGTTAGGAAGGAAACTGATCCAATTTTTTAAAGGAAAGGGAAAAATGACTACAGAAAAGCTCCACCAACAATCATAAAAACAGCTTGAAAATCTGGTGTGTATAAGGAATGTTTATTCATTTAAATAAATTATATATTTGTGTATATGAAAGAAATTAAAAACTATTTACATTCAGAAATTGAAACTTTAAAAGAGTGACCCAAGTCTAGAGAACCTAGCAATGAATCTGAGCACATACAGAAATGTGGTCTATGTGAACAGAAGACATTTGGCTACAGGTAAAATACCTAACAGCTTAGACAGACCTCAAGGACATGTTATTTTATGTTACAAGATTCAAGAAATCAGTTAAGAAAATCAGTGCTAGGCTCTGTCAACTTCTTGTGCTTTTCTAGGATTACCTCTCATCGTCACTGCAGTTTTGAACACAGTTATCAAGCACAGACATTGAGGTAATCCTCACAGGGAAGGTCAAGAACTAGTCAAGCAAGTATGCCAGAAAGACAAAAAAAAAAAAAACGCAGCTGCTATTTTGACCCCAGAGGAAGTGTGGCCAACATGCTTGAGGAACATTAAAGAGGCTACAACAACCTACAGGAAATTCTTAAAGAGATGGGAATACCAGACCACCTTTCCTGTCTCCTGAGAAACCTGTATGCAGGTCAAGAAGCAACAGTTAGAACCAGACATGGAACAACGGACTGGTTCCAAATTGGGAAAGGAGTATGTCCCAGCTGTGTATTGCCACCCTGTTTATTTAACTTACATGCAGAGTACATCATGTGACATGCCGGGCTGGATGAATCACAAGCTGGACTCAAGATTACCAGGAGAAATACCAACAACCTCAGATATACAGATACCACCCTAATGGCAGAAAGTGAAGAGAAACTAAAGAGCCTCTTGATGAGGGTGAAAGAGGAGAGTGAAAAAGCTGGCTTAAAACTCAACATTTAAAAACTAAGATCATGGCATCTGGTCCCTTCACTTCAATAGGTGGGGAAAAGGTGGGAACGGCAGCAGATTTTAATTTCTTGGGCTCCAAAATCACTGCAGACAATGACTGCAGCCACAAAATTAAAAGACACTTGCTCCTTGGAGGAAAAGCTATGACAAACGTAGAAAACATATTAAAAAGCAGAGACTTAACTTTATCAACAAAGTTGTATATTGTCAAAGCTATGGTTTTCCCAATAGTCATGTACAGATATGAGAGTTGGACTCATATCTGAGAGAGAAGACTCAGTGCTGAAGAATTGATGCTTTTGAACTGTGGTGCTGGAGAAGACTCTTGAGAGTCCCTTGGATAACAAGATCAAACTAGTCAATCCTAACGGAAATCAACCCTGAATAGTCACTGGAAGGACTGATGCTGAAGCTGAAGCTCCAATTGACCACCTCATGCAAAGAGTCAACTCTTTGGAAAAGATTCTGAACTGGGAAAGATTGTGGAACTGTGGAAATGAGATGATAAGGCTGTGAAACTAGATGATGTCATTCAGCCAGTGACAGCAAGGAGGAAAATTCAGACCCTTGAGTCCTGGCACTGTCACAATCAGAAGTCAGCAAGCGGAAGATCCATAAGGAAGCTGAGATGGAACAGCTGGTGAGTCAAGTTAAACAGGTCAATCAGCTATGAGAGAGTGCCTTCAAAGGACTCATACCCCACCAATAGGTACCTGGATTCTTAGAGGAATTCCCAAGTCAGAAAAGCGTGCCATTCCAGGAACAAAAAGATGATCAAAGGCTGGTAGGTCAGGTCTGGATTTGGACCAAATTGAAGAGCTGCCCACTGGCTAAAAATGGGACAATTTGATGTTATTAAGAATAGTAATTACAATACATTCAAATATGTTCAATATGAATTCATAATAATACAAAAAAAACTTAGTCACCATTGGAGAATGCTAACGAATCAATTCAATCTTTTTGAAATGCTACTGATAAAGAGAGAAGCAAGTGGGAGAAGCTGCTTCTCCCACATGAACTGAAGCCAAGAGGAATCGGAGAGCGGAGGAGGACATTCATCTTTGTGGATGGAATTAGAGGGCAGCAACCTAAGTGACTGAGCTGAGCTGAACTGAACCTAAGTGAAACAAGTCAGACAGGAAAAGAAAATACCGTATGACTCCGCTTACATTTTGAATCTAAAAACAATTAAGCAAACAGAACAGAAATAGACTCACAGATACAGAGAATAAATGAGTGGTTGCAGAAGGAAGCATGCTGAAGGGGATAAATAGGTGAAGGGAATATACAAAAAATAAATCACTGGGATGTCATATGCAGCATAAGGGATGTGGTCAAAAGTGTTGTAAAAACTTTGTGTGGGGACAGATGTTTACTAGACTTGTTCAAGTGATCATTTCATAATATATGTAAATGTCAAATCACTATGCTGTACATCAGAAACTAACATAGGATTATACATCAACTATAACACACACACACACTCGCATACATACTGCAATTAAAAATATATTCACATGGCCAGGCTCACCTGAGATAATGTATGTGAATAAAACACCTCTAGCAATGACTGGTACCAAAGATATGATTGATGGATACATTTTAATTGTGCCCTAATGGGTGATGATTCCAAAGAGAAACCAAATATTTAACCTTTCTTTCATACTTCACCCAAACCAAATATTCATGACCCTGTTTTAAATAACAACAAGAATGATAATTTAAATACATGGCCAAAGTATTCCTCAAAGTGAATTTGATGCCGGTAGGAATAATTTTGGCTGAGTGCCTCTCACACAGGAGAGAGGTCAGGGGTCTGAGGCAAAATCTTGGTTCCATCTGGGGCAGAAGCTCTCTTGGGCTCCTGCTCCATCATCCCAAGGGCATGGGGGACATTGGCACTGGAGATGGTGCCCAAAACTCCAGTCACAGCATTCACCTTTCTGGTCTAGGGTAGGAAAAATGATTTATCTTTATATTATATACATTTACAGAAAAAATCATGAAGTCATGTTTACTCATGGAATTCACCATCATCCAGCTAAAGAGAATGAAATTCACCTAAATGCCACTATAACTTTTGCCCACTCAAAATTGTTGTCCTCCAAAGTTAAAGATTTCCATGTTTTATAAATTGATACTATTCACCCTTGATAGAGTTCCTACACAATGAACAAATTGATTAAACATAGAATGCACCATGTCAAAGGATATCCAAGGGAATTAAGGAAAAGAAGAAGCAGGAGGAAAATGTCCTGAAAAAAATCACTTCCTTTAAGTGCTATTCCAGTGGAAACTGCAGTGTTGCCAAATATCTAGTATAAATATAAGAAAATGCCAATGCTTAAAAATACTTTGAAAACAGGAGAATTTATTGGCAGTAGGAAACACAAATGAAAAGAAAAGGGCAGAGATTTAGCACCTTATGAAAATAAGGATAAACGGGGAAACAAAGAATCCCACTGCTCATTTTGTTTCATTGGTAAAATCATTTCAAGAAATAATTAGGCAGATAAGTGGGTAAATAGTATGTGATGCAGTTGCTCATGAAGAGTGCTGAAGGGGCAGAATGACTTACAGCAAGGACAATTCACCCTCCTGTTCTCAAGGAAGTTATGAATGTAGGCTGTCCAGACCCACAGAGACTTGGTGAAAAGCCTGCAACAGCAGAGAGGAATTGTCATGGATTATCAATCCTCTGTTCATGGGGTTCTCAGAGCAAGAACACTGAAGTGGTTTGCCATTCCCTTCTCCAGGCTTCAACAATACGTGAATCGTGAACTTCCAGATGTTCAAACTGGATTTAGAAAAGGCAGTGGAACCAGAGATCAAATTGCCAACATCCGTTGGATCATAGAAAAAGCAAGAGAGTTCCAGAAAAACATCTACTTCTTCTTTATTGCTATGCCAAAGCCTTTGACTGTGTGGATCACAACAAACTGTGGAAAATTCTTCAAGAAATGGGAGTACCAGACCACCTGACCTGCCTCCTGAGAAACCTGTACCCAGGTCAAGAAGAAACAGTTAGAACTAGACAAGGAACAACAGACTGGTTCCAAATAAGGAAAGGAGTACATCAAGACTGTACATTGTCACCCTGCTTATTTAACATATATGCAGAATACATCATGCAAAATGCCAGGCTGGATGAAGCACAAGCTGGAATCAAGATTGCTGGGAGAAATATCGATAACCTCAGATATGCAGATGACACCACCCTTATGGCGGAAAGCGGAGAAGAGCTAAAGAGCCTCCTGATGAAAGTGAAAGAGGAGAGTGAAAAAGTTGACTTAAAACTCAGCATTCAGAAAACTAAGATCATGGCATCTAGTCCCATTACTTCATAGCAAATAGATGGGGAAACAGTGGAAACAGTGACAGACTTTATTTTTGAAGGCTCCAAAATCACTGCAGATGGTAACTGTAGCCATGAAATTAAAAGACGCTTGCTCCTTGGAAGAAAAGGTTTGACCAACCTAGACAGCTTATTGAAAAGCAGAGACATTACTTTGCCAACAAAGGTCCATCTAGTCAAGGTTATGGTTTTTCCAGTAGTCCTGTATGGATGTGAGAGTTGGACTGTGAAGAAAGCTGAGTGCCGAAGAATTGATGCTTTTGAACTGTGGTGTTGGAGAAGACTCTTGAGAGTTCCTTGGACTGCAAGGAGATCCAATCAGTCAATCCTAAAGGAAATCAGTCCTGAATATTCATTGGAAGGACTGATGCTGAAGCTGAAACGCCAATACCTTGGCTGTCTGATGCAAAGAGCTGACTCATTGGAAAAGACCCTGATGCTGGGAAAGATTGAAGGCAGGAGGAGAAGGGGATGACAGGGGATGAGATGACTGGATGGCATCACCGACTCGATGGGCATGAGTTTGAGTAGACTCCGGGAGTTGGTGATGGACAGGGGGGCCTGGCGTGCTGCAGTCCATGGGGCTGCAAAGAGTCGGACACGACTGAGGGACTGAACTGACTGAACGGATTAATCCTCCGTGCCCACAGTTACCCAACACTGTGGTCACTGGAGCAGCTTATAGATCACTTCTCTCCCATGGAACCAAGACTTCTTAAAATGGAAAGTTTTAGAGTTGAGTAGAGTGATTGAATGGCAAAAATGAAGAAAGATGGAAGGAAATGAACCTTAATAAAGTAAGATTAAGATGAAAATGAATGAGCTTGAAAAAAAAACATGCCTTTCTACTCAGGAATACACATCTAGATATCCACTTAAGAGGGGAAAATGTCCACTGCATAATATTCATTATTGAATAAGGAATATAAAAAAAGAAACAACTTAAAGTGTCTCTACTAAGAAGATTCCACAAGTAAATTGCTGTACGTTATCATGTTTAAAACAACTGAAATAACTGAACTAGAATATGGAAGAACTGGGAAAGATGCTGAAGATCCTGCAGAGTGCATTTTGACATAGAGCTGGAGAACAAGATAAAACAGTGAAAGCGTATTGCTGACTTTGCCGGGTGAAAGCAAACTCCCTCACCACCCTCCTGCTTCAGTCACCAGGGCCACCATGGCTAACTAACACAAATTTGGTGACTTATAGCAAAAGGAGTTTACTCTCTCTTGGGTCGACGTTCAAAATCAAGTTGTCAGCAGAGACCACTGCCCTTGAAAACTCTCGACAAACATTCTTCCTTGCTTCTTCCTGGGGGCTCCTGGCGTTTTTGGCCTTCCTTCCCCTGTTGCTGCATCCTTGCAATCTCGTCCAGTCTTTACATGCCCTTTGTCCTTGTGTCTTTGTGTCTCCATATCGTTTCCTCTTCCTTTAAAGACCCCAGGCATTGGTCTTAGGGCCTACCTCATCCAGCATGGCCTCATGCTAGCCAATTCGTTTGGAAATAAGATCATACTCTGGTTTTCTGGGTAGACATTATTTTTTTTGGAGGGAGACACTTTTCCCCTTATTACAGTGATATTCTGTGTGTCTGAAGGGAATTTATATTGTGCAGTTGCTGAGTGTTTTTGACTGTTTGTGCTGAGGAGGTTCAATTAGTTAATATTTTAGATCCAACATATTATTCTAATTTTCCCCTTGTTTTATCAATTACTGGGAGATGAATGACAAAATATACACTATTATTTGGATGTATATATTTCATTTTTAAATTAATTTCATTGGAGTACAGTTGTTTTACAATGTTTCATTAATTTCTACTGAACAGCAAAGTGAACCAGCTATACATACACATATATTCCCCTCTTTGGATTTCCTTCCCATTCAGGCTACCACAGTATATTGAGTCCAGTCCCCTGAGATATATAGTAGCTTCTCATTAATTGTCTATTTTATACATAGTATCAATAGTGTACGTGTGTCAATCCCAATTATTTGGATGTATGTATTAATTTAAATTCTGTCAGCCTTTACTTTTTATTTTTTATTTTTTAGTCTTTACTTTTATAAGTCCTTTTTTAGTTGTATAAAAATTGAAAAACTTCCCAGTATCAGTTGGGTAAAACAATTATGAAAGGCTTCTTTATAAAAAAAAACTTTTTCTTCTGACATCTACTTTGTCAAAATAATTACTGAGCCTCACCAGCCTTGTTTTTCATAGGATGTTCCTAATATGACTGTCTCCTGCTTTTTGCTTTCATACTTTCTGTATTTTTCTAATAATCACATATCACCTTCAGACAGTGAGGAATCTGCCTGCAATGCAGGAGACTCAGGTTTGATCCCTGGGTCAGGAAGATCCCCGGGAGGAGGGAATGGCAACCCACCCTAGCATTCTTGCTTGGGCAATCCCATGAACAGAGAAGCCTGGTGAGCTACAGTCCATGGGGTCACAAAGAGTCAGACATGACTGGACTATTAACACTCTCATTTCACTCTGGATTTCTCACCAGGATTACAATAATTTAGTGTATGTGTTTAAGCTGATTCAGCATATATATTTAAGTCTTCATTGAGTGTCAGGCTGCACTGAAGACAGGACAATATTTCTGTGCATCTAATGATAACAGATGCATAGAAAGTGCCGTGGTGGGAGCACGGGCACAGATTCCTCACTCATCGGTTTTCCTCAAAACAACAAGTGGGGGTGGGGCAGAGGAGGGGGATGGGCATGGGCCAACAGGTCCCACCTGCTGCCCGGAGGACACCTCTCCAAGGAGGGCCCCTGGGTCCCTCTAAGTTCTCTTCCTTCTCTCCTGTTGGCCCCCAGCGCTTCCTGAGGGGTTTCAGGCTCCTTGCCTCCTCTGTCTTGAATTGAGGGGAATCAGAGCAAGATTGGCCACTGGAGGGCAGCTTCCTGGCACCCAGGGAGCTGGGAGTCCCAGGGCACTCAGAGCCCAAGTCTCACCTAATTGGCCGTTTGAGGCCTCTATTCCCATCTAGCTCAGATAGATACATCTGCCCCAGCAAAGAGACCCTGAAGTGCAGGTTGCAGGACATACTACCCAAACACAGGACCGGATCTAAAGGAGCAAGCGAACTGAATCCTCCCAGCCCTTACTTGTTCTAAGACCCAGGAGCTTCCTACCACAAGATCATGGACCCTGGACAGACCCTCACTGGGCACACAGGAGTCCTCCGCTAACCCCTCCCCGCTTCACTTCCCTGCAGAGGAGGCCAGAGCTGAACAGGGTGGAGGGTGCTCCACGTCGTTATCACCAGCACAGACCTGGGGCAGGAGTCCTGTCCTCCCCAGGAGCACAGGGTCCTGGGTGAGCCACGACCCCCGTGACATCACAGGAGCACTGCGGTCATCACTCAGCAGTGGGGTCAGCATCACCGACAGGTGAGTCCTGGGAGCCTGGACCCTAATCAACACGGCCCCCCTCCACCCCTGCTGCGCCGCACAGGGTCATCGAGGGCAGCCGGTCTGAACTTTAAAGAGAATAGACGTAATCAGTGGGTCTCTTTTAAATGTGGGGTTTAATTCAGTGCCCAAGGCTCTGCTTTTCTGACAAGCTCCAGGCTCTGCTGGATGCTATAGGTCCCCAGACCACATGTGAGATCAGCTTTACAAAGAAGGATTCAGCCATAGTTAATACAAATTGAGACTTGCAGATAACAACTGAATTTTTTGCTTTACTAGGCAAGAATTTCTCAGGCTCAATTCACACAGGTTTACTAAAGCCACTGAAGTAGCCTCACTGGGTCATCTCAACAAGCCAAAGGAATGTGTGAATTTGTTTTTTATAAAGAAAACTGGTAGCTTGGCTTCCTAGAAGAAAAGCCAGTCACTCCTCTGGGGATCCTCAGGCACCCTAGGGGTCACTGTTGTGATGACCCAAAGCCCCTGATGTGGACAAATTGTCCTGGAAAACAGTCACAAACATGAAGCTAGGAATCCCAAGGGCGTAAGAGCGAGGCCAGCCAACCTGAGATTGGGGAAGACGGTCACCCTGGTCACATTTGACAGGATTATCTTTGCGAGGACCTGGGTGAGCAGAGGTGGACAGCTAGGTCATGGCTACCTCAGTTGTGAGCATAGGGGCATAGGACCTAGCTGGATACCAGGGTGTGCAGCCGATGTGTGTAGGGCGGACCCTCAGCTCCACCCTGAACACCAGCTCCAGCCCTGAATTTGGGGGGGATCTGCCTGGGCATCCAGGTCAGACTGTCCTCCTTTGTTGTCATGTGAGGGTTGGGGTCAAATAGCCCAGGAGAGGAAAGCTGGACAAGCTCCATAGTCATCAACCACTCCTTTGTTCGAAAGTATAGAATTTTTCAGGGCACCTTCTAAGAAAACTTCAACGGAAGTTCCTGAGAAAGAACGTGGGGGTCACCACTTCTCCAGAGGAACCACTGACCACCCAGCTTCTGCTTGCACATCCCCTCTCCTTCCAAAGTAAGCCAGCTTGTGACACTATAGATCTGACCTCTAGACCATATGGGCTCCGCTCTGAAATACACTTTCTTACTAATCCTCATCTACACTGTGGGAGACGCTCCAGCTCCAGGCTCTCCATCCTTCACCACTCCTCCCTCTTCAGGCTGCATCTCCCCTGATAATTTCTCTGGCCATCACAGAGGGGGCCTCCATGTGCCATCAGAGTGTGGTGGTCAGCCCTGCCCAGGGCAGAGAAGGGAGGTCTGGGCCATGACAGGGACAGGAAGCAGCACCCAGCAGGAGGACCCAGACGCTGAGCAGATGTGACCGTGTTGGAGGCTCCCACTGCTCCAAGCAGTCACCCCACGGGGTGTTGCAGAAGAGCCAGGGGCATGGAAGTAATGACAGGAGAAGACACGCCCATCTCCTGAATGTGTCACAGTCCCTGTCCTGCTGCTTCTCAGACTGTGGAGCTGGGTTATTTCCTTTCCAAATTTGTCCAACACTAGAGGTCCCCCGAGATCCTCAATGATGCACAGTGCTCTGGGGACAGAATGATAGTGTAGTCCAGGTTCCAGACACTTATGCTGAGATAGGGCTCAGGGTCTGCAAGACAAAATGACAAAAATTCGCCCGATCATTGCTAGTTCCTGCTCTCCTTCCAACTTGGCCTTCCACTTGGGCAGGAAGCACTCGGTAAACATTTCCAAAATTTGCGAATGGGTTAACAAGGAAAGAAAGTGCACGATTAGATCATTGTGGGAGGAGAGGTAATGACACAACTCAGGAGCATCCCCTTGGGGGTGGAAAGCATGTATTGAGAGAAGGCACAGGGGCTGTAACACTCCTCACACTGAAGGTCATGAACTCTGCAAAGATCCTGACATGCCCCCACCCCACAATGACAGCAGCTCAGAGTCTCTGACAGAGAGAATGAACTTGCATACTTATGAACTAGTGAACTGGAGGAAATGTTCCTTTCCAGGTCAGTCTGCGCTCATCTGGAAGCAGAACTGGGCAGCTGGTGGTCCCTTGCTCAGTGGGCAGTGAGGCACTGAAGGGATCCTGTTCTCCAAGAGAGTATGACCTTGTGGCCTTGACCTGCTCCCTCTCCCTGCCTCCCACCAGCTCTCTGCCCCGTGTCACCCAGCTCAGGGCCATGTCACCCTATGGGAATGGAAACCTCTCAGTGATGCCTCTGCAGGATTTCATGTTGGATGGATTTGCAGGTGGCCCACAGACCCAGGCCCTGCTCTTTGCTCTGTTCCTGGCCCTGTACGTGGTGGCCATCCTGGGGAACCTCACCATGATCATGCTCATCACCCTGGATGCCCGTCTGCACTCCCCAATGTACTTCTTCCTCAAGAACCTCTCCTTCCTAGATTTGTGCTACTCATCTGTCATCTATCCCAAAGCCCTGGTCAACTTCCTGTCCTCCTCCAAGGTCATCACCTTTGAGGGATGTGCTACCCAGTTCTTCTTCTTCTCCCTGCTGGTCACCACTGAGGGATTCCTCTTGGCAGTGATGGCCTATGACCGCTTCGTGGCCATCTGCAGCCCCCTGCGCTACCCCATCTCCATGCGCCCCTTGGTCTGTGCCCGCCTGGTGCTGGGCTCCTACTGCGGGGGCTGCCTCAACTCCATCCTACAGACCAGCTTCACATTCAGCCTCCCGTTCTGCAGCTCCAACCACATCGACCACTTCTTCTGTGATGTGCCGCCTCTGCTCAAGCTTGCCTGTGCTGACACTACCATCAATGAGCTGGTCATGTTTGCCATCTCTGGCCTCATCATTGTGGGCACCATACTCGTGGTCCTCATCTCCTATGGCTATATCACAGGGACCATCCTGAGGATGCGGTCAGGAGGAGGGAGACACAAGCTCTTCTCCACCTGCGGCTCCCACATGACAGCCGTGTCCCTCTTTTATGGAACACTTTTTGTCATGTATGCCCAGCCGGGAGCTGTGGAGTCCATGGAGCAGGGCAAGGTGGTCTCTGTCTTCTACACCCTGGTCATCCCGATGGTCAACCCCCTCATCTACAGTCTGAGAAACAAGGACGTGAAGGAAGCCCTGCGGAGACTGGGGCAGAGACATACAGCCACGTGAAGCAGGGTGGACAGAGAGACCCAGTGTCCTGAGGGGAGGGCAAGAGGACTTGAGGGGAGGCACTAGGTTTGGTTTAAGGAATTCATTCTTTATTCATCTAATTCATTCTTTCATCCAGCATTTCATTCAACCCTTCCTGGAAGCAAATCATGGGTCACCCATTTCAACTGTGAGAGGCAAAATGGATAATTCATTTTCTTTGCCATCAGATAATTAATGGTTCATGATGACGAAGACCCTAATCTTGAAGCTAGGGTAATATAGTCAGTAGAGTCATGACTCTCCTGCTGGCTCAGATGGTAAAGAGTCTGCTTGCAATGCAGGAGACCTGGGTTTGACCCCTGGCTCAGGAAGATCCCCTGGAGAAGGGAATGGCAGCCCACTCCAGTATTCTTGCCTGGAGAGTTCCATGGACAGAGGAGACAATTCATGGGATCACACAGAGTTGGGCAAGACTGGTGACTGGCACAACACAGCAGTCATATAAGTGGGATAGGTAGGAGTCATAGAAACAGGCTACGTTCTCTCCCTCAACTCTACATAACAAGACACACTTTGAGGCCTTTACCTTTCCATTCATGGCTGATAGATGAATCTCTTGAGGCTGAATGGTTTACTGACGGGAGCAATTTTGTAGAAATGGGAACCTGAAAGGCAGGCTGTGCCACAGTTAGTCTAGATGAAGTCATAGAAAAAGAAAGAGGAGGAGGAGGATGAAGAAGAGGTCAAGGGGGAGGGAGAGGGGGAGAAGGGGAGGAGGAGGATGAGAAGGAGAGTGGAGAGGAGGGGAAGGGGGAGGGACTGGAGAAGTTGGGGAGAAGGAGGATGGGGGAGGAACTGAGGCAGAGACACAGAGAGGAAGCCCGCCCTCTTAGGTGGGACTTAGAGACATTGAGCCAATCACAGCGTGCATCTTTTTCGATACCAACTAAAATAAATGCCATTTAGAAGCATTTATTACATTTATGAGATAGACGTTCAAGCAGTGGCTGATATTTGATGATATTAAAGAATTTTATTTCTTTATATATTGTGGATATTCTTTTCTTTTAGAGATGCATGCTAAAATACTTATAAATGAAACCCTACTTGTCTAATACTTACTTCAAAATAATACAGGCACTATGGGAGTAGGCCAAGGGCTGGACAAGACTGGCCAAGAGCTGATGGCTGTTAAAGCGGGGCGATGAGTAATTGGGGCTCATTACACCATGTGCTCTTCTTCTCGTGTATTTAAAATTTCCCATCCTCCTCCCCTTCCTCATCCACATCACGATGCTTAGTCAGGATGTGTCTTGGAGTTCATTGTTCTGCAACACCTCCCTCCCAAAAAACACATTGCCAATGGGATTCCTTCTTTAATGCTCTAAGACTCTCTCCTATTCTGTTTTTGAAATTATTTTCTCTTCCACTGTTGGTTTTTCTCTATCAAAGTTAGTTAATTTTATATTGAATTTTACATATCTGTCCTTTATACTTATTAACTTCTCTTTAATGCCTTTTTTCTTTTTTTCTCTATACTTATAACGAAGGCCTCAAGACTTTCTCTTATGCCAGAAATTTCTTTTTTGGTTCTGCAAAGTCTTCTTGTTTTGTAAACAGTTTCAGTTCCCATGTTATGAAAGCTGATATTCTAGTTTTGTGTTTTTTTAGCCCTAAACATGCTTAGCAAGATCATCTGTATGTACATGGTATTTTTCTCTTTGATATAGGTGAGTTGCAGATGTCTTTTAAAATTCCATTTCATGTTGGTTTCCAACAATAAAAATAATGGGAGAGCACATATGAAATCTGAACTTCCATTTCATTTGAAAGTCGGAAGATCTAGTAACACAAACCAGCAATAGTTGGCTGGAGAGGGAAGCAGTTACAGCCTTGATATGACATTCACTCACCTTCATCTCCTTTTAGGTGTTTACTCTGCAAAGAAAGGCAATCCATAGAGAAAAAAGAGAGAGCTTATGAAATAAATCATGGTGGGACACTAAGAAAAGCTATTATGATGAAAAACTTAATGATCAATAAAAAATGTAGTAAAATTTTCCTCATTATAAACTTATGACCCTACAATTCCACTTCTGGGCATATATCAGAGAAAAACATAATTTGAAAAGATGCATGCCCCATAATGTTCATAGCAGCAACTATTCACAATAGCTAGGAAGCACCTACTGACAGATGAGTGGATAAAGAAGACGTGGTACATATATACAATGGAATGTTACTCAGCTGGCGAAGAATTTGCCTGCAGTGCGAGAGACCCAGTTTTGATCCCTGGGTCTGAAAGATCCCCTGCAGAAGGGAATGGCAACCCACTCCAATATTCTTGCCTGTAGAGTTCCATGGACAGAGGAGCCTGGCGGGCTATACAGTCCATGGGGTCACAAAGAGTTGGACACAACTGAGGGACTAACACACCACAAAAAAAGAATGAAATAATGCCATTGCGGCAACTTGGATGGACCTAGAGATGGTCATAGTGAGTGGAGTAAGGCGATAGAGAAAACCAAGTATTTTATGATATCACTTATATGTGGGATCTAAAAAGTGGATACTAAGGAACTTATTTAAAAAACGGAAATAGACTCACAGACATAGAAAACAAACTTATGGTTACCAAAAGAGAGTGGGGAAGAAAGATAAATAAGTTTGGGATTAAAATATATACACTACTATATATAAAATAAGTAATCAACAAGGACCTACTGTATGGCACAGAGAACTATACTTAATACCCTGTTCAGTTCACTTCAGTAGCTCAGTTGTATCCGACTCTTTGCGAACCCAAGGACTGCAACACGCCAGGCCTCCCTGTCCATCACCAACTCCCGGAGTTTACTCAAACTCATGTCCATTGAGTCGGTGATGTCATCCAACCATCTCATCCTATGTCATCCCCTTCTCCTCCTGCCCTCAATCTTTCCCAGCATCAGGGTCTTTTCAAATGAGTCAGCTCTTCGCATCAAGTGGCCAAAGTATTGTAGTTTCAGCTTCAGCATCAGTCCTTCCAATGAACACCCAGGACTGATCTCCTTTAGGATGGACTGGTTGGATCTCCTTGCAGTCCAAGGGATTCTCAAGAGTCTTCTCTAACACCACAGTTCAAAAGCATCAATTCTTCTGCACTCAGCTTTCTTTATAGTCCAACTCTCACATCCATACATGATTACTTGAAAAACCATAGGTTTGACTAGATGGACCTTTGTCAGCAAAGTAATGTCTCTGCTTTTTAATACACTGTCTAGGTTGGTCATAGCTTTTCTTCCAAGGAGCAAGTGTCTTTGAATTTCATGGCTGCAGTCACCATCTGCAGTGATTTTGAAGCCCCCAAAACTAAAGTCTGTCACTGTTTCCATTGTTTTCCCATCTATTTGCCATGAAGTGATGGGACCAGATGCCATGATCTTAGTTTTCTGAATGTTGAGCTTTAAGTCATCTTTTCACTCTTTCATGTTCATCAAGAGACTCTTTAGTTCCTCTTCACTTTCTACCATAAGCGTGGTGACATCTGCATATCTGAGATTATTGATATTTCTCCTGGAAATACCTTGTAATAACCTATAACAGAAGAAAATGTAAAAAAGAATATGTGTGTGTGTATATATATATATATATAGATATAGATATATCTGCATCGCTTTACTGTAACCTGAACCTAACACAGCATTATAAATCAATTATATTTCAATAAATTTTTTTAAAATGCAAGATTTTCTTATTAATATGAATTAAATAATAATGCTACTTAAGATACAATATTGTATTTTTAAAATTTTCCCTTTCAGGTGTATTAATAAGAAACAGAGATGACCAACACATATGATGGTGTTTAACTTCACTTAAAATCTTAAAATGTGAATCAAAATAATAATGATTTTTTACCTATCAAATTAAAAAAATCATAAGTTTTGTAACATTAGTTGTCAGTGAGAATGTGGAGAACAGAGATAGTTTTATATATTTTGAAGAAATAACAGTAAAATCACAATGATTTCAGTAGCTATGGAAAGGTCAAAGTATTCAGTAAAGTTTTTCTGCTTGGGAAAAAATTAGTATCAGCTTCACAGAACACACCAATATAGATTCTGGATGTATTAACAATGTGATTGTTGAAAAAAGTAAAAACTCCAAGTTTATGAGAAGAACATGAAGAGGGAGTTTTCATTGAGAGTGTACTTGTGAGTTTGATGTGTAGTCAAGAGGCTAGTCGACCCTTCAGTTCAGTTCAGTTGCTCTGCCATGTCCAACTCTTTGCGACCCCATGAATCGCAGGAAACTCCAATTTCCTCAGGAAGAGGCTGAGGGGAGATGGGAGTATCCCTGGAGAAAGTCATACGAGAGCCAAGGAGACCACTCAAAAGCCAGCAGCACACTGAACAAATGTAAGATATTCAGAGTCTGTAAGATGGTTGGCTGGCATCACTGATTCAATGGACATGAGTTTGAGTAAACTCTGGGAGTTGGTGATGGACAGGGAAGCCTGATGTGCTGCAGTCTATGGGGCCACAAAGAGTCGGACATGGCTGAGTGACTGAACTGAACTGAACTGAATATGTAAAGAGCTCAGAATCCATGGAAAAAAATGAAAAATTTTTATAAAACAAGAAGTAGAGACTGAGAGAGCAAAGACTGACTGTTGTGTGGGAAGTTTTCCTCCCAGCAGGGAAGGGGACCAGAGTTTGGTCTAGGATGAGGTTAGGAAGGATTTTTAAGGCCAAAGACTGAAGTAAGTGGGAAGAGCTCTGTCTCACATTGGAACAGCAAGTATGTGAGTCAGTAAGCCCAGTGATATGGGCTATCAGGCCAATGTTCCTGGGGCTGTGGTCTGCAAAGAAGGGGCAAGTCCAGGCTCAGCCTCCCCTGCTTGTCTAATTTGGATCACAGCTCCCAGGCAGGACTGCGTTACTGTAATGTGCTTGTAAAGGAGGAAATAACAGAATTAGAAATACGAACGGCCAACAGCTGTATGGAAAGATGTTTGTCCACACTAACAGTTGTGCTCGTCAAAAGTAGATACTAGTTTTAGTGGATCAGTCAGGGTTCCCCAGAAACCCAGAGCCTATAGGACATGTACAGACATGTATAGGGCTTCCCTGGTGGCTCAGTGGTAAAGAACCCACCAGTCAATGCAGGAGACATGGGTTCAATCCCTGGGTTGGGATGATGCCCTGGAGAAAGAAACGGCAACCCACTGCAGTAGTCTTGCCTGGGAAATCCCATGGACAGAAGAGCCTGGCAGGCTACAGTCCATGGGGTCGCAAAGAGTCAGATACGACCAACAAATAAACAACAACACAGATATATATAGAAAGAGAATCACTATAAGGAATCACCCCCATACTATTATGGATGCCAACAGGCCCCCAGATCTGTGGCTGGCAGGCTCAAGATTCAGGAAAAGCTGCTGTTTTTAGTTTCGAGTACCAGAACAGGAAAACCCTAATGTCCCAGCGTAAAAGGCAGTCAGGCAGACAGAATTCCTTCTTATTTAGAGGTTGGTCAAGGTCTTCTGCTATTCAAGCTTTCAACTGATTGGACGAGGCCCCCCTACATTAGGGAGTGCAATCTGCTTTCCCCTGTGTACCAATTTAAAACCCATCCAAAAACACCCTCACCCAAATACCTAGAATCACGTTTGGCCAAATATATGGACATCCCCTGGCCCAGTCAAATTGGTGCAACTAGTCACCGCACCATGTGAGATGCACAAATATTAAGAAGATGAAAGATGTTAAGTACTAGTGAGGGGAGACCCATGTGCATTCTTCATGTGCTGATGCCAGAGGCGGAAATTGTACCAGGTCTTGGAGAGCAATAGAGAATTGGCATAAAGATCAGCTGCCGGTCCCCAGCAACGTGACCAGGAGAACAGAGTGAGCATTCTTCACCATATTGTTTATAATAGAAAAAATAGTCTCATGGTCCACTAATATGATGGATGAATAAATTTAGTTAATATACCCATTAAACGCAAAAAAGTGACTTAGATATTCATGGAGTTAGTGAAAAGATCACCTTGTAGAATTAATGAATGTCATGATCCATATTTTAGAAAAGTTAAAACCAATAAAATAAAACCCACCAGCATGCACACATCTGTAGGGAATCCACCTTGTTCTAAATAGGACTGAGGTTTTATGTGGGTTAAAGTTTCTCTTTTTCCTTTGCCATGTCTTCATTGCTTGGATTTCTGCAAGCAGATGTTCATTTTGAATTTTTTAAATAGATAATTTTAAATTTAAAAAAATGTAAAAAAGGATGCTCTTAAATTAACTGATACATATGATAAGGACAGAGTGATTTGCACAAGATCATGGGGCTTGAGGGAGAGAACCATCATAGAAGGGAGGGACCCAGTTCCTCAAGGCAGGACTCTCTCACACCAGGTCACTTTTTCTCAACCAACATGGTGGGAATGTAGCAGGAGGGCTTGGTTAGGAGGAGGGGCTCTGGGCCCAGGGATTCACACCTCTTGCCCCTGAGGGAAGGCCATGGGGTCTGCTGTCAGACTCAGTGCTTACCTCCTCTTCATTGCTCTGGGGTTCAAAGGAATTTCTGGGTTTGGTTCCCAGCCCTGCAGTGAGAGGGGTCAGAAAAAGGGTGGCCACAGGGAATACAGTAGAAGCGGAAGTCCCAGGGCACTTTAGAGACCAGAGCACAAACAACTTAACCTAATTGGCCGTTCGAGGCCCCAAGACCTGCTGTGCCAGTGGAGAGATCTTCCCAGTAGACTGTCCCCAAGGTGCAGGCAGCTTGACATGCTTCCCAGCTGATGGAGAGTGTGGAAGGGCAGGTGAACTGAGTCCGTGCCCTCCTCTGCTTCCATCAAGACCCAGGAGTTCCTGCAGCCAGAGCCTGCCGCCCTCCTCTGCCCCCTCCCCACTCTCACTTCCCTGCACAGGAGGGCAGAGGTGGACGAGGGAGGGGGCCCTCAACACCACATCATTATCACCAGCACAGTCCTGGGTCGGGAGTCCTGTCCGCCCCGGGAGCACAGGGTCCTAGGTGAGCCGTGCCCCTCCCGGCATCACAGGAGCGGTGCGGTCATCACTCAGCAGGGCGTGGCCAGCATCACTGACAGGTGAGTCCTGGGAGCCTGGGTTCTGGGCAACATGGTCCCCCACGCCCCACTGCCCTGGGCAGGGTCAGTTAGGGCAGCAGGTCTGAGCTTAATGAGAGGAGAAATAATCAGGGGTTCTATAGTAAATGTAGATTTTACTTTGGTGCCCAAGCTTCTGCATTTCTGATGAGCTCTTGGCTTCCCAAGCTGATGCTGCAAGAGCTTAGACCACACGAGTAACAAGAGTTCGGAAGGAAAGGGCTCAGGACACAGCCACTACAAATAGACACTCATAGACGGCATGGATTCTTCTGCTTTGCCTGGGAAAGTACTTCTCAGGCTCAACTCAAAGGCAGGTTTACTGAACCCACCACCACAGCCCCACTTGGGTCATCTCAAAAGCCAAAGGAATGTGAGTTTGTTTTTTCAAAAATAAACCCGGGAGCTTGGCTTCCCAGATGAAAATGCCAGTTGCTTCTCATGTACTCCCCCAGGCATCCTAGGGTCACTGTTGTGATGACCCAAGGGCCCATGAGATGAACACATGGTTCTGGGAAACGGTCTCAAATATGAAGCCAGAAACCCCAGTGGACACAGAAGCAAAGTGGCCCAACAGGGTGGTGGGTGGGAGATGGTCCCTCTGGTCACGTTTGACATCATTATGTGGGTGAGCACGTGGGTGGGCAGAGTGGAGGGCAAGGACATGCCCCCCCAGGTGTGAGTGTGTGGGCCCAGGACCTGGTCAGGTGCATGGCTAAGGTGTGTGGGGCAGACCCTCAACTCCATCCTGAGCACCAGGTCCAACCCTGAATTTGAGGGGGTCTACCAGCATCCCCTCTGCTGCCATGTGAGGGTGGGGTCAAGTAGCCCAGGAGAGGGACGCTGGACCACGCACTCTTTCACCACACCCTCTATTGTTAGAATGCCATGGCTCTCACAGACCACCTTCCAAGAGAACTTCAGGATGAGAGGGAATGTGAGGATCATCCCTTCTTCCCCCGTCACTGACCATCCAACCTCTGCCTGCATATCCCTACCCACATGGAGCTCTCTCCCTGCAAAGAAAACCAGATCCACGATGCTACAGCTCTGATCCCTAGAAAATGTGGAATCTCTGAAATCAGCCTCCACCCTCTCACTGATCCTCTTACTCTCCCTGGGAGGCACAGTTGCCCTGTGCCCACCTTCCTTCCCCACTCCTACCTCTTTAGACTCAATCTCCTCTGACCATTCCTCTGGCCATCACACAGCGGGTCCCCATGTCCCATGGGATGGTGGTGGTCAGCCCGGCTCAGGACAGATAACGGAGGTCTGGGCTGTGACAGGGACAGGAAGCAGCACCCAGCAGGAGGACCCAGACGCTGAGCAGATGTGACCATATTGGAGGCTCCCATGGCTCCAAACAATCACTACACAGGGTGTGTAGAGGAGCCAGGGGCATGGAAGTAAGGATGGGGAGGACATGCTCAGGTCCTGAATGTGTCACAGCCCCTGTCCCACTGCTTCTCAGACCATAGTTGGGCTGTCCCCTTTCTATGAATTGTCCAACATCTGGACATTGGCAAGAAGCACCCTGAGGTCCTCAATGATGCAGAGAACTGGTCCAGGCTCAAAAAAAAAGATGCTGAGTTGGAGCTGAGTATCCATCCACAGGGGAGAGAGACAGAAAGCTCATGAATTAGCCTGGTGAGGACTGGTCCCTGCTCTGCTGCCAGCTTAAGTAGCAGTGGAACAGTTACTAGGTCAGTCCTGGAACAGAAAGTGCTTAATAATACTTCTGAAATTAATGAATCAGTCAAATAAGGTGCAGAAAACACCAAATTACATACTTGAGCAAGATGTGTAAACGCAACAGCTTAGGAGCATCCTTGAGGTGAAGCAATATTTCCTTGAAAGGAATGAAACAGGGCTGCATTGCTGTTTTACACCAAAGGCTCTCAGCTCAGAAAGACACCTGTGATGCCCCCTCAGATCCTCAGCAACACTCAGTTTTCCATGGAGGGAGGGATCCAAGCAAGTATATGAAGATGTGAATCAGAGGAATGTTTGCCAGTTCAGGCCAATCTGAGCTCATCTGAAAGCAGAGCTGGGCAGCTGGTGGTCCCTTGGTCGGTGGGCAGTGAGGGACTGAAGGGATCCTGTTCCCCAAGAGAGTATGACCTTGTGGCCTTGACCTGCTCCCTCTCCCTGCCTCCCACTAGCTCTTTGCCCCGTGTCCCCCAGCACAGGGCCATGTCACCCCACAGAAATGGAAACCTCTCAGTGATGCCTCTGCAGGAGTTTGTGCTGGAGGGATTTCAGGGAGGTCCACAGACCCAGGCCCTGCTCTTCACCCTGTTCCTGGCCCTGTACGTGGTGGCCATCCTGGGGAACCTCACCATGATCGTGCTCATCACCCTGGATGCCCGTCTGCACTCCCCAATGTACTTCTTCCTCAAGAACCTCTCATTTGTGGACTTGTGCTACTCATCTGTCATTGCCCCCAAAGCCCTGGCCAACTTCCTGTCCTCCTCCAAGGTCACCTTTGGGGGCTGTGCCACACAGCTGTTCTTCTTCTCCTTACTGGCTACCACTGAGGCTTTCCTCTTGGCCGTGATGGCCTATGACCGCTTCGTGGCCATCTGCAGCCCCCTGCGCTACCCCATCTCCATGCGCCCCTCGGTCTGTGCCCGCCTGGTGCTGGGCTCCTACGGTGGGGGCTGCCTCAACTCCATCCTGCAGACCAGCTTCACATTCAGCCTCCCATTCTGCAGCTCCAACCACATTGACCACTTCTTCTGTGATGTGCCGCCTCTCCTCAAGCTTGCCTGTGCTGACACTACCATCAATGAGCTGGTCTTGTTTGCCATCTCTGGCCTCATCATCGTGGGCACCACACTCGTGGTCCTCACCTCCTACGGCTACATCACAGGGACCATCCTGAGGATGCACTCAGGAGGAGGGAGACACAAGCTCTTCTCCACCTGCGGCTCCCACATGACAGCTGTGTCCCTCTTTTATGGGACTGTCTTTGTCATATATGCCCAGCCAGGAGCTGTGGAGTCCATGGAGCAGGGCAAGGTGGTCTCTGTCTTCTACACCCTGGTCATCCCGATGCTCAACCCCCTCATCTACAGTCTGAGAAACAAGGACGTGCAGGATGCCCTGCGGAGACTGGGACAGAAACACACAGCCACATGAAGGAATGTGTAGAGAGAGACAGTGTCCTGAGGACATAGCAAGAGGGTTTTAGGGGAGGCACTGGGTTTTGTTTGAGGAATATATTCTTCATTCATGCATTTCATTTTTTCATCCATTTCACTCAATCCTTTGTGGAAGCACATGTTGGACCACACATGCAAGTCTGAGATGCAGAGATGGATAATGCCACTGGAAAAATAATGGCCCATGATGGGGCAAGATTCTAATCTCAAAGTCTGGATAATACAGCAGACAGAGTAATGAGCAGAGTATTGAAACAACGCGTGTATTCCAGGTTCAACGTCCTCCAGGGAAGGTATGAAACTAACAGTCTGAGGCCTCTCTCTTCACTTCATCTATGAATCTAATGTAAATGTGTGCTTAGCAATCTCCCCTGGAGCACATAGAAGCGGGGGTGGCTGCGGGGTGGATGGGTGCAACAGGACACTCAGCCTGGCCCCTCCCTTGGTGATAGCCTGGGTCACCACAGCCAATTAGGGGAGTTAGGAAGACCACGCTTCCCCTCAATCCTGCAGCGGGGCTGTTCCTCCCCCCCCACTTCTGTTCACTGATGCCGCCACCCAACAAGGCAGCAGGGAGCACCTGCTCCTGCTTCAGAGGCTCCCAGTGCTCCCTGTCCTGGGTACTCCCCTCAGACAGCAGCTGGGAGCCCCAGGGAGTCAGCGTGGATGCCTGACACCCAAAGTTCACCATCCATCCTGACAGGTGACAGTGTCCTGACTACTTGTGACCCTAAGAAACGGGGCCTTGTCAGCAGACATCTCGGAATAAGGATGGAGGTGCTGGTGCTGCTGCAGAGACCGGGGTGGGGAGGGAGGGGACAGTTTCTTGGTGGCGAGCACAGCTCCCTGCTCTGTGTCCCAGACTCCCTGGGAGCCTGGACCCTCAGGCTTAACCTGCTCATTCAGAGCTCCATCCTCATGCTCTGTAGACCCAACACACAGCCTGGATTCGGAGCCCAGTGGCCTCCTTAATATGTCTCCTTTTATTTATTTATTTTTTAAATTTTTTTGACACGTCTCCTTTTAGTAGAATCATCCACTCTCACAGTCACTCCCAAGGCCCCCTGGACACGGGATGGTCTGTCCTCTGTAGGGTCAGGAGAAACGTGGCCTGTCTGTCGGATCACATCTCTCCATCTCCCTACTCTCCCTTCCCAGGAGAACTGCCTGAAGGGGCTGACAGCTAAGTTATCGGACTGCGGCTCATGATTACTCAATCTGACATATACGACACGGTCTCTGTTGAACTCTTTTGCCCACTGATCTCCAAAATTAATTCTATGTCCGTCCTACTCGACTATATTTATCTTTAAATGCAATTTTTAAAACGAAATCCCCAAATTTTCTGCTCCACAAATGACATGGTTTCTTAACTTCTCAAGTGATTGCGTCGTTCCGCCCCCAGCCTCTTTTCCCGCCCTCTTCCTGCTCCTCCTCTTCCGTCTTTTCTCTTCCTGCTGTTTCACTCCCTGTCTCTCACTTGTTCTCCATTCCATGGGTTTCCCAAAGCATTGGACTCCTAATCTTAAACAAGATTTGGAATGGAAAAAAGAAAGTGCAATCTTCTTTTTTTCTTACACAGGAGTGCAATTATCATCGATATGTAAAATTTAAATGTCCAAACAGTAAAGTATCCATTGTTTTTAGGCTTCCCTGGTGGCTCAGTGGTGAAGAATCTGCCGGCTGATGCAGGAGATGCAGGTTCAATACCTGGTCTGGGAAGGTCCCCTGGAGAAGGAAATGGCCATCCACTCCGTTACTTTTGCCTGGAAAACCCCATGGACTGAGGAGCCTCCAGGCAACAGGTCATGGGGTTGCAAAGAGTTGGACATGACTTAGCAACAAGACAACAACTTACTCTTCTTAGAAAGCATTTAAAAAAAAGAAAGAAAGAAAGAAAAGCATTAATTAGGACTTTGGAATAAATCAGGAAAGCTGGTCAGATATTAATGGAATAGAAATTCTCCAATAATCTGAAGGAAAAGTTTTTTTTTTTAATCCTATAGATTGTCTTTTTGTTTACATTACCTACATTTCAGATATCAGTGAAAATCACTGCACAATGTTAGAAGTGGTTTATTTTGTTTGTTCATCCCATACAATGCTTTGCAAGCCGCTGTCATAGGTAAGCTCTCAGTACATATCTCTTGGTGATTATCAGTTCAGTTCAATCACTCAGTTGTGTCCAGCTCTTTGTGACACCAAGGACTGCAGCACGCCAGGCCCCCCCTTTCCAATACCAACTCCCAGGGTTTACTCAAACTCATATCCATTGAGTCAGTGATGACATCCAACCA
Organism: Cervus canadensis; assembly: GCF_019320065.1. Classification (NCBI taxonomy): domain Eukaryota; kingdom Metazoa; phylum Chordata; class Mammalia; order Artiodactyla; family Cervidae; genus Cervus; species Cervus canadensis. The sequence continues at coordinate 113,441,578 of NC_057387.1, forward strand.
TCTCATCCTCTGTCGCCCCCTTCTCCTCCTGCCGTCAATCTTTCCCAGCATCAGGGTCTTCTCAAATGAGTCAATTATTCCCATCAGGTGGCCAAAGTATTGGAGTTTCAGCTTCAGTGTCAGTCCTTCCAATGAACACCCAGGACTGATCTCCATTAGGATGGACTGATTGGATCTCCTTGCAGTTCAAGGAACTCTCCAATACCACAGTTCAAAAGCATCAATTCTTCAGCACTCAGCTTTCTTTATAGTCCAACTGTCACATCTATACATGACTACTGGAAAAACCATAGCTTTGACTAGACAGACCTTTGTTGGCAAAGTAATGTCTCTGCTTTTTAGTATGTTGTCTAGGTTGCTCACAGCTTTTCTTCCAAGGAGCAAGAGCCTTTGAATTTCATGGCTGCAGTCACCATCTGCAGTGATTTTGGAGCCCCCCAAAATAAAGTCTGTCACTGTTTCCATTGTTTCCCCATCTATTTCCCATGAAGTGATGGAACCAGATGCCATGATCTGGCATTGCCTTTCTTTGGGATTGGAATGAAAACTGATTTTTGCCAGTCCTGTGGCCGCTGCTGAGTTTTCAAAATTTGCTGGCATATTTAGTGCAGCACTTTCACAGCATCATTTGAAATAGCTCAACTGGAATTCCATCACCTCCACTAGCTTTGTTCATAGTGATGCTTCCTAAAGCCCACTTGACTTCACATTCCAGGATGTCTGGCTCTAGGTGAATGATCACACCATCATGATTATCTGGGTCATGAAGATCTTTTTTGTATAGTTCTTCTGTGTATTCTTTCCACCTCTTATTAATATCTTCTGCTTCTGTTAGGTCTATACCATTTCTGTTCTTTATTGTGCCCATTTTGGCCATTCAGGTAAGACCTAAATCAAGTCCCTTACGTGGAAGTGAGAAATAGATTCAAGGGATTAGATCTGATAGACAGAGTGCCTGAAGAACTATGGACAGAGGACAACTATGACATTGTACAGGAGGCAGAGATCAAGACCATCCCCAAGAAAAAGAAATGCAAAAAGCCAAAATGATTGTCTGATGAGGCCTTACAAATAGTTTTGACAATAACAGAAGTGAAAGGAAAATGAGAAAAGGAAATATATACCCTTTTGAATGCAGAGTTCCAAAGAATAGCAAGGAGAGATAAAAACGCCTTCCTCAGCATTCTCTTGGCAAAACTATTAGCCTTGGCCTGCTTCGTTCTGTACTCCGTGGCCAAATTTGCCTGTTACTCCAGGTGTTTCTTGACTTCCTACTTTTGCATTCCAGTTCCCTATAAGGAAAAGGACATCTTTTTTGCATGTTAGTTCTAGAAGGTCTGGTAGGTCTTCACGGAACCATTCAACTTCAGCTTCTTCAGCATTACTGGTTGGGGCATACACTTGGATTACTGTGTTATTGAATGGTTTGCCTTGGAAATGAACAGAGATCATTCTGTAATTTTTGAGATTGCATCCAAGTACTGCATTCCAGACTGTTTTGTTGACTATGATGGCTACTCCATTTCTTCTAAGTGATTCCTGCCCACAATAGGAGATATAATGGTTATCTGAGTTAAATTCGCCCATTCCAGTCCATTTTAGTTCACTGATTCCTAAAATGTTGACGTTCACTCTTGCCATCTCCTGTTTGACCACTTCCAATTTGCCTTGATTGATGGACCTAACATTCCAGGTTCCTATGCAATATTGCTCTTTATAGCATCGGACTTTACTTCCATCACCAGTCACATCCGCAACTGGGTGTTGTTTTTGCTTTGGCTCCCTCTCTTCATTCTTTCTGGAGTCATTTCTCCACTCTTCTCCAGTAGCATTTTGGGCACCTACCGACCTGGGGAGTTCATCTTTCAGTGTCTTATCTTTTACCTTTTCATACTGTTCATGGGGTTCCCAAGGCAAGAATACTGAAGTGATTTTCCATAAATAGCATAGATTTGATATACCCATTAATATGACCAAGGATGGGACAAACAGAGACTCCTACACTGCTGGATGTGTTACTTTGCTACAAAAGTTTTGTAAGAAAATTGGCCAGATGAGTAGAGAAAGGAAGAATTCTATATGCTGCAGTTGCTCACCAAGAACACTGAAAGGCCAGAATGATTTACAGCAAGAACAATTCAGCCTCCTGTCCTCGTGGAAGTTATGAACGTAGACAGTCCAGACGCACAGAGACCAGGTGAAGAAACTAGAACAGAAGAGACGGATCGGCATGGGTAACCTTTCTGCAGATGCTTAGTCAGCACTGTGTCACTAGGGCACCTTATAGACTGCTTCAGTTCCACAGAGTTTCCTTAAAAGGGAAGGCCTCTAGCCTGAATACTGAGTAACTGGTTGACAACAATGAAGAAAGATGTAAGGAAAGGAACCTTTATAATGTAAGACTAATATGAAACTTAATGAGGTTGAGAAAAATGTGTCTTTCTATTCAGGAATCCATTTCTATTGTAGATATACACTTAGGGGGGGAAATGTCCATTACATAATATACATTATTGAAAAATTCAAAAAAGGAAATAGTATAAACATTTCTGTAAAGAAGATTTCACAAGTAATTACAGTATGTTATCATGTGTAAACAATAGAAATAAGTGAACTAGAATAAGGAAGAATTAAGAAAGGTGATCAAGATCTCTGAAGAGTGCATTTTACATTGAGCTGGAGAGATGACCCACCCCTGAGATAGGAGAGTAAAGGTGTATTGCTGACCATGCCAGGTAAAAGCAAACTCCCTCCCTGCCCTCCTGTGTCAGTCACCAGGGCCATTGTAACTAATTAACCCAAAACTGGTGACTTATAGCAACAGGAATTTACTCTCTTGAGGTCCAGAGAAAGATGTCCAGAATCAATTTGTCAGCAGGGCCTGCTGCCCTTGAAAGCTCTGGACAAGCATTCTTCCTTGCCTCTTCCTGGAGGCTCCTGGCACCCTTGGCATTAATTCCCCTGTTCCTGCATCATTCCAACCTCTGCCCAGTCTTTACATGCCCTTCGTCCATATGTCTTGTGTCTCTGTATCAGTCCCTCTTCTTATAAGGACAACAGTCATTAGATTTAGGGTCCACCTAATCCAGCATGAACTCATCCTAACTCATTCATTTGGAAAGACCCTATATTAAAATAAGATCACCTTTTGAATGTCTGAGTAGACATTTTAAGAGGGAGACACTATTCATCTTACTACAGTGATGTTCAGTGTGCTTCAAGGGAATTTATATTCTGCAATTGCTGAGTATAGTGTTCATCTATGCCAAGTGGGTCCATTAAGTTAATATTTTGAATCAGCCTAACAAATGACTACAATTTTCCCATGTTTCATTATTATTGAGAGGTATGTTAAGACATCAACTGTAATTTGAATGTATGCATTTCACTTTAATTCTGTCAGTTTTTACATTTTAAATCTCTATTCAGTTCAGTGCAGTTTAGATCAGTCACTCAGCCGTGTCCGACCCTTTGTGACCCCATGAATTGGAGCACACCAGGCCTCCCTGTCCATCACCAACTCCTGGAGTTTACTCAAACTCATCTCCATCGAGTCGGTGATGCCATCCAGCCATCTCATCCTCTGTCATCCCCTTCTCCTCCTGCCCCCAATCCCTCCCAGCATCAGGGTCTTTTCCAATGAGTCAGCTCTTCTCATGAGGTGGCCAAAGTATTGGAGTTTAAGCTTCAGCATCAGTCCTTCCAATGAACACCCAGGACTGATCTCCTTTAGGATAAACTTGTTGGATCTCCTTGCAGTCCAAGGGACTCTCAAGAGTCTTCTCCAACACCACAGTTCAAAAGCATCAATTCTTCAGAGCTCAGCTTCTTCACAGTCCAACTCTCACATCCATATATGACCACTGGAACGAACCCTAAATCTCTATTAGTTGTACACAAATTTAAATTTTCACATTATACAGTTGAAAGCTCACATTATCCAGAATAAAACATTCTCATTATAAAATGTCACCACATGAACATTTAGTCCTGAAATCTACTTTTTCAGATAATTATTGAGCCACCCAGTCTTATGTTTTTTTAAAAGAATGTTTACAATACAACTTTATCCAGCATATTTTGTATATTTTAATATTAAACATTTATCACATTTGTATATTGGTTTTCCTTTTCCAGCCAGGATTAACATTTTTTTTAGAAGATATATTTAGTGCTTCCCAGGTGGTGCTAGTGGTAAAAAAAAAAAAAAAAAAAAAAAAAAAAAAACTCTCTTGCCAATGTAGGAGACATAAAAAACATGGGTTTGATCCCTGGGTTGGGAAGATCCCCCAGAGAAGGAAATGGCAACCCACTCCAATATTCTTGCCTGGAGAATCCCATGGACAGAGGAGCCTGGTGGGCTACAGTCCATGGGGTTGCAAAGAGTTGGACACATCTGAAGCCACTGAGCACATTGAGTGTAGGGCTGCCTTGAAAAGAATCCAAATAGCCAAAAACAGAACAATTTTAGCATAAAAAAGGGTCATAATGGTAATAGGTGTCATAGAAAGGGCTGTGCTGTTGCCCTGGGCACAGACTCCCCACCTGTCACTTTTCCTCACAACAGATGAGGATGGAGCAGAGGAGAGAGAGGGATGTGGACCAGGAGGTCCCACCTGCCGCCCAGGGAGATCTTTCTGAGGACAGTCATAGAATCTGTATAAGTCGTCTGCGTTTCTCTACTGTGTGCCCCACACACACACACGGACCCCTAATGGACTTCAGGCTGTGTGCCTCCCCTGTACTGAACAGAGACGCATCAAAGGACGATTGGTCACAGGACTGCAGCTCCTGGGACCCAGGGGGTTATGGGTCCCAGGGCACTCAGAAGCCCAGGTCTCACCTAATTGGCCATTCGGGACCTCAAGTCCCAGACCTGCAAACAGAGAGCATCTTCCCAGCAGAGTGACCCCAAGGTGCAGGAACCTACAGGTTGCCCACATGACAGATAATGTGGAGAGTCAGGTGACTGAGTCCATCCCCTGCTCTGCTTCCATCAAGACCCAGGAGTTCCTGCAGCCAGAGCCTGCTGCCCCCCGCTGCCCCCTCCTCACTCACTTCCCTGCACAGGAGGCCAGAGGTGGACAAGGGAGGGGGTGCTCAGTGCCACGTCATTATCACCAGCACAGACCTGGGTCAGGAGTCCTGCCCTCCCCAGGAGCACAGGGTCCTGGGTGAGCCGTGCCCCTCCTGATATCACAGGAGCACTGTGGTCATCACTCAGCAGGGCGTGGCCAGCATCACTGACAGGTGAGTCCTGGGAGCCTGGATCCTGGACAACAAGGTCCCCTACTCCCCACTGCCCTGGGCGGGTCAGTTAGGGCAGTGGGTCTGAACATTAATGAGAGTGGAAACAATCAGGGGATGTTGTATAAATGTAGGTTTTAATTCAGTGCCTGAGACTCTGAATTTCAGAATAGCTCGCAGCCCTGCTGGTTCTGCAGGACCTCAGACCACACCTGAGTGACTAGATTCAGAATGAAAGGACCCAGGATGCAGTCAGTACAAATAGAGTCTCGCAGACAACACTGATTCTTCTGCCTCATCTGGGAAAGTATTTCTCAGGATCAACTCAGAGGCAGGTTTATTGAAGCCACCACCACAGCCCTACTGGGTCATTTCAACAAGCCAAAGGAATGTGAGTTTGTATTTCAAAAACCAAACCACGACTTGGCTTTCATGATGAAAATGTCGATCTCTGCTCATGTGCTTCCCCAGGCATCCTAGAGGTCACTGTTGTGATGACCCAAGGTTTCTGAGATGGATGAATAGTCCTGGGAAACAGAACAGAAACAGGAAACTGGGAAGCCCAGGGGACAAAGAAACAAGACAGCCTGCCTGAGAATGGTGGAGGAGAGAGTTGGTCACTCTGGTCAAAGTGGTTCCATTGTGTGCATGAGCAGGGAGTGAGCAGAGATGGACAACAAGGGCATGGCCATCTCAGGTATGCACAGAGGGGGTTCCATGTATGGGGTAGGTGACCAAGGTGTGCTGGGCAGACTGCAACTCCACGCATAACACCCAGATCAAAACCTGATTTGAGAGGAGCCATCCGGGGCATCCCTGGTCTGACTGTCCCCCTCTGCTGTTGTGTGAAGGTTGGAGTCAAACAGCCCAGGAAAGAAATGCTGGACAACCCACACTTTCACTTGCACTTCTACTGGAAAGTCTTGCCTCTCATGGATCACCATCTAAGAACTTCAGGCTGAGAGGGAACTTGGGGGCCATTGCTCCTCAACAGGCACCACTCACCACCACCCTCTGCCTGCACACCCCCACTTCTGGGGAACTCTCTTTCTCCAAAGGCAGCCAGCTCCATAACGTTGCAGATCTGACCTCTAAGAAGCGTGCAGTCTCTTTGGAATCAGCCTCCACTCTCTCACTAACCCTCCTTCCCCACCCCTCACCCCCGAGAGGCACTGTGGCTCTGTGCCCACCATTCTTCCCCACTCAACCGTTCCTCAACCATACCCCTGGACATCACACAGCGGGTGCCCACGTCCCACGTGAGTGCGGTGGTCAGCCCCGTGCAGTGCAGACAAGGGAGGTCTGGGCTGTAACAGGGACAGGAAGCAGCACCCAGCAGGAGCACCCAGACACTGAGCAAATGTGACCGTGTTGGAGGCTCCCACGGCTCTAAGCTGTCACCTCACAGGGTGTTCCGAGGAGCCAGGACAGGGAAGGACATGCTCATCTCCTGAAAGTGTCGCAGCCCCTGTCCTGCTGCTTCTCAGACCATGGAGGTGGGCTGTCCCCTCTATATTTTTTCCAACATTGGGACATTGGCAGGAGGCTCCCTGAGGTCCTCAAGGATACACCGTGCTCTGCTGACAGCATGACACTGAGGTCCAGGCTCCAGACAGTGAAGCTGAGATGGGGCTCAGGGGTTGCAGCAGAAACAGACAGAAAACACACAACTTTGCCTCTAGAGGGCTGATTCCTGCTCTGTTTCCTTTCTGGAGATGGAATCATCACCAACTCAAGAGCAGGTAGGTATGAGGTCCTCAGTTCACATTTCTAAGATTAATGAATTAGTTAATGAGGCACAGATAGTTTACAATAAGATACGTGAGCAAGTGTGGAAGTAGCACCATTAGGGGCATTCCCTTGGGAGTGGAAACTTTTCTCTGAGAGGAGGGACAAGGGACTGCAACACTGCTCACACTGCAAGGTCTCACTGAAGCACCCATCCCTGCCCCAATAAATAGCAGCTCAGACTTTCCCACAGAGGGAATGAAATCTGCATATTTGTGGTTTAGTGAATTGGAGGAAATCATTGCCATTTCAGGTTCGTCTGAGCACATCAGAAACGGGCAGCTGTGGTCTCTTAGTCAGTAGGCAGTGAGGCACTGAAGGCTCTCTGGTCTGTAAGAGAATATGACCTTGTGACCTTGACCTGCTCCCTCTTGCTGCCCCCAGCTGCTCTCTGCTGTCTACTCTGGGTGTCATCAGTTCAAGACCATGTCATCCCACAGAAATGAGAACCTCTCAGTGATGCCTCTGCAGGAGTTCGTGCTGGAGGGATTTGAGGAAGGTCCGAAGACCCAGGCCCTGCTCTTTGCTCTGTTCCTGGCCCTGTATGTGGTGGCCATCCTGGGGAACCTCACCATGATCGTGCTCATCACCCTGGATGCCCGTCTGCACTCCCCAATGTACTTCTTCCTCAAGAACCTCTCCTTTGTGGACTTTTGCTACTCATCTGTCATCGCCCCCAAGGCCCTGGCCAACTTCCTGTCCTCCTCCAAGGTCATCACCTTTGAGGGATGTGCTACCCAGTTCTTCTTCTTCTCCCTGCTGGTCACCACTGAGGGATTCCTCTTGGCCGTGATGGCCTATGACCGCTTCGTGGCCATCTGCAGCCCCCTGCGCTACCCCATCTCCATGCGCCCCTCGGTCTGTGCCCGCCTGGTGCTGGGCACCTACTGCGGGGGCTGCCTCAACTCCATCCTGCAGACCAGCTTCACATTCAGCCTCCCGTTCTGCAGCTCCAACCACATCGACCACTTCTTCTGTGATGTGCCGCCTCTGCTCAAGCTTGCCTGTGCTGACACTACCATCAATGAGCTGGTCATGTTTGGCATCTGTGGCCTCATCATTGTGAGCACCACACTTGTGGTCCTCATCTCCTACGGCTATATCACAGGGACCATCCTGAGGATGCGCTCAGGAGGAGGGAGACACAAGCTCTTCTCCACCTGTGGCTCCCACATGACAGCCGTGTCCCTCTTTTATGGGACTGTCTTTGTCATGTATGCCCAGCCAGGAGCTGTGGAGTCCATGGAGCAGGGCAAGGTGGTCTCTGTCTTCTACACCCTGGTCATCCCGATGCTCAACCCCCTCATCTACAGTCTGAGAAACAAGGACGTGAAGGATGCCCTGCAAAGACTGGGCAAGAAACACACAGCAACGTGAAGGAGGGTGGACAGAGGGGGACAATGTGTCCCAAGGAGAGGACTAGAGGGCTTTGGGGGAGGTACTGCATTTGGTTTGACAAATTCATTCCTCATTCACCCAATTCATTCTCTCATTAAGCATCTTATTCAACCTTTCAGGGAAGCACATCATGAAACTTGTACACAAGTGTGAGAGGCAAAGATGGATAAAGTATCTTTGCCACCAAGAGACTAATGGTCCACAGATAAGACCTGAAGCTTGAAGTCTGGCAACACACAGTGGGCACAGTCATGAACAGGTAGTCTTTGAAGCAGCATATGGGTTCCAATTCAAAACCTACCAGTGAAGGTACATGACTAAAAAATTCTTAGATGTCTCTTTACTTCAAGGCTGAATGCTTGTAACTCTATGTTCAGCAATCTCCCTGGACTACCTAGCAGGGGCCTTAGGACACTCAACCTTGGCCCTTCCTTGGTGCTGGCCTGAGGTCACCCAGATCCAACTAGAGGAGTTAGGAAGACCATGCTTTCTCTCAGTCCTGCAGCGGGGCTGTTCCTCCCCCTCCCCCTTCTGTTCACTGATGCTGCCACCCAACAGGGCAACAGGGAGCACCTGCTCCTGCTTCAGAGGCTCCTAGTGCCCCCTGCCCTCGGTTCTCCCCTCAGACAGTAGTTGGGAGCCCCAGGGAGTCAACGTGGATGCATGACACCCAAAGTTCCACTGACCCTTTGAGAGAGTTAACTTAGGCAGGTTGATAGGAGTCCAAGCCTAAGTAAGACCCTTTAAGGAGGAGGTAAACATTCCGTCCTTCTCACATGCTTTTGCCTTAGACAAGTAGGTCTTGTAGGCAGCAGTATCTCTTGTTCAAAGGCATGCATTTTTTTGAGCTTTGGTTGTATGTTAAGGAAGACTGTCCAGGTAAAAACTTCCATAGCCTTGAGCTCTGGGTTAACTAACCTGTTCCTTCTGGCTAATCTCATATTGATGTCATCCCAGGATGTATGTTACGGGGAAGGGTCTGGACAAAATTCTCACAACCTTAAGGTATTTTCATCTGTTCTCAGCAGCTAGTTGAGAAGTATATAAGGCCCCGCTTAAACTAGGGGTGGGTACTCTCCTGCCCAATTCTGATGTCTATGCCCCCTTATGATGTCTTCTATATGACAGAAGATTTTTCTGTCACTTTCACTTTAAGTAAAATTTACACAAAACTCTGAGTGACTGAGACTGGCTTTGGTCCAGGAGTTAAATCTTTCCCTTCAGAGACCATGAATCCGGCACACCACTCACTGCTAAGCTATTGTTTCCTATCTACGCAACTGGTGACAGTGTCCTGACTACTTGTGACCCTAACAAATGGTGTCTTGTCAGCACAGGCACCTCTGAATAAGGATGAAGGTGCTGGTGCTTCTGTGGGGAGCAGGGCCGGAGAGAGAAGATGCACTTTCTTGATGGTGAGCACAGCTTCCTGGCCCTCTGTCTCACACTCCCTGGGGGACCTGGATCCTTGGTCTTCACCTGCCTGTTCAGAGATCCATCCCTGTGCTCCATGGACCCAACATACAGCCTTGACTGAGAGTCAATGGCCCCCTTGTTGTGTCTCCCTTTGGTAGAGTCATCATTCCCACGGTCACTACCAGGAGGCTGTCCTCTCTTCCCTGGACCATCAGTGGGGATGTGCCCTGTCTCTCTGATCACAGCTCTCTACCTCCCTGCTCTCCTGCTCAGGAGGGCTGGGGAGGGACTATAGCACCCAGGTCATCAGATTGCTGCTCACTACTACTCAAATGGAACATTCTTCAAGGTCTCTGCTCAATTCTTATTCCCATTGTCTCATATCTGGCCTTCATAATTAATTCTACCTTTGCCAGTTCTTCAAAATATCTTTTCTTTCCAAGTTATATCATTCTGTCTCCCACTCTCCCTGTTTCCTCTATTTCTCTCTTCATCTCACTGAGCCTCATATTCCCTCCTTCCCCCTTCCTTCCTTCATTGTTTTCTCTCTCTCTCTTCTTCCTCTTTCTCACTGTATTTTTTCATTCCATAAGTTTTCTTCTACTACCCTAATCAAAGTTTCTAAAGGAAAATGGAAAATATAATATTTTTCTATGCAAGTGTAGATTTGCCATCATCTATTATAGTAAAATTTAATGGTACAAATATTAAGGAATCAGTGAATCTTGGTAAAAGATCATTAATCCTGAGTTTGACTAAATCAGGAAAGCTGGTTCAACATTAGATATAGTAGAAATTCTCCAATGGTCTTGAAGAAAATGATTTTCAAACTCTGCACCTTGACTTTGCCTCTATGTAAATCTACATGTCAGATTGTAGTGAAGATCACTGTACAATGTTAGAAGTGGTATATATATATATATATATATTTTCATCATGTTATAGCTTTGCAAACTGCTGGTACATAGTAGATTCTCAATTCACACCTACTGCCTGATTATAATTTGAGTTCAGTGTTAATTAGTCATTGAACTCCAAAATGTACATGATACAGCTCTAGTTTCTTTATTTTGTTTAGGTGGACAATAAACACATTACATTGGAAGACTATATTGTAGTTTTGATGTTGATTTTAAAGTAAGCTTCAGAGATTTCTACCTTTTAATGTAAAATATAACTTTTGTTGTAACTAATTTTCCTTGTACAGTTCAGTAGTGTTTAGCATATTCACCTTGTGTGTATCAGATCTCCAGAATGTTTTCATCTTAAAAACCTGGAACTCCATACCCCTAATCAATAACTCCATTTCCCCCTTATCTCCACCAGTGGCAGCCATCATTCCATTTTATGTCTCTATGAACGTGACTTCTTCAGATGCCCCAGATGCATAAAACATACAGCATTTGTCTTTTTGCATCTGACTGTTTCACTTAGCACACTCAAGGTGTGCCCATGTTGCAAATGGGCAAGGTGGATATGACAGGATTTCTATCCTTTTTAAGGCTGACTAGTATTCCATCACATGTGTATGTGATAGATTTTTGTTTATCTCTTCATCCACCAAGGGACACTTGGGTTGCCTCCACCTTTTAGTTATGAAGAAGAATGTGCTGTGTAAATAGGCATGCATATATCTCAGAGAAACTGCTTTTTTTAGTATATTATCAGATGTTTGATTGTATCAAATTTTTTTTTTAATTTTGAAGAGAATTATATAGGACATTTCTTCATGGCTGCACCTGATGCAAAGAACTGACTCATCTGAAAAGAAGCTGATTCTGGGAAAGATTGAAGGCAGGAGGAGAAGGGGATGACAGAGGATGAGATGGTTGGATGGCATCACCAACTTGATGGACATGAGTTTGAGCCAGCTCCAGGAGTTTGTGAGGGACAGGGAAGCCAGGCATGCTGCAGTCCATGGGGTCACAAAGATTCATACATGAGTGAGTGACTGAACTGAACTGTATCATTTCATATTCCCACCAACAGTCCATTCTTTGCAACCCATGGACTCTAGCCTGCCAGGATCCTCTGCCCATGGAATTCTCCAGGCAAGAATACTGGGGTGGGTTATGATTTCCTCTTCCAGGGGATCTTCCCAGGGATCAAACCCAAGTCTCTTACATCTCCTGCATTAATAGGTAGGTTCTTTATCACAAGTGCCACCTGTGAAGCCCATATAATACTTTTCATCATGGCTGTACAATTTCATATCCCCACCAATAGTGTAAAACAATTTCAGTTTCTTTACATCCTAGTCAATATATGTTTTTTTTCACAGTATCCCTCACAATGATTTTGAAATGTTATGTCTTTCTTCTTTTCATTTTCCTAATGGTTAGTGATTTTGAGCATTTTCTTATATGTTTGCTTGCAACTTATAGATCATCTTTAGAGAAATCTTCAAGTAGTATGAACACTTTCAATTTGGTTATCGGTCTGTTTAATAGTAGAAATTATTTATATATTCTGGATGTTATCCTCTTAGTAGAGATAAGATTTTTCAACATTTTTGGGCTTCCCAGGTGGCTTTGTGGTACAAGAATCTGCTTACCAATGCAGGTGACATGAGTTTGATCCCGATCCAGGAAGATCCCACATGTTGTGGAGCAACAAAGCCCGGGCACTGCAGCTAAGGCTGTGCTCTGGAGCTGGGGAGCTGCAGCTACTGAAGCCTGCATGCCCCAGAGTCCTGCTCCGCAAACGAGAAGCCACAGCAATGAATGTGTAACCCAGAAATGAGAGTGTGCAGCAATGAGCAGCCGCACACCGCAGTGAGAAGTAGCCCCCGCCATCTGCAACTAGAGAAAAGCCTGAACAGCAACGAAGACCCAGCACAGCCAGTAAATAAATATAAATAAAATTATTTTTAAAAAGATTTCAATGATTTCTTCCACCTTGTATGTTGCTTTCTCACAATGTTGTATGTGTGCTTTAATGCTATGATGTTTAAGTTGTAGGAACTCTCTCTATATATTCTAGATACTACCATATATCAGACATAAGATTTGCAAACATTTCCCTCCATCCCACAGGTTGCCTTTTCACGCTGTTATTTAAGACTTTCATGCACAGATTTTTCAAATTTGATGGAGTCCCTTCTGTCTATTTTTACTTTTCTTTGGTTTGTTTCTATTAATTATTTTTTAATTGAAGGGTAATTGCTTTACAGAATTTTGTTTTCTGTTAAACCTCAACATGAATCAGCCACAGGTATACCTATATCCCCCCCCCTTTTGACCCTCCCTCCCACCTCCCTCCCCATCCCACCCCTCTAGGTTGATGCAGAGCCCCTGTTTCAGTTTCCTGAGCCACACAGCAGATTCCCGTTGGCTATCTATTTTACACATGGTAATGTAAGTTTCCATGTTACTCTCTCCACACATCTCACCCTCTCCTCCCCTCTCCCCATGTCCATAAGTCTATTCTCTATGTCTGTTTCCTTCATTGCTGCCCTGTAAATAAATTTTTCAGTACCATTTTCCTAGATTTTGTATATATGTGTTAGAATATGATATTTATCTTTCTCTTTCTGACTTACTTCGTCTGTATAATAGGCTCTAGTTTCATCCACCCCATTAGAACTGACTTAAATGTATTCCTTTTTATGGCTGAGTAATATTCCATTGTGTATATGTACCACAACTTCTTTATCCATTCATCTGTCGATGGACATCTAGGTTGCCTCCGTGTTCTACTATTGCAATTAGTGCTGCAATGAACAATGGGATACATGTGTCTTTTTCAATTTTGGTTTCCTCAGGGTATATGCCTAAGAGTGGGGTTGCTGGGTCATATGGCCGGTTTATTCCTAGTTTTGAAAGGAATCTCCATTCTGTCTTCCATAGTGCCTGTATCAATTTACATTCCCACTAACAGTACAAGAGCATTCCCTTTTCTCCACACCCTCTCCAGCATTTATTGTTTGTAGACATTTTATTGATGGCCATTCTGACTGGTGTGAGGTGATTGATATCTCATTGTGGTTTTGATTTGCATTTCTCTAATAGTGAGCAATGTTGAGCATCCTTTCATGTGTTTGTTAGCCAAACTATATCTGCATGTCTTCTTTGGAGAAATGTCTGTTTAGGTCCTTTTCCCACATTTTGATTAGGTTGTTTGTTTTTCTGGTATTGAGTTGTATGAGCTGCTTATATATTTTGGAAATTAATCCTTTGTCAGTTGTTTCATTTGCTATTATTTTCTCCCATTCTAAGGGTTGTCTTTTCACCTTGCTTATAGCTTCCTTTGCTGTGCAAAAGCTTTTAGATTTAATCAGGTTCCACTTGTTTATTTTTGCTTTTAATTCCATTTCTCTAGAAAGTGGGTCATAGAGGATTTTGCTTTGATTTATGTCATCGAGTGTTCTGCCTATGTTTTCCTCGAAGAGTTTTATAGCGTCTGGTCTTACATTTAGGTCTTTAATCCATTTTGAGTTTATCTTTGTATATGGTGCTAGGAAATGTTCTAATTTAATTCTTTTACATGTAACTGTCCAGTTTTTCCAGCACCATTTACTAAAGAGGCGGTTTTTGCCCCATTGTATATTCTTGCCTCCTTTGTCAAAAATAAGGTACCCATAGGTGCATGGGTTTATTTTTGGGCTTTCTATTGAGAGGGTAACAGGCAGGAAGGCCAGGGGTCTCCAAACAGAGGAAATAGGCTGCAAGCCAGCCATTTTTATCTCTCTTAAGCAGCAGGAGGAAACAAACCAGCGATATTTTTTTCTTCTCTATACAAATTTAAAAGGAGGTTTCTCTTAAAATGCTGTGTTGCCATGACACCCGGTTTCACCTGAAGCTAACTATTCTCAAACCTTGGGTTAACCAATACATTTCTTTTTCTTACGGAAATGTTTGTCTTAAGCTATGTTAATGTACCCCAGACTCTGTCTTCAAGTTGGTTCCGCCAAATGGCCTAACCTACTAACTCAGATATTGTTCCCCTAATCTATGTAAATGAAACTATTTGTTTGGTATTCTGCCCTTCTACAAGATTCGAGTCAATCTTTTTATAGCCGGGGATGAATTATCTGGTGCCTTTCTAAATTCTAAGACATTCCTTTCTTTTCATTAACAGACTGTGAGTGACTATATAACATACAGCTAAAGACTAGAAGGGGGGTACTCTTTCTGCCCCCTTCTGATGCCTATGTCAGAAGCTTTCTCTATCTCCTTTATACTTTAATAAAGCTTTATTACACAAAAGCTCTGAGCGATCCAGCCTCGTCTCTGGCCCCGGATTGAATTCGTCTCCTCCTGAGGCCAAGAATCCCGGAGTCTTATCATTCAGCAACAACCTTTCACTATCTTGTTCCATTGGTATATATTTTTGGTTTTGTGCCAGTACCATACTGCCTTGATGACTGTAGCTTTGTAGTATAATCTGAAGTCAGGAAGGTTGATTCCTTCAGCTCCATTCTTCTTTCTCAAGACTGCTTTGACTATTCGGGATCTTTTGTGTTTCCATATGAATTGTGAAATGTTTTGTTCTAGTTCTGTGAAAAGTGCCATTGATAATTTGATAGGGATTGCATTGAATCTGTAGGTTGCATTTGGTAGTATAGCCATTTTCACAATATTGATTCTTCCTACCCAGGAACATGGAATATCTCTCCATATGTTTATGTCATCTTTGATTTCTTTTACTAGTGTCTTGCAAGTTTTGTGTATAGTTCTTTTGTCTCCTTAGGTAAGTTTATTCCTAGATATTTAGTTCTTTTTGTTGCAATGGTGAATGGGATTGATTCCTTAATTTCTCATTCTGATTTTGCATTGTTAGTATATAGAGATGCAAGTTATTTCTGTGTATTGATTTTGCATCCTGCAACTTTACTAAATTCACTGATTGGTTCTAGTAATTTTCTGATACTATCCTTAGGATTTTCTGTGTACAGAATCATGTCATTTGCAAATGATGAGAGCTTTACTTCTTCTTTTCTGATCTGGATTCCTTTTATTTCTTTTTCTTCTCTGATTGCTGTAGCTAGGACTCCCAGAACTATATTGAATAATAGTGGTGAAAGTGGACACCCTTGTCTTGTTCCTGGTCTTAGGTGGAATGCTTTCAGCTTTTCAACATTGAGAATAATGTTTGCTGTAGGCTTATCATACATGGCCTTCACTATATTGAGGTAGGTTCCTTTTATGCCCCCTTTTTTTTAAAGAGTTTTAATCACAAATGCTTTCTAAGGCCCACTTGACTTCATATTCCAGGATGTCTGGCTCCAGGTGAGAGATCACACCATTGTGATTATCTGGGTCATGAAGATCTTTTTTGTACAGTTCTTCTGTGTATTCTTGCCACCTCTCCTTGATATCTTCTGCTTCTGTTAGGTCCATACCATTTCTGTCCTTTATCAAACCCATCTTTGCATGAAATATTCCCTTGATATCTCTAATTTTCTTGAAGAGATCTCTAGTCTTTCCCATTCTGATGTTTTCCTCTATTTCTTTGCATTGATCGCTGAGGAAAGCTTTCTTATCTCTCCTGGCTATTCTTTGGAACTCTGCATTCAAATGGGAACATCTTTCCTTTTCTCCTTTGCTTTTTGCTTCTCTTCTTGAACTGAACTGAACTGAATCATAAATGGGTGCTGAGTTTTGTCAAAGGATTTTTCTGCATCAATTGAGATTATCACTTGGCTTTTATCTTTTAATTTGTTAATATGGTGTATCACATTGATTGATTTTCTTATATTGAAGAATCCTTGTATTCCTGGAAAAACTCAACTTGATCTTGGTGTATGAGCTTTTTGATGTGCTGCTGAATTCTGTTTGCTAAATTTTTGTTGAGGATTTTTGCATCTATGTTTATCACTGATATTGGCCTGTAGTTGTCTTTTTCTGTGTTGTCTTTGTCTGGTTTTGATATCAGGGTGATGGTAGCCTCGTAGAATGAGTTTGAAAGTGTTCCTTCCTCTGAAATTTTTTTGAAACAGTTTTAGATGGCTAGGCATTAGCTCCTCTCTAAATGTTTGATAGAATTCCCCTATGAAGTCATCCAGTCCTGGGCTTTTGTTTTGGGGATTTTTTTTTTTTTTTTTCTTATCACAGCTTCAATTTCAGTGCTTGTAATTGGGTTGTTCATAATTTCCATTTCTTCCTGGTTCAGTCTTGGAAGATTAAACTTTTCTAAGAATCTGTCCATTTCTTCCAGGTTATCCACTTTATTGCCATATAGTTGTTCATAATAGTCTCTTATAATCCTTCGTATTTCTGCATTGTCTGTTGTAACCTCTCCTTTTTCACTTCTAATTTTGTTGATTTGATTCTTCTCTCTTTTTTTCTTGATGAGTCTGGCTAAAGTTTCTCAATTTTCTTTATCTTCTCAAAGAAACAGCTTTTAGTTTTATTAATCTTTACTGTTGTTTCTTTCATTTCTTTTTCACTTATTTCCACTCTGATCTTTATGATTTCTTTCCTTCTACTAATTTTGGGGCTTTTTTGTTCTGCTTTTCCAGTTGTTTTAGGTGTAAAGTTAGGTTGTCTATTCGATGTTTTTCTTGTTTCTTGAGGGAGGATTGTAATTGCTATAAACTTCCCTCTTAAAACTGCTTTTGCTGCATCCCATAGGTTTGGAGTTGTTGTGTTTTCATTCTCATTTGTTTCTAAAATTTTTTTGATTTCCCTTTTGATTTCTTCAGTAACCTGTTGGGTATCTAGAAATGTATTCTGGTGTTTGTGTTTTTTTACAGCTTTTTTTCCCCTTGTAATTGATATCTAGTTTCATGGCGTTGTGGCCAAAAAAGATGCGTGATATGATTTCAGCTTTCTTAAATTTACTGAGATTTTATTTGTGACCCAAGACATGGTCTATCCTGGAGAATTTTCTATGAGCACTTGAGAAGAAGGTGTATTCTTTTGCCTTTGATGGAATGTCCTGAAGATATTAATGAGATCCATCTCATCTAATGTATCTTTTAAGACTTGTGTTTCTTTAT
Source organism: Cervus canadensis (assembly GCF_019320065.1). Lineage (NCBI taxonomy): Eukaryota > Metazoa > Chordata > Mammalia > Artiodactyla > Cervidae > Cervus > Cervus canadensis. The sequence continues at coordinate 113,459,369 of NC_057387.1, forward strand.
TAATTTTCTGTTTTGATGATCTGTCTGTTGGTGTGAGTGGGGTGCTAAAGTCTCCTACTATTACTGTGTTACTGTCAATTTCTCCTTTTATGTCTGTTAGTGTTTGTCTTATGTATTGAGGCGCTCCTATGTTGGGTGCATAGATATTTATAATTGTTATGTCTTCCTCTTGGATTGATCCTTTGATCATTATGTAGTGTCTTTCCTTATCTCTTGTAATCTTCTTTATTTTAAGGTCTATTTTGTCTTCTATGAGGATTGCTACTCCAGCTTTCTTTTGCTTCTCATTTGCATGGAATATATTTTAACATCCTCTCACTTTCAGTTTATATGTGTCATTAGATCTGAAGTGGGTTTCTTGTAGACAGCATATATATATATAGGTATCCATTCAGCTAGTCTGTGTCTTTTGGTTGGAACATTTAATCCATTTACATTTAAAGTAATTATTGACACATATGTTCCTTTTGTCATTTCCTTAATTGTTTGGGGTTGATTTTGTAGATCGTTTTCTTCTCTTGTGTTTCTTGACTATACAAGTCCCTTTAACATTTGTTGAAAAGCTGGTTTGGTGGTACTGAATTCTCTTAACTTTTGCTGTCTGGAAAGCTTTTTATTTCTCCATCAATTTTGAATGAAATCCTTGCTGGGTACAATAATCTCGGTTGTAGGTTTTTCCCTTTTAGTACTTTAAATATACCCTGTCATTGCCTTCTGGCCTGCAGAGTTTCTGCTGAAAAATCAGCTGTTAAGCGAATGGGATTTCCCTTGTATGTCACTTGTTGCTTTTCCCTTGATGCTTTTAGTATTCTTTCTTTGTGTTTAGTCTTAGTTAGTTTGATTAGTATGTGTCTTGGTGTTTCTTCTTGGGTTTATCCTGTATGGGACTCTTTGCACCTCTTGAACTTGATTGGCTATTTCCTTTTCCATGTTGGGGAAATTTTCAACTATAATCTCTTCCAAAACTTTCTCATATTCTTTGTTTTTATCTTCTTCTTCTGGGACCCCTATAATTCAAATATTGGTGCGTTTGATATTGTCCTAGAGTTCTTTGACACTATCCTCAGTTCTTTTCATTCTTTTTACTTTATTCTACTCTTCAGAACTTATTTCCACCATTTTATCTTCTGGCTCGCTGATTCATTCTTGTGCTTCAGATATTCTGCTATTGATTCCTTCTAGAGTATTTTTGATTTCAGTAATTGTGTTGTTTGTTTCTGTATGTTTATTCTTTAATTCTTCTAGATCTTTCTTAGTTGATTCTTGCATTTTCTCCACTCTGTTTTCAAGGTTTTTGATCACCTTTACTATCATTTTCTGAATTCTCTTTCAGGTATTTTGCCTATTTCCTCTTCATTTATTTGGACTTCTGTGTTTCTAGTTTGTTTTTTCATTTGTGTATTATTTATCTGCCTTTTCATTATTTTTTTTAAACTTATTGTGTTTGAGGTTTCCTTTTCCCAGGCTTCAAGGTTGAATTCTTTCTTCCTTTTGGTTTCTGCCCTCCTAAGATTAGTGCAGTGGTTTGCATAAACTTCATATATGGTGAGCTTTGTGCTGAGTTTTTTGTTTAGTTTTGTTTGTTTTTCCACTGATGGGCAAGGCTGAATGAGGTGGTAGTCCTGTCTAATGATGATTGGGTTTGTATTTTTGCTTTGTTTGTTGTTCAGATGAGGCATCCTGCATAGGGTGCTACTGGTGGTTGAGTGATGCTGGGTCTTGTGTTCAAGTGGTTTCCTTTGTGTGAGTTCTCACTATTTGATACCCCCTAGGGTTAGTTCTCTGGTCTAGGGTCTTGGAGTCAGTGCTCCCACTCCAAAGACTCTGGTCTTGATCTCTGGTCAGATTCCACAAGTGGTTCATTATGGCATTAAGTGAGATTAAAACAAATACCCCAAAATGAGTAACCAAAGATGAACCCTGGCAAATGGCAGTTACAAAATAGGCAAATAACAATTAAAATAATGGAATATACACATATACATATACACCCATAAGCAAAATCAAAACAGTCCAACAAAAATAAAGTAGTGCAGATTGACCCAGCAAACCAAGGTAATCAAAAATTATATTTACCAATTAAGAACAAAACTAACTAAAGCACAAACTGGGAAAGAAAACTAATGCAGGGTGCCAAGGGGTGAATAAAGTAATGAAAACAAAACTGACAAATATGTTGAAAGGAAAGGAAAGAAAAAAAAAAAGACTGAAGAGATATGCAAAGTTAAATAAAAGTAGATGAAGAAGATTTATATACATTACAGGTTAACTGCAAGGGGAAAAGAACAGTAGGAAAAGCAAATAAAGGAATAAATGTAGAAAAATAATAATGATTTTTTAAAATTATAATTTAAAAAAGAGAGAGAAAAAAAGGAAAACTCCACAGAACTGCAAAAGCCTAATGTAGAGGCAGAGGGTTATAGCAACAATAAAAAAATGTGACTGAGGGGGAAAAAAAGAAAAGCTCAAAAGCTTAATTAGATTTCTTAGTGCCAATAGAGTTGACAACTGCAACAGAGGGGGGAGGGGGAAGGGAGGGAAGAAAATAAAATCCAAAAGAATCTACAGAACAAGTCAAAATATCAGAATAATAAATGTTTTTACTTGAGTCACTGCTGTCAGAGTCTTTTCCCTCACTGGAAGTCACAGCCCACCTCACCTCCCTAGGATGTCCTCCAACACTGTGCTGATCTCAGGACCTGCTGTGAGGGCAGCTTAAATTCCAATATGGTCCTACTCTTGTGTGTTCTTGTCTTCAATGTCCACAGCTAACAGAACTAGTGCATTTTCTTTTGTGGGAGCTCTCAATGTCCTTTTATACATCCCACAGACACAGAGTCTGCCCAGTTTATCATGTGGGTTTAATCTGCAGCTTGTACGGCTGGTGGGAAAGTTTTGGGTCTTCTTCCTTAGCCACACTGCCCCTGAGTTTCCACTGTGGTTTTGTTTCCACCTCTGCATGTGGGTCGTCCGTCCACTGGGGTTTGCTCCTGAGGCTGCCCTGGAGGACTTGGATCTGCCCCAGTAAAGGCCAGGTGTGGAGGTGGTGCAGATGTTTGGGTCACAGGTTTCTGGCAGCACCAGATACTCAGGGGAGTGGTCAGCTAAGGCAGCAGGAATTATAGTGCTCTAGAAGGGTATGGCAACCGGTATTGGCCTATATGCTTCAGTACTCTAGCCTGGAGAACTCCCCGGGCAGAGAAGCCGGGCAAGCCACAGGCCACAGGGTCGCAAAGAGGCAGACATAGCAGAAGTGACCCTGCATGCATAGACGCAAGGTTGTTTTTGCCTGTGGCAGCTCTGCCCCAGTGAGGGTTGGCATGAAGGTGGTGCAGCTGCTTGGCTTGCAGGGACCCTGGCAGCGCCAAGTGTGCAGGGACACAGACTGCCTCCATTGCAGGAGTTATGGCCCCATCAGAGTCTTTTTTCTGAGCCTCTTATAGCTGGTGATCGGAGGCCTCCTCAGCCAGTCTTTTTCTATAGCTCCGCCCGTTCAGGTACTTAGAGGGCTCCCTTGCTTGGGGTCCTTCTCTGCTGTTCAGCGCATCAGGAACATAGAGGGAACCCAAGGCGGGGGTCCTACTCTGTAGACGGGCGCATCAGGCACTTAAAGGGACACCCTGACTGGGGTCCTACTCTGTAATTCAGTGCCTTGGGCGTTTGATGGGCCAGCCTCTCTATTGTTCAGCTGCCACTGATGCTGGCGATGGTGATGGCTCCACCCGCTTCTCGTGACTCAGCAGTCATGTCTGCCTGGCTTTCCTCCACAGGCATTTCCCCCCACAATCTCCTCCCTCACATCCCCTCAGTTAGTCTCTCTGCAGTCAACAGCAGTCCTCACCCTGGGATTGCACCACAATCCCTAAACGCCAGCGCCCAGCCGCTATGTCTTCCAGGGAATCAGCATTCCTGCCCAGGGTACATATGGCTGCAGCAGGGACTGTATGATTCTCATTCCATTTAGGCTGCCACAGATCAGCTGTTTCACTGTCAGTCTTAAATGTTTCTCCTCTGACTCAGACAATTGCCCCAATGTGGGGATCAGACCCCTGCTTCAGTTCCCCTGCCCACCAAGGCCATCCACCAGTTTTGATTACTGTAGATTTGTAATATATTTTCAAATTTAGAATTCTGAGACCACCAACTTTGTTTTCGAGATTTTTTTTTTTTTAGCTATTTGGTCTTTCTTGAGACTCCATATGAATTTTAAAACATGATTTTCATTTTTCTTTTTTTTTTGCAAAAAAAAAATAGCATTGTGATTTTGATAAAGATTACATTGAATCTCAGATCACATTGGGTAGCTTTTCCATTTTCCAACTCATGCACATGGGATATCTTTCATTTATGTTGATAGCTTTAATTGCTTTCAACTACAGTTTCTAATTCTATAAGTCTTTTGTTTCCTTGGCTAAGATGAGTCTTTCGTACTTTATTCTTTTTGATACTTTTGTAAATGTTTGGCTATATTAATTCTTTGTTATAGTTCGTTGACAGTGCATAGTAATGCTGCTGATTTTAATGTGTTGATTCTGTATATTGACAGTGCTAAATTTGCTGTTTATAACAGATTTTTATCTATCTTTAGGGTTTTATATAGATTGTATATATAATTTTATATATTGAATTGACCAAAAAGTTCTTTTGGTTTTTAAGTAAAAATAAAAGACACATTTTTCATTTTCACAAAGAATTTATTGAACAATGTATTCACCATTTTGTTCTACTATCTTCTGCCATTTTTCAGGAAACTTTAAAATTCCATCTTCGCAAAACTTTTTATCTTTTTGAGCCAAGAACTGCTTTAAGTACCTTTTACAGTCTTCCAGGAAATTGAAATTGTTTCCATTAAGAGAATTTTGTAAAGACCTGAATAAATCAAAATCTGAAGGTGCAGTGTTTGCTGAATATGGTGAATGAGTCAGAACTTCCCAGCCAAGCTGAAACCGTTTTGCCTGGTTATCAAAGAAACACGTGGTCTTGAATTATCCTCATGAAAGATTCTGCAGTTCATGTTGACTAAATCAGGATGCTTTTCATTGAGTGATGCTTCAGTTGGTCTCATTGGTAGCAGTGCTTGTTGGAATTAACTGCTTGCATTTCCAGGAGGAGCTCATGATAGAGGACTCCCTTTCAAACCCACCATATATGCAACATCACTTACTTTGAATGAAGACCAGCTTTTTATGTGGTTGGCAGTGGTTCATTTCACTTGTCCCATGATCCTTTCTGTTCCACATTATTGTACAGTATCCACTTTTCATCCTGCACACAATTTGCTTTAAAAATGAAACATTTGTCACATTTAATTAGAAAATTGGAAGCAGAAATACGGTCAAGAAGGTTTTCTTCAAGTAACTTACATGGAACCCAAACAGGAAAGTGCTTAACATAACCAAGCTGTGTAAATGACTTACCATGCTGGGTTTGGATATTCCGAGTATGTTGGCTATCTCCCATATGGTACAACGTTGATTTTTCTCAATGAATGTCTTGATTTGATCACTCTCGACTTCAATTGGTCTACTTGAACATGGATTATCGTTCAGTGAAAATCTAGATAAAGTTTTTCAAACCACTTTGAAACAACAATGTTTTGATAAGGTCAGTCACAGCACCTTCTGCGTACAGGAAACAATTTTTTTTGTTGTTCATTTCAGTTGCATTTCAACCTTTCTTGAAATAATAAAGCATAATATGCCAAAATGTTACTTTTTTCTTTCATCTTCAGTAATAAAATGGCTACAGTGAATACAACAGAGCATGCACAAGACCGTTTGAGGAAGGTTGTCATTATCTTCATTCACTTCAGTTCATCTCTCAGTTGGGTCTGATTCTTTCAACCCCATGGATTGCAGCACGCCAGGCTTCCCTGTCCATCACCAACTCCCAGAGCTTACTCAAATTCATGTCCACCAAGTTAGTGATGCCATCCAACCATCTCATCCTCTGTCGTCCCCTTCTCCTGTCTTCAATCTTTATAGTCTTTATAGCTTTCCTTATAGTCCAACTCTCACATCCATACATGTGATTAGCTTCATTAACTCCACCATAGTTTGGTCTCTGGTCAAACAACAAGGAGGCAACACAGCCCTGCCCATTGACAGAAATTTGATTAAGAATTACTGAGCATGGCCCTACCCATTAGAACAAGACCCATTTTCCCCTAAGTCAGTTTCTTCCATCAAGAAGCTTTCATAAGCCTCTTATCTTTATCCATCAGAGGGCAGACAGAAGGCAAACCACGATTACAGAAAACTAATCAAACTGATCACATGGACCACAGCCTTGTGTAACTCAAGGAAACTATGAGCCATTCCATGTAGGGTGACCCAAGACAGATGGGTCATGGTAGAGTTCTGACAAAACGCGGTCCACTGGAGAAGGGAATGGCAAAACACTTCAGTATTCTTGCCTTGAGAACTCCATGAACAGTATGAAAAGGTGAAAAGATAGGACACTAAAAGATGAACTCCCCAGGTTGGTAGGTGCCCAATATGCTACTGGAAAAGAGTGGAGAAATGACTCCAGAAAGAATGAAGAGACGGAGCCAAAGTGAAAATAACACCCAGGTGTGAATGTGACTGGTGATGGAAGTAAAATCCAAAGCTCTAAAGAGCAATACTGCACAGGAACCTGGGATGTTAGGTCCATGAATCAAGGCAAATTGGAAACGGTCAAACAGGAGATGGCAAGAGTGAACTTCGACATTTTAGGAATCAGTGAACTAAAATGGACTGTAATGGGTGAATTTAATTCAGATGACCATTTTATCTACTACTGTGGGAAAAAATCCCTTAGAAGAAATAGAGTGGCCCTCATAGTCAACAAAAGAGCCCAAAATGCAATACTGGGGTGCAATCTTAAAAATGACAGAATGATCTCTGTTCGTTTCCAAGGCAAACCATTCAATATCACAGTAATCCAAGTCTATGCCTCAACCACTAATGCCAAAGAAGCTGAAGTTGGAACGTTTCTGTGAAGACCTACAAGACCTTCTAGAACTAATACCCAAAAAAGATGTCCTTTTCATCATAGGGGACAGGAATGCAAAAGTACAAAGTCAAGAAATACCTGGAGTAGCAGGCAAGTTTGGCCTTGGAGTCCAAAACGAAGCAGGACAAAGGCTAACAGAGTTTTGCCAAGAAAACACACTGGTCATAGCAAGCATCCTCTTCCAACAACACAAGAGATGACTCTACACATGGACATCACCAGATGGTCAATACCGAAATCAGATTGATAATATTCTTTGCAGCCAAAGATGGAGAAGCTCTATACAGTCAGCAAAAGCAAGACTGGGAGCTGACTGTGACAAGAATACACAGAAAAACTATGCAAAAAAGATCTTTATGAACCAGATAACCACTATGGTGTGATCACTCACCTAGAGCCAGACATCCTGGAATGTAAAGTCAAGAGGGCCTTAGGAAGCATCACTATGGACAAAGCTAGTGGAAGTGATGGAATACCAGTTGAGCTAGTTCAAATCCTAAAAGATGATGCTGTTGAAGTGCTGCACTCAATATGCCAGCAAATTCGGGAAACTCAGCAGTGACCACAGGACTGAAAAAGGTCAGTTTTCATTCCAACCCCGAAGAAAGGCAATGCCAAAGAATATTCAAACTACTGCAAAATTGCACTCATCTCACACGCCAGAAAAGTATTGCTCAAAATTCCAGAAAAACATCTACTTCTGCTTCACTGACTACATCAAAACCTTTGACTGTGTGGATCACCACAAACTGTGGGAAATTCTTCAAGAGATGGGAATACCAGAACACCTTACCTGCCTCCTGAGAAATCTGGATAAGGATCAAGAAGCAACAGTTAGAACCAGACATGGAAAAACAGGCTGCTTTCAAATCGGGAAAGGAGTACATCCAGGCTGTATGTTGTCTCTTCGTTATTTAACTTCTATGCAGAGTAAATCATGAAAAATGCCAGGCTGATGAAGCACAAGCTGGAATCAAGATTGCTGGGAGAAATATGAATAACCTCAGATATGCTGATTACATCACCCTAATAGCAGAAAGTGAAGAACTAAAGAGCCTCTTGATGAAAGTTAAAAAGGAGAGTGAAAAAGTTGGCTTAAAACTCAACATCCAGAAAACTAAGATCATGGCATCTGGTCCTATTACTTCATGGCAAATAGATGGGGAAACAGTGGAAACAATGAGAGACTTTATTTTGGGGGGCTCCAAAATCACTGCAGATGGTGACTGCAGCCATGAAATTCAAAGATGCTTGCTCCTTGGAAGAAACACTATGACCAACCTAGACAGCATATTAAAAACCAGAGATGTTACTTTGCCAACAAAGTTCTATCTAGTCAAAGCTATGGTTTTTCCAGTAGTCATATATGGATGTGAGAGTTGGACTATAAAGAAAGCTGAGTGCCAAAGAATTAATGCCTTTGAACTGTGGTGTTGGAAAAGACTCTTGAGAGTCCCTTGGACCATAAGGAGATCAAACTAGTTAATCCTAAAGGAAATCAGTCACAAGTATTCATTGGAAGGAATGATGCCGAAGCTGAAACGCCAATACCTTAGCCACCTGATGCAAAGAACTGACTCATCTGAGAAGACCCTGATGCTGGGCAAGATTGAGGGCAGGAGAAGAAGGGATCGACAGAGGATGAGATTGTTGGATGGCATCATCGACACATGGTTATGAGTTTGGGCAATTTTCTGGTAGTTGGTGATGTACAGGGAAGCCTGGTATGCTGCAATCCATGGGGTCGCAAAGAGTCAGACACAACTGAGTAACTGAACTGAACTGATGCCAGGGAGGTCTATGTGATTGATACTTTGAACCAATTCTAACATATAACCACAATATAACTGATAAAACTGCTTGTTTTATCAGTTACTGAGAGAAGCATGATATAATATCAACCATGCTTTGGAGATTTGCATTTCTTTTCATTTCTGTCAGTTTTTACATTACATACTTTAAATCTTTATTAGCTGTATACATATTTAAATCTTTCACATTACCCAGTTTGATTGAACACTTGAATTATGAAATGTCCCTTTATGAGCAAAATTTTCTCCTGAGGTCTATTTTGTATTTTGATGATTATTGAGCCACAAAAGCCTTGGTATTCTTAGGATATTCATGATACAAGTTTCTCCAGTTTTTCACTTGCATTCTTTCTATATTTTAATGTGTGTATGTTCAGTCGCTCAGTAATGTCTGACTCTTTGTGACAGATGGACTGTAGCCTGACAGGCTCCTCTGTTCATGGAATCTTCCAGGCAAGAATACTGGAGTGGGTGGCCATTTCTTTCTCCAGGGGATCTTCCCAATCCAGGGATAGAACCCACATCTTCTGTGTCTCCGGCATTGGCAGGCGGATTCTTCACCACTGTGCAACAAGGTTGGCCCCTATATTTTAATAGTAAATATAAATCACGTTTACGCTTTGGTTTGGGATTTCTGTCCAGGATTAAAATATTTTGTTTTAACAGATACTTTTACTTGACCTGCCCTGAGGGAAGGGCCATATTATGACTTAGAGCAAGCTGTGCTGCTCCCGCAGACACAGAGTCCTGCACATCACTCTTCATCACACCAACACGCCAGGACGGAGCAGAGGAGGAGGAAGAGCTGTGGGCCAGGAGGTCACACCTGCAGCCCTAGGGAAGTCTTTCCAAGGATGGCCACCGGGTCCCTCTGATTAGCTTCTCATCGGGTGGACCCCAGCGCTCCCGGAGGAATTTCACGCTTCCTTACCCCTCTTGCTTTGGGCTGAGATGTATCTAAGGAAGTTTACCCACAGGACTACCTCTTCTAGGGACCCAGGGAGTTGGGAGTCCCAGCATACTCGGAGCTCAGGCAGCAGCTAATTGGCCATGTGAGGCTTTGGATCCCAGCTGTACCAGGTGGAGAGATCCTCCCCAGCAGAAGATCCTAGCGTGCAGGTGCCACGAATGCTGGCTGAGGGGACAGAGAGAGGGGCAGGTGAGTTCAACATGGCCCACCCTGGTTGAACCAAGTCATGGGAGCTCCTGGTAGCCAGAACCAGAGGACCTGGAGAGGCTATCACTGGCACCTCGGGGTCCACCCCGTCCCCTCCTCACTCTCACTTCACTGCAAGGAAGGCAGAACTGAAGAGGGGGAGGGGGCGGTTCCTTGGTGCCATTGAGAGTACAGGGCTATTTGCGCAGGGGCCGGTGGCCAAGGTGGGTAGGGGCCACCACACTTGGCACCAGCTTCAAACACATATTTGAGAGGATCTTGGGCATCCAAGGTCAGACTGTCCACCTCTGCTGTCATGTGAGAGTTGGGGTCAGATATTCCAGAAAGGAAAGCCTAAATATTGCAAATAGGACAGTCTATTCTTTCATCTGCATCCTCTATTGAGAGAGAGTCCTGGCTCTCATAGACAACCTTCTAAGAGAACTTCAGTCTCAGAGGGAACGTGGGGGTCATCACTCCTCCACAGGCACCACTGACCTGCAGCCTCTGTCTGCACACCCCCACTCCTGGGTAACTCACCCTTTCAAAGTCAGACAGCTACAGATCTGACCTCTAGAAAACATGAAACTCTATAAAATCAGGTTTCACCCTCTCATTAATCCTCCTCCCCACCCTGGGAGGCACTGTGGCTCTGTGCTAATGATCCATCCTTCCCACTCCTCCTCTTAGGTTGCATCATATCCTGTTAGTTCCTCTGGCCATCGCACAACTGGTCCCCATGTTTCATGAGAGTGTGTGGCAGACAAGGGAGGTCTGGACTGTGACGAGGACAGGAAGCAGCACCCACCAGGAGGACCCAGACATTGAGTAGATGTGACCATATTGGTGGCTCCCATTTCTCCAAGCAATCACCCCACAGGGTGTACCAAGGTGCCAGGGGCATGGAAGTAAGGACAGGGGGAGGACATGGCACATCCTGAATGTGTCACAGCCGCTGTCTGGCAGGTTCTCAGCCCATGGAGCTGGGCTGTCCTCTCTCCACCAATTATTCAACATCAGGGCCTAGCAGGAAAGAACCCTTAGATTCTCAAAGATGCAGAGAGGTCTGCTGATGGTTGCCATGATAGTTAAATCTCAGAGACAGTGAAGCTGAGATATCTCTCAGTGCCTACAAGGGTGACAGAAAAATCACCCACTTTAGCCTGGTGAGGACTGGTCCCTGCTCTGGTCCTGGCCTGGCCTAGAGATAGGACCATCACTGGGTTGAGTCAGGATGGCAAAAAGTGCTTAACAATTTCTGAAATTAAAGGAGGGCTAAAATAAGGGGCAGAACGTGCAGTATTAGATATTCAAACAAAGCGTAGAAATGGCATGACTCAGAAGTGTCCCCATGGGGAGGGAAAGCATGTCCTTCATAAATGACCAGGAGATGCAAGCCGTTCTTACACCATGGACACTCAGCTCTGTAGGAGCCCTGGAACAATCCCGTGGCAACAGCTCGGAATCTCCCAGAGAGGGAAGGCTCTGTGCATGATTATCAAGGTGCAAGTCAGCAGAAATGTTTGCAATTTCAGGTCAGTGTGAGCACATCTGAAAGGAGGAATGGGCAGTGGATAGTGTGTTGGTCCGTGGGCAGTGAGGCACGGAAGGGTCTGTGTGATCCACGGGAGGATCACCTGGTGACATTGAACTATTCCATCTCATTGTCTCTCTCCTGCTCTTGACTCTCTGCCCCTGTCGCCCAGTTCAAGGAAATGTTACCCCACAGAAATGGAAACCTCTCAGAGATGCCTCTGCAGGAGTTCATGCTGGAGAGATTTGAGGGAGGTCCGCAGACCCAGGCCCTGCTCTTTGCTCTGTTCCTGGCTCTGTACGTGGTGGCCATCCTGGGGAACCTCACCATGATCGTGGTCATCACCCTGGATGCCCGTCTGCACTCCCCAATGTACTTCTTCCTCAAGAACCTCTCATTTGTGGACTTGTGTTACTCGTCTGTCATCTACCCCAAGGCCCTGGCCAACTTCCTGTCCTCCTCCAAGGTCATCACCTTTGAGGGATGTGCCACCCAGTTCTTCTTCTTCTCCATGGTGGGCACCATTGAGGCATTCCTCCTGGCTGTGATGGCCTATGACCGCTTCATGGCCATCTGCAGCCCTCTGCGCTACCCCATCTCCATGCGCCCCTCGGTCTGTGCCCGCCTGGTGCTGGGCACCTACTGTGGGGGCTGCCTCAACTCCATCCTGCAGACCAGCTTCACATTCAGCCTCCCATTCTGCAGCTCCAACCACATCGACCACTTCTTCTGTGATGTGCTTCCCTTACTTAAGCTTGCCTGTGCTGACACTACCATCAATGAGCTGGTCATGCTTGGCCTTTGTGGGCTTATAATTGTGGGCACCATACTTGCCATCCTCATCTCCTATGGCTACATCACAGGGACAATGCTGAGGATGCGCTCAGGAGGAGGGAGACACAAGCTCTTCTCCACCTGTGGCTCCCACATGACAGCGGTGTCCATCTATTATGGGACAGTTTTTGTCATGTATGCCCAGCCGGGAGCTGTGGAGTCCATGGAGCAGGGCAAGGTGATCTCTGTCTTCTACACCCTCATCATCCCGATGCTCAACCCGCTCATCTACAGTCTGAGAAACAAGGAGGTGAAGGATGCCCTGCAGAGACTGGGGCAGAAACACACAGCCACGTGAAGGAGGGTGGCCAGAAAGGACAACGTGTTTTGAAGTCAGGACAAGATGGCTTCATGGGAGGTACCAGGTTTGGTTGGAGGAATTTTTTCCTTATTCCCTCAATTCATTCTTTCATCCAACATTTCATTCAACCCTTCACATACCATCGTCCGTGCATTTCAAGTGTGAGATACAAAGTGAATGAGACATTTTCTTTGGCATCAGAAAATTAACATCATCAATGGGGCAAGACTCTATTCTTGACCTTTGTAGGTAGAGTGATGAACAGGGAATCTTTGAGGCACAGTATGTGTCCCAAGTTCAACTCTATCTGTGAAGGTACATAACTAGACAAAGTCTCTGGCCATTTCCTTCACTTCTTTCCTGAATCTAATGCAAATATGTGCTCAGAATGCTCCCCTGGACCACCTAGGAGGGGGGCTTTAGCACATGAGCCTTGCATCTTCCTTGGTGATAGCCTGAGATTACTACTGCCAGTTGGGAGGAGTTAGGAAGACCATGTTCCCCTTAATTCTGTGGTGTGGTTGTTCTTCCACCTTCCCCTCCATTTCACAATACTACCACACCAACAAGGCTGCAGGGAGCACCCGTGCCCTGCTTCAGAGACTCTCAGTGCACCCTGTCCTGGGTTTCCCCCCTCAGACAGCAGCTGGGAACCCCAGGGAGTCAACGTGGGTATCTGATTCTCAAAGCTCAGCTGACACTTTACCACACAGCCTGGCAGCTGACACTGTCCTGACTACTTATGACCCTGACAATTGGTGCTTTGTCAGCACAGACATCTGTTAGTACAGGTAATGGTCCTGGTGGCTGCAGAGGAAATTGGGGGTTGGTAAGAGATGGTGCTCTTTCTTGGCAGGGAGCATAACTTCCTATCCCTGTCCCACACTCCCCAGAGCCTGGTCCCTCAATCTTGACCTGCCCATTCAGACATCCATCCTCATGCTCCCTGGACCCAACACACAGCCTGGACTCAGAGCCCAGTGGCCTCCTCATGGTGTCTTCCTTCGGAAGCATCATCCACTCCCATGGTCACTACATGGAACTTGACCAGTGAACTTGGGAGTGGTCTCTCATCATAGTTCTCCATCTCCTTGCTCAGGAGAACCGTGGGGAGGGGCCGACACCCAAGCATCAAATTGCTGCTCACCATCACTTATTTCCAGCACACTCCAAGGTATCTGCTGGATTCTTGGCCCCATTTGTCTTCACTTTGAGCTCTCCAAAATTATTTCTGTCTCTGCAGTATATTACTGTATTCATCTGATATGATATATTTTTTTGTTGAGGAGTTCCCCAAATTATCTCTCCATGATATCACGCTTCTCATCCTCTCATGCTATAATATTGCTCTCTCTCCCACCCACTTTCCCCTTGTCCTCCTCATCATCCTCATTCCCCACTCCCTCCCCCTCCACTTCCCCTCCTCCCTCTCCTCTGTTCCCTCCTCCCCCTCCAATGCCCTCTCCTCGTCCTCCTCCTTCTCTCTCTCTCTCATTTATCCTGTATTAGTCTATGGGGGTTCAAAAAGATATTCTTGTACCTATACCATCTTAATACAAATTTGAAATGGAGAAAAGAACAATCTTTTTTTTCTTCAATAACTGTACAATTATCACTATTATATAAAATCTAATTGTATACACAGTAAGGAATCAATGATTTTTTGTAAAAAAGAGCATTAATTCTGACTTTGCAATAAATCAGGAAAGCTTGTCAGATATTATGTGAAATAAATTTTCTCCAGTAATCTAGAAAAAATAATTTTTAAAACACTACAGATTATCATTTCATCCATGTTTCCTACATTTCAGATTGTAGCGAAGATCTCTGTACAATGTAAGTGTTTTATTTGGTTTGTTAATTCTGTACGTGCTTTGCAATCTTCTGCCACTTAATAGGTTCTCAGTTCATATCTGCTTGCTGATTATAACCTGAGTTCAGTGTTAATTAGTCATTGAACTCCAAAATGTAACTTAAATAGTTCTAGTTACGTTATCAAGTTAGTGTAGAATAAACACCTTGGATTTCAAGACCATAGTGTACTTTAAATTCTGTTTCTATACTAACTTTTCTTAAGGTTATAAGTTTCTAATTGTGTTTAAAAAACAACGTTTTTGTTGTACCTGCTTTTAAGTGTACAGTTCAGCAGTGCTCAGCATATTCACCTTCTCGTGTAACAAATCTCCAGAACTTTTTTCATCTTGCAAAATTGAACTGATACCCCTCAGCAGTATCTACCTATTTCCCCTGCCTCAACCACTGGCAGCCAACATTTTATTTTTGTCTCTATGAATGTGACTACTTTAGATACCTCACATAAGTAAAGCATACAATATTTGTCTTTTTGTGTGTCTGGTTATCTCACTTAACAAAATGTCTTCAAGTTTCATCCATGTTGCAGTAAATATCAGTATTTTCATCTTTTAAAAAGATAAATAATATTCCCTCATATATACACCACAACATTTTGTTTACCATTTTATTCTCCAATGAACACTTGTGTTTCTTCCACCGTCTGCCTATGATGAAGAACGCTGCTGTGTATGTAGGTGTGCAAATATCTCTTATAGTTACTGCTATCTAATTGAGGCAGGATATACACTCAAATACGTGATTATTGGATCATACAGTAATTTTTTTTAATTTTGGAGGAACCTGCAAAGAATTTTCCATAGTACTTTTTACATTCCCACCAACAGTGCAAGAATGTTCCAATTTCTCCTAGTCAACATATATACTTAATACATACAACATACAAACATACTTTTGTTTCTTTTGTATATCCATCCTGATAGTTCCAAAGTATTATCATACTGTTTATTTTCATTTCAATAATGATCAGTGCTGTTGAGCATATTTTCATGTTAGTTGTCAATGTGTATAACATGTTTAGAGAAATATGCATTCATATTTAGAGAAATATATTTTCATAACTTAAAGATTTTTCATTGAGTTTCATTGAGTTTTTAATTGTTGTTGCCGTCATTCAGTTGCTCAGTTGAGTCTCACTCTTTGCAACCTCACGGACTGCAGCACTCCAGGCTTCTCTATCCTTCACCATCTCCCAGAGTTTGTTCACACTCACATCTATTGAGTCGACAAATGCCATCCAACCATCTCATCCTTGGTTGCCCCTGTCTCCTCCTGCCCTCAGTATTTCCCAGCATCAGGGTCTTTTCCAGTCAGTCAGCTCTTCATATCAGGTAGCAAAAGTATTGGTGCTTAAGCCATAGCATCAGTCCTTTCAATGGATATTCAAGTTTGATTTCCTTTAGGATTGACTATTTTGATCTCCTCGCTGTCCAAGGAACTCTCAAGAGTCTTCTCCAACACCACAGTTCAAAAACATCAATTCTTTGGCACTCAGCCTTCTTTATGATCCAATTCTCACATCCATACATGACTAATGGAAAAATCATAGATTCAACGAGATGGACCTTTGTTGGCAAAGTTATATCTCTGCTTTTGAATATGTTGTCTTGGTTTGTCATAGCTTTGCTCTGAATTTCATGGCTGTAGTCACCATCCACTGTGATTTTGGAGTCCAACAAAACAAAGTCTGTCACTGTTTCCATTGTTGCCCCAACTATTTGCCATGAAGTGATGAGATCCGGATGCCAAGATCTTAGTTTTTTGAATGTTGACCTTTAAGCCAGTTTTTACAATCTCCTTTCACCTTCATCAAGAAGCTCTTTAGTTCATCTTCACTTTCTGTCATTAAGGTGGTGTCATCTGCATATCTGAGGTTGTTGATATTTCTCCCAGCAGTCTTGATCCCAGCTTGTGAGTTGTCCATCATGGCATATCACATGATGTACTCTTGAGAGAGTTAAGGTTTAGGCAGGTTGATAGGGAGTCCAAGGCCCCTTTAAGGTGGAGGTGAACATTTTTGTTCACATTCTTCTGTGCTAATCATGTAGGCTGCACAGGCAACAGTATATCTTGCTCATGCTTTCATTAAGGCTTGCGCAACAATGTATCTTGCCCCAGAGAACTGGCTTTTCTTTAGATATGGAGCTAATGAATGTGCAGCAGTAACATATCTTAATCGTGGGTATGGTTTTCTTTGTCTGTATGTTAATGATTATAATTGTAACAAGTCTTGCCTGGGAACCTGTTTTCTCATATCCATTGCTTACACAGCAACAATATATCTCACACAGAGACATTCTGCCCAGAACCCATTCTCCTTGACTAATCTCGGATCGATGTTATCTTGGGATGTACTCTGTGGGAGAAGGATTCTGGTAAAACTTTTACCACCTTGTACAGTCTTGAAGTATTCTTTTTATCTTCTTAGCAGCCAACTGAAAGGTATATACTGCCCTGCTAAAACTAGTGAGGGGGGCATACTCTTTCTCCCCACTTCTGATGTCTATGTCAAAAGCTTTCCTATTCTTTCACTTTAGTAAATTCTCTGCTGCACAAAGCTCTCAATGACTGAGACCCTGTCTTTGATCCCAGAGTGAAATTTTCTTTGAATACCATGAACTTGACACACCAGCCACCATAAGATACCACTCTGCATATCAGTTAAATAAGAAGAATGACAATATACAGCTTTGACATACTCCTTTCCCAATTTTGAACCAGTTTGTTGTTCCATATCTGGTTTGAACTGCTGCTTCTTCACTTGCATACAGATTTCCCAGGAGCCAGGTGAAGTGGTCTGGTATTCCCGTCACTTTAAGAATTTTCCATAGTTTGTTGTGATCAACACAGTCAAAGGCTTTAGCATAGTCAATGAAGCAGAAGTAGACTTTTTTGGGATTTCCCTTGTTTTTCTGGAATAGGTTCAAGGGAGTAGATATGATAGGCTGAGTGCCTGTAGAACCATGGACAGAGGTTTGCAACATTGTACAGGAGGCAGTGACCAAAATTATCCTCAAGAAAAAGAATTGCAAGAAGGCAAAGTGATTGTCTGAGGAAGCCCTACAAATAGCTGAGAAAAGAAGAAAAGCAAAAGGCAAAGAAGAAAGGGAAAGATATACCCAGCTGAATGCAGAGGTCCAGAGAATAGCAAGGAAAGATAAGAAAGCCTTCTTAATGAACAATGCAAAGAAACAGAGGGAAAAAATAGAATGGTAATCACTACAGGTCTCTTTAAGAAAATTGGAGATACCAAGGGAACATTTCAAGAAAACATAGGCACAATAAACAGCAAAAACAGTAAGGAACTAACAGAAATAAAGGAGATTAAGAAGAGGTGGCAAGAATACACAGAAGAACTATACAAGAAGGATCTTAATGACCCAGATAACCACGATGATGTGGTCACTCACCTAGAACCAGAAGTGTGAAGCTAACTGGGCCTTAGGAAACATTACTACAAACAAAACTACTGAAAGTGATGGAATTCCAGCTGAGCTATTGCAAATCCTAAAAGATGATGCTGTCAAAGTGCTTCTCTCACTATGCCAGCAAATTTGGAAAACTCATCAGTGGCCACAGGACTGGAAAAGGTCAGTTTTCATTCCATTCCCAAAGAAAAGAAATGCCAAACATCATTCAAATTGCCATACAGTTGCATTCATTTCACATGTCAGCAAGATTATGCTCAAAATACTTTAAGCTAGGCCTCAATAGTATGTGAACCAAGAACTTCCAGATATACAAGCTGGATTTAGAAAAGGCAGAGGAACCAGAGATCAAACTGCCAACATGTACTGGATCATAGAAAAAGCAAGGGAATTCCACATATGAGTGATACAATGTTTGTTTCTCTGTCTGACTTTCTTGGCATGGTGTGATCATCTCTAGGCCCATCCATGTTGCTGCAAATGGCATTATTTCATTTTTTTTTCCTGGCTGAGCAATACTCCATTGAACATATTTGCAAAACAGAAATATGCTTACAGATATCAAAACAAACTTATAATTACCAAACAGGAAATGTGCAAGGCAGAGAAATGATCAATCAGGAGTTTGGGATTAACATACACAGACTACTATGTATAAGAGAGATAACCAAGAAGGACCTACTAGATAGCACAGGGAAATCCACTTAATGGCCCGTGATAGTAAATCTAAAAAGAATGCAAAAAAGAACAAGATTTTGCAAATAGTTGAGCAAAGAAGAGAAGCAAAAGGAAAGGGAGAAAGGGAAAGCTATACCTCACTTGAATGCAGAGTCTCAAGAACAGCAAGGAGAGATAAGAAGGCCTTCTTAAATGAACTGTGCAAAGAAATAGAGGAAAACAATAGAATGGGAAAGACTAGAGATCTCTTCAAGAAAATGAGATATCAAGGGAACATTTCATGCAAGGATGGGCACGATAACAGACAAAAATGGTAAGAACCTAACAGAAGCAAAGGAGAATAAGAAGAAGTGGCAAGAGTATGCAGAAGAAGTCTACAAAAAGATCTTAATGGCCCAGATAACCATGATGGTGTGGTCACTGACCTAAACCTGAACATCTTGGAGTGTGAAGTCAAGTGAGTCTTAGGAAGCATTTATACAAACAATGCTAGTGGAGGTGATAGAATTCCAGCTGAGCTATTTTAAATTCTGAAAGATGATGCAGTTAAAGTGCTGCACTCAATATGTCAGCAAATCTGAAAAACTCAGCAGTGACCACAGGACTGGAAAAGGTCAGTTCTCATTCCAATCCCCAAGAAACAATATCAAAGAATGTTTTAATGATCCTACAACTACTCATTTCACATGCTAGCAAGGTTATGTTCAAATTCCTTCAAACTAGGCTTCAGCATACAGAACTTCCAGATATACAAGCTGGATTTTGAAAAGGCAGAAGAACCAGTGATCAAACTGGCAACATTTGTTGGATCTTGGAGAAAGCAAGGCAATTCCAGAAAAACATCTACTTCTGCTACATTGACTAAGCTAATGCCTTTGACTGTGAGCTCAACAAACAGTCAAAATTTGTTGAAAAGAAAATTCTTAAAGAGATAGGAGTACCATATTAACTTACCTGCCCCCTGATAAACTTGCATGTGAATTAAGAAGGACCAGTTAGAATTGAACATGAGACAATTCTGACTGGTTCAGAGTTGGGGGAGGAGTACAAGGCTGTATACTGTCACACTGTTTATTTAACTTCTATGTGGAGTACATCATGAAAAATGCCAGGCTGGTTGAAGAACAAGCTAGAATCAAGATTTCTGGGATCAACAACCTCAGATATGCAGATGATACCACCCTAATGGCAGAATGTGAAGAGGAACTAAAGAACATCTTGATGAGGGTGAAAGAGGAGAGTGAAAAAGCTGGCTTAAAGTTCAACATTCAAAAGCTAAGAATATGGCATTTGGCCCCATCACTTCATGGCAAACAGAAGAGGGGAAAGTGGAAGCAGTGACAGATTTTATTTTCTTGGGCTCCAAAATCACTGTGGACAGTGACTGCAGCCATGAAATTCAAAGACACTTGCTCCTTAGAAGAAAAACTATGACAAACCTAGACAGCATATTAAAAAACAGAGACATCACCTTGCCATTGATCGTTCATATAGTCCAAGGTATGGCTTTTCCAGTAGACATGTATGGATGTGAGAGTTGGATCAAAAAGAAGGTTGAGCACTGAAGAATTGATGCTTTCAAATTGTGGTGCTGGAGAAGACTCTTGAGAGTCCCTTGAACTGCAAGAAAATCAAACCAGTCAATCCCAGAGGAAATCAACCCAGAATATTCATTGAAAGGACTGATGCTGAAGCTGAAGGTTCAATACTTTGGCCACCTAATGTGAAAAGCCAACTCACTGGAAAAGATCCTGATGCTGGGAAGATTGAAGACTAAAGGAGAAGGGGGCAGCAGGAGATGAGATGGTTAAATAGCATCACCAACTCAGTGGACATGAATTTGAGCAAACTTCTTGAGATATAGGAGAACAGGGGAACCCAGCATGGTACAGTTCATAGGGTAGAAAGAGTCAGACACGACGTAGCGACTGAACAACAGTAACAAAATAACTGAATTACTTTGTTGTACTCTTGAAACTAGCAAACATTGTAAATCAACTATACTTCAATAAAATAAAAATTCCAAAACAAAAAGCAAACCACTCAATTAAAAATTGGCCAAGTACCTAAATAAACCTTTATCAAAGGAGACATACAATGGCTAGCATGCACTTGAAAAGACTCTCAGCATCACTCATCCTCAGGGAAATGCAAATCAACAGCAAACTGAGATATCACTTCACACCTATTTGAATGATTATCATAAAAAAGTGAAGAATGGTGAGTATTGGTAAGAATGTGGAGACAAGGAACCATCAGGCACCGTTGTTGGAGTTGAAATTTGCTGTGGCCACTGTGGAAAAGAGTATGGTGCTCTCCTCCACTTACCAAAACTGAAAATAGGATGTCTATGAGATCTAGCAATTCCACTTCTGCATATTTCCCTGAAGAAAACAAAAACACTCTTTTGAAATGATATATGCACACCAATTTTTTTCTGCATCATTCTATACAATAGTCAACATAAGGAAGTAACCTAAGTGTCCTTCAAAAGAAGAATGAACAAATATGTGACATATAATTGAATAGACACACACACACTGGAGTATTAATCAATGATAAAATTATGAAATCCTTTCCTGCTGTTTATGACAAACGGATGGATTTAGACAGTTTTATCCTTTGTGAAAGAAATCATTTAGGGAAAAGGAATACCATATGACCTCACATATATGTGACTTTTTAAAGAAACCAAAAAAACATAATAAATTGGAATCAGATTCATACATACATAGAACACAGGGTGGTTGCCAGAAGGAAAGGCATTGAGGGGCTAAATAGATAGAGGGAGTATCCAGGCATAAAGTCTGTAGTAAATAAATAAATCTGGGACATAATTTACAGCATAAAGAATATGTATTCTTAGTCATTGTATTATTAATATAAAACCTTACATGGGAACAGATGGTTATTAGATTTATTGAAATGATCACTTTATAATGTACGTGCTGTGTGCTTAGTCGCTCAGTCACGTCCGACTCTTTGTGACCCCACGGACTGTAGCCAGCCAGCCTCCTCTGTCCTTGGGGATTCTCCAGGCAAGGATACTGGAGTGGGTAGCCATGCCCTCCTCCAGGGGATCTTCCCAACCAGGGATGGAACCCAGGTCTCCCACATTGCAGGCAGATTCTTTACCAGCTGAGCCATGAGGGAGTATAACTGTCAAATCACTATGCAGTACACCAGAAACTAACCTAGTCTTACAATCGACTATACTACAATTAAAATATATATTCTTATGGCCAGGCTCACCAGAGATAAAGTGCATAAATAAAACACCTTAGGCTATGGCTGGTATATAAAAGATTACTGATGGATAAATATTCATTGTGTCCTTATGGCTGATTATTTCAAAGAGAAATTAAATCCTTAACTTTTTTCTTTCATACTTCACCCCAACCAATATGGTCAGTACTCATGATCCAGTTTTTTGTAAACTCTTTACTGAATTTATTACAATATTGTTTGTTTTATTTATTTTTGTTTGTTTTTTTGGCCATGAGACATGTGGAATCATAGTTCCTGGACCAGAGATCAAACTCATACTCCCCTGCATTGCAAGGCGAAGTCTTAATCAGTGGCTCAGGAGGGAAGACCCCGTGACCCAGTTTTAAACGACAACACAACAACAATAATAATACATGGACAAGCGTTCTCCTTGTGAGTTTGATATTAGTAGGAACAATCTTGGCTTGAGTGACTCAGATCTGACAAATAGTGCCTCTCACAGCGGAGAGAGGTCAGGTGTCGGAGGTAAACTCTTGGTTCCATTTGGGGCCGAAGATCTCTTGGGCTCCTGCTCCATCACCCCAAGGGCATGGTGACTTTGTCACTAAAGTTGATGCCACAGACCCCCTCCACAGTATTCACCTTTCTGGTATGAATAAGAGAAATAGTGTTTGTATTTTTATTATATATTTACAGAAAAAGTCATCACAGCATATCCACTCATGGAATCCCCTACCATTCATGTTAAAAGCCTAAATGCCACTGTCATTTTTGTTCACTCCCAAGTTTTGTCCCCCAAAGTTAAGCATTATCAAAACTCTATAAGTCAATGCTATTCATTCTAAATAGAGCTTCACTAGTACAGTCACTTCGAGAATTTCCTAGATAAGAGCATAAATAAAAACCAACTTTACATGATACAGTTTCATACCAAGAAAAGTGAAAGGACAGAATGATTTACAGCAAGAACAATTCACACTCCTGTTCTCTTCGAAGCTATGAATGTAGACAATCCAGATCAACAGAGGCTTGGTGAAGAAATTAGAACAGAAAAGAAGGACTGGCATGAATAACATCTCTCTGCTGATCTTTAGCCAATACTGTAGTCACTGGAATACCTTATAGACTCCTTTAGTCCCTTGGAAGCAGAACAGCTTAAAGGGAAGGCTTTTAGCTTTAGAGTTGATTACAGTAATTGGATGACACAAGTGAAGAAAGGTG
Source organism: Cervus canadensis (assembly GCF_019320065.1). Classification (NCBI taxonomy): domain Eukaryota; kingdom Metazoa; phylum Chordata; class Mammalia; order Artiodactyla; family Cervidae; genus Cervus; species Cervus canadensis. The sequence continues at coordinate 113,482,428 of NC_057387.1, forward strand.
GAAAGTAAGGAGCCTCCATTATATAAAATTAATGTAAAATTTAATGAGGTTGAGAAAAAAAAAATGTACCTTTCTGCTCAGGAACACACTTCAAGATATAGACTTTAGGTAGGACAAAAATGTCCATTGCATAATGTGCATTACTGAAAAAATAAAATGGGAAGTAATCTAAACATCTCTCTAAAGATTCTGCAAGTAAACTGTGATGTGTGATCATGTTTAAAACAATTGAAATAAGTGAACTAGAATATGGAAGAGTTGGAAAAGGGGGTCAAGATGTCTGCAGAGTATGTTCTGACATAGAGCTGGAGAGGTGACATAGCCCTGAGATAGGAAGGTGAAGGTGTATTGCTGACCTTGCCCGGTGAAAGCACACTGCCTCACTGCTCTCCTGTGTCAGCGACCAGGGCTGCCAGAACTAACACACGGTCGGTGACTTTCACAACAGAAATTTACTCTCTCGCAGGTCTAGAGGATAGATGTCCAAAATCAAATTGTCTCCAGGGCCTGCTGCCCTTGGAAGCTTGAGACAGACATTCTTCCGTGACTTTTCCTGGCTTCTGGAGCCTCTGGCATCCTTGGCACTCCAACCTCTGCCCAGCTTTCACTTGTCCTTCTTCCTTGTGTCTTCTTCCTCTGTTCCATCCCCTCTTCTCAGAAGAACACCTGTCAGTGGATTTAGGGCCCACCTGATCAACCCATCGTGACCTCATGCTAACTGATCCATTTGGAAAGGTCTTATTTCCAAGTAAGGTCACAGTTGGCATTTTCGGATAGACATTTATTGGGGGTGAGGGGGACACCATGGGGTCTACTAGAATTCTGTACTGTGTGCTCAAGGTAATTTGCTCTGCAGTTGCTGAATGTATTGTTCTGTCTGTCAAGTACAATCAATTTGGTTGATATGTAGAATCAACTGTAACATGACTACAGTTTTTCTCTTGCATTATTATTGAGAGAGACATGGTAAAATATTACCTATAATTTGGATATGTGTGTGTGCCAATCACTCAGTCATTTGCAGCCCCATGGGATGTGCAAACCAGCCTCCTCTGCCATGGAATACTGGAGTGGGTTACCATTCTGTTTCTTTTTAATTCTGTCAGTTTTTACTTCATATAGTTAAGTCTCTATTAGTTGTACACAAATTTATATTTTCCTATCATCCAGGTGGATAAAAGTTTCCTTATGACATGTCCCTTTACAAATCAGCTTTTTTCCCAGAAGTCTAGTTTGTCTACTAATTATTAAGGCAAATGAGCCTTGTTTATCTTAGAATGTATATGATACAATTTTCTCCAGCATTTCCATTTCAAATTTTCTATATTAAATTAAACATTAAACATATATCATCTTTATACTTTGGTTTTGGCTTTCCAACTGGGATTATAATATTTTGTTTTAATGGATGTATTATATGTAAGCTATATTCAGTGAGTGTGGGGCTGCCTTGAAGAGAATCCAAATAGCCAAAAACAGGGCAATTTTAGCACGAAAAAGGGTCATAATGGTAATAAGCGTCATAGAAAGGGCTGTGCTGTTGCCTGCCTGTCACTTTTCCTCGCAGCAACAGATGAGGATGGAGCAGAGGAGAGAGAGGGATGTGGACCAGGAGGTCCCACCTGCCGCCCAGGGAGATCTTTCTGAGGACAGTCATAGAATCTGTATAAGTCATTTGCATTTCTCTACTGTGTGCCCCACCCACACACACGGACCCCTAATGGACTTCAGGCTGTGTGCCTCCCCTGTACTGGACTGAGACACATCAAAGGACGATTGGCCACAGGACTGCAGCTCCTGGGACCCAGGGGGTTATGGGTCCCAGGGCACTCAGAAGCCCAGGTCTCGCCTAATTGGCCATTCGAGGCCTCAAGTCCCAGACCTGCAAACAGAGAGCATCTTCCCAGCAGAGTGACCCCAAGGTGCAGGAACCTACATGTTGCCCACATGACAGATAATGTGGAGAGTCAGGTGACTGAGTCCGTCCCCTGCTGTGCTTCCATCAAGACCCAGGAGTTCCTGCAGCCAGAGCCTGCTGCCCTCCACTGTCCCCTCCTCACTCACTTCCCTGCACAGGAGGCCAGACGTGGACAAGGGAGGGGGTGCTCAGTGCCACGTCATTATCACCAGCACAGACCTGGGTCAGGAGTCCTGTCCTCCCCGGGAGCACAGGGTCCTGGGTGAGCCATGCCCCTCCTGACATCACAGGAGCACTGTGGTCATCACTCAGCAGTGGGGTCAGCATCACTGACAGGTGAGTCCTGGGAGCCTGGACCCTGGACAGCAGGTCCCCTACTCCCCACTGCCCTGGGCGGGTCAGTTAGGGCAGCAGGTCTGAACTTTATCAGAGTAGAAATAATCAGGGGTCCTCGTACAAAGGTGGATTTTAAGTCAATGGCCTGAGATCCTGAACCTGACAAGCATCAGGCAATGCTGGTGCTGACAGGAGCTCAGATCATGCTTGAGTGATGAGAGTTTGCAAGGAAAGGATTCAGGACACAGTCACTACAACTATTCAGTAGATCCTCAAAAGGAGCCCTGGGTTTCTCTGCTTCACCCTGGAAGGTGTTTGTCAGACTCAACTCAGAGGCAGGTTTACTGAAACTGCTGCAGTAGCCCCACTTGGTCATTTCAATAAGCCAGAAGAATGTATTTGTTCAGTTTTTCAAAACCAGTTTTGGAGCTTAGTTTCCCAGGTGAAAATGCCAAGTACTCTTGATGTGCTCCCCAGGCATGCTAGGGGTCACCGTTGTGATGACTCAAGGCCCCTGAGGTGGATGAATTGTCTCAGGAAACAGCCAAATAAATAAAGCTGGGAACCCCCAGGGATATAACAGCAAGGTCACCAAACCTGGGGATAGTGGGTGAAGGTGGTCACTCTGGTCACTTTGAGATTATTATGAGGTGAGGACCTGGATGGACAGACTGGGAGTGTGTGTGTGTGTGTGTGTGTGTGTGTGTGTGCAGGACAGGGCTCGGTGCATAGGACTTGTGGCCAACACGTGTAGGGCAGCACCTGTCCACCATCAGTGCCCATATCCAATTTCAAATTTGAGTGGACCCTGCCTGCGCATCTCAGATAGACTGCCCCCCTCTGCTGTCATGAGAGGATTGGACTTAAGTCTCCCAGGAGAGGACAGCCGGACCACTAACGCTTGTACCTGCACACTTTTTGTTGCAAAGCATGGGCTCTCATAGACCATCTTCCAAGAGAACTTAAAGCTGAGGGAACATGGGGGTCATCACTCCTCCACAGGCACCACTGACCACCCAGCCTCTGACTGCACACCCACAATGCACAGGAGCTTGCTCCCTGCAAAGGCAGCCAGTTGCGTCACGCTGCAGACCCGCCCTCTAGGAACTGTGGAGTTTGCGTTGACGTAATCTTACATCCTCTCCCCAATCCTCCTCACCTTCCTGAGAGGCACTGTGGTGCTGTGCCCGCCTTTCTTCCCACTCCTCCCTCCTTAGGTTGCATCTCCCAACCATTCCTCTGGCCGTCACACAGCGGGTCCCCATGTCCCATGGGAGTGTGGTGGTCAGCCCTACTTAGGGCAGACAAGGGAGGTCTGGGCTGTGACAGGGACAGGAAGCAGCACCCAGCAGGAGGACCCAGACACTGAGCAGATGTGACCATGTTGGAGGCTCCCATTGCTTCAAGCAATGACTATATGAGATGTGCAGAGGAGCCAGGGGCATAGAAGTAAGGACAGGAGGAGGACATCCCCACATCCCAAATGTGCCACAGCCCCTATTCTGCTGCTTCTAAGGCCATAAAGCTTGGCTGTCCCCTCCCCATTAATTGCCCATTATCTGTACATTGCAAGAAAAAACCCTTACATTCTCAAGGATGCAAACAGCTCTGTTGATGTTTGCCATCATGGTTCTATCCTAGAGACAAAGATGCCAAGATAGATCTCAGGGTATGCAGGAAAGATAGACATAGCACCTCAGTGGTCTGGTGTCCTCTCCTCATATTTTTCAACATCAGGGCATTGGTTTGAGGCCTCCTGAGATCCTCAAGGAGGCACAGTGCTCAGCAGACAGAATGAAGCTGTGGTCCAGGTTCACAAACTGATGTTACACGGGGCTCAGGGTCTGCAGGACAGACTGATAGAAATTTTCCTGGTTGGTGCTAGTTCTTGCTCTGGCCTGGAGATACAATCATCAACAACACACCACCAGGCTGGCATGAGGTGTTCAATAAATATTTATAAAATTAGTGAATGAATTAATAAGACAGGAAAGTGCAGGATTAGATACTTGAGTGAGGAGTGGAAATTACATGGCTCAGGAACATCCCTATGGGGATGGAAAGCATTTATTGAGAAGAGACAGAGGAGATTGCACCACTCCTCACACTTTAGGTTTTCAGTCTGCAAAGCTCCTGGCAGCCACCACACACCCCATAACAGCAGCTCAGAGTCACCCAGAAAGAGAGTGAACTTGCATATCTATGCATTAATGAATCAGAGGAAATGTTCCCTTTTCAGGTCAGTCTGTGCTCATCTGGGAGCAGAACTGGGCATCTGGTGGTCTCTTGATCAGTGGGCAGTGAGATGCTGCAAAGTCCTTGATCTCCAAGGGAGGACGATCATGTGACGTTGATCTGCTCCCTCTCCCTGTCTCCCACCTGCTCTCTGCTCTCTGCCCCATGTCGTGCTCAGGGTCATGTCACCCCACAGAAATGGAGACCTCTCAGTGATGCCTCTGCAGGAGTTTGTGCTGGAGGGATTTGAGGGAGGTCCGCAGACCCAGGCCCTGCTCTTTGCTCTGTTCCTGGCCCTGTACTTGGTGGCCGTCCTGGGGAACCTCACCATGATCGTGGTCATCACCCTGGATGCCCGTCTGCACTCCCCAATGTACTTCTTCCTCAAGAACCTCTCCTTCTTAGACTTGTGTTACTCATCTGTCATCTACCCTAAGGCCCTTGTTGACCTCCTTTCCTCCTCCAAGGTCATCACCTTAGCGGGGTGTGCCACCCAGTTCTTCTTCTTCTCCCTGCTCATCACCACTGAGGGATTCCTCCTGGCAGTGATGGCCTATGACCGCTTTGTGGCCATCTGCAGCCCCCTGCACTACCCCATCTCCATGCGCCCCTCGGTCTGTGCCCGCCTGATGCTGGGCTGCTACTGTGGGGGCTGCCTCAACTCCATCCTGCAGACCAGCTTCACATTCAGCCTCCCATTCTGCAGCTCCAACCACATCGACCACTTCCTCTGTGATGTCCCTCCATTGCTCAAGCTTGCCTGTGCTGACACTACCATCAATGAGCTCATCATGTTTGTCATCTGTGGTCTCATCATCGTGGGCACCACACTCATGGTCCTCATCTCCTATGGCTACATCACAGTGACCATCCTGAGGATGTGCTCAGGAGGAGGGAGACACAAGCTCTTCTCCACCTGTGGCTCCCACATGACAGCCGTGTCCCTCTTTTATGGGACTCTTTTTGTCATGTATGCCCAGCCAGGAGCTGTGCAGTCCATGGAGCAGGGCAAGGTGGTCTCTGTCTTCTACACGCTGGTCATCCCGATGCTCAACCACCTCATCTACAGTCTGAGAAACCCTGCAGAGACTGGGGCAGAAACACACAGCCACATGAAGGAGGGTGACTGGAGAGACTGGTTGTTCTGAGACAGGATGAGAGGGCTCTGGGAGAAGTACAGGCTTTGCTTTGAGGAATTCATTCCTCATTCATCTGATTCATTTTTTTCATCCAAACTTTCATTCAACCCTTCGTAGGAGCACATCATGGAGCATACATTACAAGTATGAGATGCAATAATGGACAAAGCTCTTTTGCCAGCAGAAAAGTAAGTGCAAAGATGGAGCAAGGCCATAATCTGGATCTCTGGGTAACACGGTGGTCATCATCATGAACAGAGAATCTTGAACAGTCTGTATGTCCCAAGTTCAACATCCTCCAGTGAAAATACATGGACTAGACAGATTTTGAGGCCTCTCCCTTCAAGTTATTGCTGAACCTAATGTAAGTAAGTGTTGAGCTACCTCCCCTGGACCACCTAGCAGGGGGGCCTTAGGACACTCAGCCTGGCCCCTCCCTTCATGATAGCCTGGGTCCTCACAGCCAATTAGGGGAGTTAGGAAGACCACGCTTCCCCTCAATCCTGCAGCGGGCCTGTTCCTCCCTCCCTCTTCTGTTCACTGATGCCACCACCCAACAAGACAGCAGGGAGCACCTGCTCCTGCTTCAGAGGCTCCCAGTGCTCCCTGTCCTGGGTTCTCCCCTCAGACAGCAGCTGGGAGCCCCAGGGAGTCAGTGTGGATGCCTGACACCTAAAGTTCACCATCCAACCTGACAGGTGACAGTGTCCTGACTACTTGTGACCCTAAGAAATGGGGCCTTGTCAGCACAGACATCTCTGAATAAGGATGGAGGGCCTGGTGGCTGAAGCAGAGAGCAGGGGTGGGGAGGGAAAGGGCACTTTCTTGGTGGCGAGCACAGCTCCCTGCTCTCTGGCCCACACTCCCTGGGAGCCTGGACCCTCAGGCTTAACCTGCCCATTCAGAGCTCCATCCTCATGCTCTGTGGACCCAACACACGGCCTGGATTTGGAGCCCAGTGGCCTTCTTAATTGGTCTCCCTTTGGTAGAGTCATCCCATGGTCACTCCCAGGAAGCTGTCCTCTGGAAGAAGGGTGGTCTGTACCCTCTAGGGGCAGGGGGATGTGCCCTGGGTCTCTCTCTGATCACAGTTCCCATTCTTCTTGCTTCTTTGCTCAGGAGACATGAGGAGAGGCTAAGAGCCCAGTGAGCAGATTTCTGCTCGCAATAGCCAACTGAAACACACTCCAAGGTCTCTGCTCATTTGTTCCTGTTCCTTCTCGTTTCTAGACTTTCTGTAAAATTATCTCTATCTCTGCCAGTTTGCCATATTCATTTGATGTAACGCATGTTTCTTTGAGGAGTTCTCCAGTTTTCAGCTATTAGGGACACTCCTTTTCTTCTCAAGCTGTAAAAATGTTGTTTCCCATGCTCCCTTCTTCCTCTCTTTTTCTCTACTCTATTTCCTCCTGACCTCTTCCTCCTTTCTCTGCTTTTCCTTCTTTCTTTCATTCCTTCGCCCTCCCTTCCCCAACCACCTCTCTTTCCCTCCACTTACCCCTCCTTCTTTTCTCCCACTTTCCCCACTCCTGACTTGCTCTTCCTCTATCCCTTGTTGTATTTTCTCAGTTTATTTTTAGTCATTAATCCACCTGCAATGCAGGAGACCTGGGTTCGATCCCTGGGTTGGAAAGATTCCCTGGAGAAGGGAAAGGTTACCCATTCCAGTATTCTGGCCTGGAGAATTCCATGGACTGTATAGTCCATGAAGTCACAAAGAGTCTGATACAACTGAGCAATTTTCACTTTCACATGTCTTTTCACAAGACAAAACTTGGGTTGTCTACTATTTCGATTTACATTTCTAAAGGAAATGGAAAAACACAATCTTTGTTTTCCTATACAAGTGGAGATTTATCATCATTATTTGATACTTAACGGTATAAAAAAATCAGTAGTTCTTAGCAGAAAAACATTAATTATGACTTTGGAATAAGTTGTGAAAGCTGATCCAATATTGCATGGAATAGAAATTCTCCAAAATCTGGAAGAAAATTATTTTAAGACCCTACAGATTATCTTTATGTCTGTGTTAACCTATATATCAGACTATAGTGAAGATAGCTGCATAATGCTAAAAGTGGTTTGTTCAACCCATTCTATACTTTGCAGGTTGCTGCAAAGTATAGTTCATTCCCATTTCATATCTACTGGCTGATTACAATTTAAATTTACTGTTAACTCATCTTTGAACTCCAAAATATAATTGGCATAACTCTAGTTATATTAATGCAATAGGTGTAGAATAAACACTTTACATTCAAGATCATATTACATTTTTAATTCTAATTCTGCATTAACTTTTAACAAAGCTTAACAACGTTTATCGTGTTTGTGTCTAAAAGTAATCTTTTTGTTGTAGCTAATTTGAACTGTACAGTTTAGCCAGTCTATCAGTCAGTCAATTCAGTCGCTCAGTCCCGTCCAACTCTTCATGACACCATGGACTATAGCACACCAGGCCTCCCTGTCCATCATCAACTCCTGGAGACTGCTCAAACTCATGTCCATCAAGTCGGTGATGCCATCCAACCATCTCATCCTCTGCCATCCCCTTCTCCTCCTGCCTTCAATCTTTCCCAGCATCAGGGTCTTTTCCAAGGAGTCAGTTCTTCACATCAGGTGGTCAAAACACTGGAGCTTCAGTTGCAGCATCTGTCCTTCCAATGAATATTGAGAATTGATTTCTTTTAGGATTTACTGGTTGGATCTCCTTGCAGTCCAAGGGACTCTCAAGAGTCTTCTCCAACACCACAGTTCAAAAGCATCTGTTCTTCGGTCTCAGCTTTCTTTATGGTCCAAATCTGACATCCATACATGACTACTGGAAAAACTATAGCTTTGACTAGATGGACCTTTGTTGGCAAAGTAATGTCTCAGTTTTTTAATATGCTGTCTAAGTTTGTCATAGCTTTCCTTTCAAGGAGCAAGCCTTTTTCAATTCCATGGCTGCAGTCACCATCTGCAGTGATTTTGGAGCCCAAGAAAATAAAGTCTCTCGCTTTTCCCACTGTTTCTCCATCTATTAGCCATGAAGTGATGGGATCAGATGCCATAATCTTCATTTTCTGAATGCTGAGCTTTAAGTCAGCTTTTTCAGTCTTCCCTTTCACCTTCATCATGAGACTCTTTAGTTCCTCTTCACTTTCTGCCATAAAAGTGTTGTCATTTGCATATCTGAGGTTATTGATATTTCTCCAGTAATCTCAACTTCAGCTTGTGCTTCATCCACCCAGCATTTCACATGATGTACTCTGCATATAAGTTAAATAAGCAGGGTGCCAATATACAGCCTGGATGTACTCCTTTCCCTATTTGGAACCAGTCTGTTGTTCCATGTCCAGTTCTAACTGTGACTTCTTTTTCTGCACACAGGTTTCTCATGAGACAGGTAAGGTGTTCTGGTATTCCCATCTTTTGAAGAATTTTCCACAGATTGTTGTGATACACACAGTCAAAGGCTTTAGCATAGTCAATGAAGCAAAAGTAGATGTTTTTCTGGAATTCCCTTGCTTTTTCTATGATCCAATGGATCATAGATTTGGCAATTTGATCTCTGGTTCCTCTGCCTTTTCTAGATCCAGCTTGAATATCTGGAAGTTCTCCGTTCATGTACCGTTGAAGCCTAGCTTGGAGAATTTTGGTAGCTCAGACAATAAAGGACCTGCCTGCAATGCAGGTGACCCTGGTTCGATCTCTGAGTCAGAAAAATCCCCTGGAGAAGGCAATGGCTACCCAGTCCAGTAGTCTTGCCTGGAGAATCCCAAGGATAGAGGAGTCTGGTGGGCTACAGTCCATGGGGTCAAATAGAGTCAGACATGACAGAGTGACTAACACTTTTCTCTGCCTTTTCTAAATACAACTTGAACAACTGGACGTTCTTGGTTCATGCACTGTTGAAGCCTAGCTTGGAGAATTTTGAGCATTATTTTGCTAGTGTGTGAAATGAATGCAATTGTGCAGTAGTTTGAACATTCTTTGGCATTCCCTTACTTTGGGATTGGAATGAAACCTTGTTGTGTAACAGATCTCCAGAACTTTTTCATCTTGCAAAACTGAACTTGCATACCCCTTCAGCAAAGACTCCCTATTTCCCCCCTTACCTCCAGTACTAGAAGCCAGCATTTTACTTTCTGTTTCTTATGAATGTGATTACTTTAGATACCTCATGTAAGTAAAACATAGAATATTTGTCTTTTTGTGTCTGGTTATGAGACTTAGCATAATGTCTTCAAGGTTCATACATGTTGCAGTAAATGAATGGATTTACATCTTTTTAAAAGCTGAATAATATTCCATCATATGTTTATGCCACACTTTGTTTATTTATTCATCCACCAATGAACACCTTGGTTGTGTCCACCTTTTGCCTATTGTGAAAAATGCTGCTATGTACATGGATGCACAAATATCTCTGATAGTCACCTTTTCTTATTTTGGGGAAATATATACACAACCATGTGACTACTGAATCATAGAGTAAATATGTTTTAAGTTGGAGGGAACCTCCAAAGAACTTTACATAGTGACTATACCATTTTACATTCCCATCAATAGTGCAAAATGTTCCTAGCCAACCTAAGTTTTCTCTTTCTTTCTTTTTGAATACCTGTTCTAATACTTGAGAAATATTATCTTGTTGTTCATTTCACTAATGATTATTGTTGTTAAGCATCTTTTCATACTTTGTTGGAAATATATAGTTCATCTTTGCAAATTTTCTATTGGGTTATTGGTCTTTTTAATTGTAGAAAAACATTTTATATTCTGATATCAACCCTTATCAGATATGATTTGGAAACATTATCTCCCATCCCATGGGGTTTTTTCCCACAGTATTTCTTAAGGTTCTTTTAGTAAAGTGGTTTCTTATCTTCATTTTGTCTATTTTGTCTACTTTTATTTTGTTTTTGGTGTTTTAGTGTCATTTTCACTACATTAAACCAACAAGAAGAGTCAACACTTGTATATGCACACCAAATATAGGAGCACCAAAAACAAAACATATACTAAGAAACATGAAGGGAATGATTAAAAGTAATATAATAATAGTAGGGGATTTAACCACTGAATTCAATCAATGGAAAGATCACACAGACAGAAAATCAATATGGAAATACTGTCCTAAATGACACTTTGGAAATATGGATTTAGTTGAAATATACAGAATATTTTATTCAAAAACAGAAGAATGCATCTTTTTGTCAAGTGCTTGTGGAATGTTTTTCCAGGATAGATCACATACAAGGCCACTAAACAATTCTCATTAACTTTAAGATAATTGAAATTATGTCAAGAATTTTTTCTCACCACAGAAGCATGAACAGAAATAGACTACAAGAAAAAAAACTACAAAAACCAAAAGCACATGAACTTAAACAATATACTCCTAAAAAGCAAATGGGTGACTAAATCAACCAAAGGGGAAATTTTAAAAAATATGGAATCAAATGAAAAGGAAGAAAAAACTATTCAAAATCTATGGGATGCAACTAATGGAGTTCTATGAGAGAAGTTTACAGTGATAAAAGCCTACTTCAGAAAATAAAAATATCAAATAAAAAAACAAATTTTACAACTAAAGGAGCTAGAAAAAGAGAAAAAACAAAATCCAAATTTACTAGAAGGAAAGAAATAATAAAGATCAGCCCCAAAACAAAAGAGACTAAAAAACAATAGAAGAGATCAATGAGACTAAGAACTGGTTCTTTTAATAGATAAAGAAAAGTAATAAACCTGTAGCTAGACTCACTAAGAAAAAAGACAGTGGGCCCAAATAAGTAAAATCAGATGTGAAAAGAAGATACAAGGAACACCACAGAAATACAAAAGCTTACAAGAGATTATTAGTAACTATTATTTGTCAATAAAACAGAAAATCTAGAAGAAATGAGTAAAAAACTGTACAACCCCTCAAGACTTAATTAGGAAAAAATAGAAAATATGATAAGTCCAATAATGAATAAGGAAATTTAATCAGTAATGAAAAATCACCCAGTAAGGAAAAGCCAAGGATCAGATGGCTTCAGGATGAATTCTAGAAAACATTAAAGATAATTAATGCCAAAAGTTCTCAAATTATTCCAAGATATTGAACAGGAGGGAACACTCCCATACTCATTGTACAAGGCCAGCATTAGTCTAATATGAAAACAAGATAAGGCCACTACAGAAAAAGAAAGCTAGAGATCTATATCTCTGATAAATATAGATTGAAAAGTTCTCAACACAGCATTAGAAAACAATTCAATAGCAACTAAAATGATAGATCATATACCATTGTCAAATAGGATTCATCCAAGGGATACAAGAATGTTTCAACATACACAATCAATCAGAGTGATAAAACACATTAACAAATTGAAGAATAAAAATCATATGATTGTCTCAATGGATGCAGAAAACACTTCTACCAAAACTCAGTATTAATTTGTGATAAAGACTCTCAACAAAGTAGATATAGAGGGAACATACCTCAACATAATACAGACCATACATATGTATGTAAGAAACCCACAGCCAGCATCACACTCAGTGGTGAAAAGTTCCAAACTTTTCAACAGGATGGGGGTGCCAACTCTTGCCACTTGCATTCAACATAGTACTGGAAGTCCTAACCACAGCAATCAAACAAGAAAAAGACATAAAAGAATCCTAATTGGAAAGGAAGAAGTAAAACTGTCACTGCTTGCAGATGACATGATACTATATAAAGTAAATCTTAAACACACTACCAAAAAGCTTTTACGGCTTAATAAATGAGTTCCTTAAATTGCTGTAAAAGAATGAATATACAGAAATCCTTATGCCACACTTAGTCGTTCAGTCGTGTCTGACTCTTTGTGATCCCGTGGACTGTAGCTCACCAGGCTCCTCCACCCATGGGATTTTCCAGGCAAGAATACTGGAATGGGTTGCCATTTCCTTCCCCAGGACAGAAATAACTGCCTATACATTAATAAATACCTGCTGAAAAATAAATTAGCAAGATTATCCCATTTATAATTACACCAGAAAGAATAAAATACCTAGGAATATATCTGAACAAAGAGGTAAAAGACTTGTACTCTGAAAAATGAAAGACAGTGATCAAAGAAATGGAAAACACAAATGGAAAGATATACATCATACAATTCATAAGAGCTAGAATGAGTAATGATAAAAATTTCCTTGGTGGTCCAGTGGCTAAGACTTCACCTTCCATGGCAGGCTGAAAGGGTTCAATCTCTGGCAGGAGAACTAAGATCCCACTTGCTGCGTGGTACAGCCAAAAAAAAAAAAAAAAGAATCTCAAAAAACTATATATAGCCAATGCAATCTTGAGAAAAGAGAAAGAAAAGCAAAAATGAAAGCATCACACTCCCTGATTTCAAACTATACTACAAAGCCACAGTAATGAAAAAAGTATACTGGTACAAAAACAGACATATATTAATTGAACAAAATAGAGAGCCCAGAAATAAACTCATGCTAAAACAATCTAATGCTCTACCACAAAGGACCCAAGAATACACAATTTGGAAAAAGACAAAGGCTTTAATAAGTGATGCTGAGAAAACTAAACAGGTATAGGTTAAAGAGTGAATCTGGACCACATCCTTACTTTATGTAAAAAAGAAAAAAATCACAAAATGGGTTAAATATTTAAATGTAAGTCCTGAAACCATCCCATGAAATTAAAAGACGCTTACTCCTTGGAAGGAAAGTGATGACCAAGGTAGACAGCATATTAAAAAGCAGAGACATTACTTTGTCAACAAAGGTCCGTCCAGTCAAGGCTATGGTTTTTCCCATAGTCACGTATGGATGTGAGAGGTGGACTATAAAGAAAGCTGAGCACAGAAGAATTGATGCTTTTGAACTGTGGTGTTGGAGAAGACTCTTGAGAGTTCCTTGGACTGCAAGGAGATCCAACCAGTCCATCCTAAAGGAGATCAGTCCTGGGTGTTCATTGGAAGGACTGATGCTGAACCTGAAACTCCAATATTTTGGCCACCTGATGTGAAGAGCTGACTCATTGAAAAAGACCCTGATGTTGGGAAAGATTGAAGGCAGGAGGAGAAGGGGACGACAGAGGATGAGATGGTTGGATAGCATCACTGAGTCAATGGATGTGAGTTTGTGTGAACTCCAGGAGTTGGTGATGGGCGGAGAGGCCTGGTGTGCTGTGGTTCATGGGGTCTCAAAGAGTTGGACATGACTGAGTGATTGAACTGAACTGAACTGAAACCATTAATATCCTAGAAGAAACATAGGCAGTATGCTCTTTCACATCAGAGTTAGCAATATTTTTTGGATGTGCTTCCTCAAGCAATGGAAATGAAAGCAAAAATAAACAAATGGTGTTACAGGAAGACAAAAAACCTTTGCACAGTGAAGAAAACCATCAAGAAAATGAAATAGCAACCTAATGAATGAAAATGATACTTGCAAGTGATATGTTTGATAAGGGTTTAATATCAAAAACACATGAAGAAATCTACAACAACTAAAAATAAAAAACCAAACCACCCAATTAAAATGGACAGAGGAATGGATTAGACATTTTCCAAAGACACAGATGGCCAACAGGCATTTAAAAAGATGTTCGATATCACTTGTCATCAGATATCTAAACCAAATTTCAACATTACTTCTTACCTGTTCAAACAATTATCTTCCAAAAGACAGCAAATGACAATTACTGGCAAGTATGTGGAGAAGAAGGAACCCTGAGGAACTGTTGGTGGGACTGAAATTTGTTGGACAGAACGGTATGGAGTTTCCTCAAAAAATAGAAAAGAGAACTGCTATGCGATCCAGGAATTTCACTTCTGGGTATTCACCTGAAGAAAAGGAAAAAAAGCTAATTTGAAAAAAATATACACATTTCAATGTTTTTTGCAGCATTCTTTACAATAATCAGGATAAGAAAATAACCTATGTCCACTGATAGATGGATGGATAAAAAATGTAATATACACATGTATAGACACAGAGACACAAACAAAATGGAATGAAACTCAACCATACAATAATGAAATCCTGCTATTTGTTACCACATTGATGGAATTAGAGGATATTACCTTAACTGAATATGTCAGACAGGGAAAGTAAATGTCATATGAATTCACTTACATGTGGAATTTAAAAAACAATGCAAAAAACATAACAAAGCTGAAGAAGACTCACAGACACAGAGAACAAATTGCTAGTTGCCAGAAGAGAGGATGTTGAAGGGGATAAATATGTGAAGGAATGTAGAGGTATAAACCTTATGTTATATAATAAATAAAACACTGGTATGTCTTACACAGCATAACGAAAGTGGTTAGTAGTATTTTAAAACTTTGTAATGGGTCAGATGGCTATTAGACTTATTGAGGTGATCATTTCATAATGTATATGAATGTCAAATCACTATGTTGTACACCAGAAAGTAACATCGTATTAATCATAAACTATCAGTTCAGTTCAATCACTCAGTCATGTTCAACTCTTTGCGACCCCATGAACCACAGCCCACCAAGCCTCCCTGCCCATCACCAACTCCCGGAGTTTACTCAAACTCATGTCCGTTGAGTCGATGGTGCCATCCAACCATCTCATCCTCTGTCATTCCTTTCTCCTCCTGACTTCAATCTTTCCCAGCATCAGGGTCTTTTCCAAGGAGTCCATTTTTCACATCAGGGGGCCAAAGTATTGGAGTTTCAGGTTCAGCATCAGTCCTTCCAATGAATATTCAGGACTGATTTCCTTTAGGATTGACTGGTTGGATCTCCTTGTTGTCCAAGGGACTCTCGAGAGTCTTCTCCAACACCACAGTTCAAAAGCATCTACTCTTAGGTGCTCAGCTTTCTTTATAGTCTAACTCTCCCATCCATACCTCACTACTGGAAAAACCGTAGCTTTAACAGGACAGATCTTTGTTGGCAAAGTATTGTCTCTGCTTTTAATACGCTGTCCAGATTGGTCATAACTTTCTTCCAAGGAGCAAGTGTCTTTTAATTTCATGGCTGCAGTCACCATCTACAGTGATTTTGGAGCCCAAGAAAATAAAGTCTCTCACTGTTTTCATTGTTCCCCCATCTATTTGCCATGTAGTGATGGGACCAGATGCCATGATCTTCAGTTTCTGAAAGTTGAGCTTTAAGCCAGCTTTTTCACTCTCCTCTTTCACTTTCATCAAGAGGCTCTTTAGTTCTTCTTCACTTTCTGCCATAAGGGTGGTGTCATCTGCATATCTGAGGCTATTGATATTTCTCCCAGCAATCTTGATTCCAGCTTCTGCTTCATCCAGCCCAGCACTTCTCATGATGTACTCTGCATATAAGTTAAATAAGCAGGGTGACAATATACAGCCTTGATGTACTCCTTTCCTGATATGGAACCAGTCCATTATTACATGTCTGGTTCTAACTGTTGCATCTTGACTTGCATACAGATTTCTCAGGAGGCAGATCTGGTGGTCTGGTATTCCCATCTCTTAAAGAATTTTCCACAGTTTGTTGTGATCCACACAGTCAAAGGCTTTGGCATAGTCAATAAAGCAGAAATAGATGTTTTTCTGGAACTCTCTTGCTTTTTTGATGATCTGGCGGATGTTGGCAATTTGATCTCTGTTTCCTCTGCCTTTTCTAAATCCAGCTTGAATATCTACAATTTCACAGTTCACGTACGGTCGAAGCCTGGCTTGGAGAATTTTGAGCATTACTTTGCTAGCATGTAAGATGAGGGCAATTGTGTAGTAGTTTGAACATTCTTCAGCGTTGCCTTTCTTTGGGGTTGGAATTAAAACTGACCTTTTCCAATCCTGTGGCCATTGCTGAGTTTTCCAAATTTGCTGACATATTGAGTCCAGCACTTTCACAGCATCATCTTTTAGGATTTGAACTAGCTCAGCTGGAATTCCATCACCTCCACTAGCTTTGTTCCTAATGATGCTTCCTAAGGTCCACTTGACTTCGCATTCCAGGATGTCTGGCTCTAAGTGAGTGATCACACCATCGTGATTATCTGGGTCGTGAAGATCTTTTTTGTATAGTTCTTCTGTATATTCTTGCCACCT
Organism: Cervus canadensis; assembly: GCF_019320065.1. Taxonomy (NCBI): domain Eukaryota; kingdom Metazoa; phylum Chordata; class Mammalia; order Artiodactyla; family Cervidae; genus Cervus; species Cervus canadensis. Next base: position 113,499,103 of record NC_057387.1, read on the forward strand.
CTTCTTAATATCTTCTGCTTCTGTTAGGACCATACAATTTCTGTCCTTTATTGAGCCCATCTTTGCATGAAATGGTCCCTTAGTATCTCTAACTTTCTTGAAGGGATCTCTAGTCTTTTCCATTCTATTGTTACCCTCTATTTCTTTGCATTGATCACTGAGGAAGGCTTTCTTATCTCTCCTTGCTATTCTTAGGAACTCTGCATTCAAATGGGTATATCTTTCCTTTTCCCCTTTGCCTTTAGCGTCTCTTCTTTTCACAGCTATTTGTAAGGCCTCCTCAGACAACCATTTTGTCTTTTTGCATTTATTTTTCTTGGGGATGATTTTGGTCACTGCCTCTTCTACAATGTCATGAACCTCCATTCTTCAGGCACTCTATCAGATCTAATCCCTTGAATCTATTTGTCACTTCCACTGTATAATTGTAAGGGATTTGATTTAGGTGATACCCAAATGGTCTGGTGGTTTTTCCCTACTTTCTTCATTTTAAGTCTGAATTTGGCAATTAGTTCATGTCCTGAGACACAGTCAGCTCTTGGTCTTCCTTTTGCTGACTGTATAGAGCATCTCCGTATTTGGCTGCAAAGAATATAATCAATCTTACTTAGTACTTCAGTACTAACCATCTGGTGATGTCCATGTGTAGAGTCTTCTCTTGTGTTGTTGGAAGGGGGTGTTTGTTATGACCAGTGCGTTCTCTTGGCAAAACTCTACTAGCCTTTGCCCTGCTTCATTCTGTACTCCAAGGCCAAATTTGCCTGTTACGCTGGGTATCTCTTGACTTCCTGCTTTTGCAGTCCCCTTTAATGAAAAAGACATCTATTTTTGGTGTTAGTTCTAGAAGGTCTTGTAGGTCTTCATAGAAGCTCTCATCTTCAGCTTTGTCCACATTACTTGTTGGGGCATAGACTTGGATTACTGTGTTATTGAACGGTTTGCCTTGGAAACTAACAGAGATCATTCTGTCATTTTTGAGATTTCATCCAAGTACTGAATTTCAGACTCTTTAGTTGACTATGATGGCTACTCCATTTCTTCTAAGGGATTCTTGCCCACAGTAATAGATATAATATAATGGTCATCTGAGTTAAATTTACCCATACCAGTCCATTTTAGTTCACTGATTCCTAAAATGTCAATGTTCACTCTTGCCATCTTCTGTTTGACCACTTTTAATTTACCTTGATTCATGGACCTAACATTCCAGATTCCTATGCTATATTGCTCTTTACAGCATCAGACTTTACTTCCACCACCAGTCACATCCACAACTGGGTGTTGTTTTTTGCTTTGGATCCATCTCTTCATTCTTTCTGGAATTATTTCTCCACCAATCTCCAGTAGCATACTGGGCACCTTCCGACCTGGGGTGTTCATCTTTCAGCGTCCTACCCTTTTGCTTTTTCATACTGTTCATAGGGCTCTCAAGGCAAGAATACCGAAGTGCTTTGCCTTTCCCTTCCCCAGTGGACCACGTTTTGTCAGAACTCTGTGATTGCGGTTTTCATTCTGTCTGCCCTCTGATGGATAATGATAAGAGGCTAATGGAAGCTTCCTGATGGGAGAGACTGACTCAGGGTAAACCTGGTCTTGTTCTGATGGGTGGGGCCATGCTCAGTAAATCTTTAATCCAAATTTCTGTTGATGGATGGGGCTGTGTTCCCTCCCTGTTGTTTGACCTGAGGCCAAACTATGGTGGAGGTAATGAAGATAATGGAGACCTCCCTCAAAAGGTCTTGTGCACACACTGCCACACTCAGTGCCCCTGACCCTGCAGCGGGCCACCGCCAGCCCACGCCTCCACCGGAGACTCCTGGACACTCACGGGCAAGTCTGGGTCAATCTCTTTTGGGGCCCCTGCTCCTTTCTCCTGGGTCCTGGTGTGCACAGCCTTCTGTTTGTTCCCTCCAGGAGTCTCCTTTCCCAGTCCTGTGTAAGTTCTGAAGGCTCTATGGTGGGTTAATGGTGACCTCCTCCAAGAGGGCTTATGCCATACCCAGGTCTGCTGCAACCAGAGCCCCTGCCCCTGCGGCAGGCCACTGCTGACCCATACCTCTGCAGGGGACACTCAAACACAGTTCTGTCTCAGTCTCTGTGGGGTCTCTGGGTCCTGGTGTGCACAAGGTTTGTTTGAGCCCTAAGAGCATCTCTGGGGGGTATGGGGTTTGATTCTAAATGCTATTTTGCCTCTCCTACCATCTTGCTGGGGCTTCTCCTTTGCCCTTGGATGTGGGGTATCTGTTCTTGTGAGATCCAACATTCTCCTGTTGACAGTTGTTCAGCAGTGAGTTGTAATTTTAGCACATCCTTCTACTCCATCATCTTGAAATAGCCATTAACTATACTGAAACTTAAAAACTATTCATGTAGCAACATCAACTATACTGAAACTTAAAAACTATGTGGCAAGACTCACCTAAGATAATGGACATAAACAAAACACCTTAGATAATGGCTGGTACAGAAGAGACGATTGATGGATAAATATTCATTGTGGCCTGATAAGTGATCATTCCGAAGAGAAATTAGATCTTTAAACTTTGCTGTTTAGTATTTCACCACAGCCAAATATGAATGACCCAGTTTTAAATAGCAATAACAACAATTAAAATAATAATTTAATTACATGGCCAAAGTGTTCCCCTTGTGAGTTTGATGTCAGTAGGAATAGTTTTGGCTTGAATGACTCAGATTTGACAAACAATATCTCTCACAGAAGAGAGAGGGGAGGGGTCTACTGCAAAATCTTTGTTCCAGTTAAGGCAGAAGCTCTCTTGGGCTCCTGTTCAACCACCCCAAGGGCATGATTAACATTGCCCTGAACTCCAGTCACAGCATTCACACTTCTCATCTAGGATAGGAAAAAATGAAGTATTCATGTTTGTATTTTATGTTTATATATTTATAGAAAGAAATCATCACATCATGTCTACTCATGGAATTCTCCACAATCCAAGATAGATAATTATTTTTGCCTAAACGGCACTGTCATTTTGCCCACTCCCAAATCTTGTTCTCCAAAGGTAATCATTATCATGACTCTATAAGTCAATGCTATGCATTCCTTTTCTTTTATTTATTTTAATTGGAGAATAATTGCTTTACAGCTATCTATTCTTGATTCAGCTTTTACATAATGAACAAATTGATTGAAAATAGAATGCACCATGTCAAAGAATGTCCAAAGGACTTGAGAAAAAAGAAGGAGGATGGGGAGGGAGAGAGGGAGGAGGAGGAGGAAAAGAACCTGAAAAAAATCAAGATTTCTTTTATTGACATCCCAACTGAAACCGCAGTATTGTCAAATATCTAATAGAAAAATAACTAAATTCAACTACCTAAAAATACTTTGAAAACTTGTAAGAAACCACTGGCAGTAGGAAACACAAATGAAAATAAAAGACATAGATTTAACACACTATCAAAATGAGAAAGGATGAGGAAAACAGACTCCTACTACTGGTTGTGTTTCTTTCAGTTCAGTTCAGTTCAGTCTCTCAATCACGTCCGACTCTTTGCGACCCCATGGACTGCAGCATGCCAGGCTTCCCTGTCCATCACCAACTCCTGAAGCTTGCTCAAACTCACGTCCATTTTTAAATCCACCTTGAACACCTGGAAGTTCTCAGTTGAGGGGGAAAAAAAAGTGTCTTATACGCCTTTTTATTCAGGAATCCACATCTAGATATACACATTAGAGGTGGGGAAGCGTGGCGGGTGGTGGGAAGATCCATTACATACCATACTTTATTGAAAAAAACAAAGGAAGAGTGAGTAAATTAGCGTCTTTCTAAAGAGGTGTTCGCAAGCAGTTAAGCTCTGTTTTCATGTTTAAAGCAATTTTAAATAACTGAACTAGAAAATGGAAGGTTTGAGAAAGGTGATCAAGATCTATACAGAGTACATTTTGACATAAAGTTGGAGAGACGTCACACTCCTAAGATAGGGGAGTGAAGGTATATATTGCTGACCTTGCCAGGTGAAAGCCAGCTCCCTCCTTACCCTCCTGTGTCAGGAACCAGGACCACCACAACTAATTAACACACAGTTGGTGACTCATAACAATAGGAATTCACTCTTTTGCCAGTCTGGAGGAATGATGTCCAAAATGAAGTTTTCAGGATGATCTGCTGCCCTCAAAATCTCTAGGAAAATTCTTCCTTGCCTCTGCCTGGCTTCTGGAGGCTCCTTGGCACTCCTTCCCTGCTGCCGCATCACTCCAACCTCTGCCCAGTCTTTACATGCCCACCACCCTGTGTCTCATCTCTGTACCATTTCCTCTTCCTAGAAGGACACCAGTCTTTGGATGTGGGGCCCACCTAATGCAGCATGGGGCTTCCCACGTGGCTTAGTGGTAAAGAATCTGCCTGCAATGTAGGGAGATGTGGATTTGATCCCTGGGTCAGGAAGATACCCTGGAGAGGGAAATGTCCCCTCCAGTATTCTTGCCTGGGAAATTCCATGGACAGAGGAGCAGACGGGGCTACAGTTCATGGGGTCACAAAAGAGTCGGACACAACTGAGCAACTAAACAACAATCCAGCATGACCTCCTTCTAAGTAATTCACTTGAAAACACCTTAGTTCAGTGATATTCTATGTGTTTCAAGAAAATTTATATTCTGCAGTTGCTGATTGTAGTGTTCTATCTATGCCCAGTAGGTGCCTTTAGCTAATATTTTGAACCAGTTCTAACATATGACTACAATTTTCCTGCTTCTTTTGTTAGCTATTGAGTGAGATAAATATCAACCATGCTGGGTGTTTTTCATTTCTTTTTAACTCTGTCAGCTTCTACTATGTAAATTTTTAATCATATTACTCATATAAAATTTAAACTCTTCAGATATGCACTTGGATTGAACATTTTCATTAATACTTATCCCTTTATAAGCATTTTTTCTCCTGTAATCCTTTTTGTCTAATGATTATTGAGATATAGCAGCCTAGCACTTTTTTTAGAATATTTATTATACTACTTTTTCAGCTTACTTTCATACTTTCTACATTTTAATATTATGCATATATCACCTTTATACTTCGATTTGGGATTTCTGTCCAGGATTAACAGGATTGTTTGAATAGATACATTTACTCAACCTGCACTGAAGGAAGGGCCACAATGTGACTTAGAGAGGGCTGTGTTGTTTCCACGGGCACAGAGTCCTGAACATCACTCTTCATCACACCAACACACCTGGATGAAGCAGAGGAGGAAGGCAGGAGGTCACACCTGCAGTCCTGGGGAGGCCTTTCCCAAGAGGGCCACTGGGTCACTCTAAGTTAACCTGCTTCTCATTGGATGAACCCCAGTACTCCGGAGGGATATCAGGCTTCCTGACTCCTCTGTTTGGGCTGAGATGTATCAGAGGAAGTTTCGCCATAGCACTGCATCTTCCTGGGACCCAGGGAGTTGGGAGGCCCAGTGCACTCACACAGGCCAAGTAACAGCTAATTGGCCATTTGAGGCCAATAGTCCCAGCTGCACCACGCGGAGAGCATCCTCCCAGCAGCGTGACCTAAAGATGGAGACGCCATGAATACTAGCCAGCTCAGGGACAGAACAAAGAGGAACAGGTGAGTTGAGCCTACCCTACCTCCTGCTTGTACCAAAACTAAAGACCCAAGCATTTCCTGCATCAGGAACTTGGAGCACTTGGCCTGCCTCTCACTGTGACCCCAGGTGCCTTTCTCTGAAACCTCCCCAATCACACTTCACTACACAGGAAGCTAGACCTGAACAGGGAGGAAGGTCCTCTGTACCAACTCATTACCATCAGCACAGACCTGGGCCAGGAGCCCTGTTGACCCTGGGAGCAAAAGGGCCCTGGTGAGTCATGCCCCTTCTGGCATCACAGGAGCAGTTCAGTCATCATTTAGCAGGGTGTGGGTCAGCATCACTGACAGATGAGTCCTGGGAGCCTGAAGCCTGATCAACACTCTCCCCCCGCCCCCCCACCCCACGCCACCCACCTACTACTATGAGCCAGGGTCGGTATGGCAAGGTCCAAAATTTCAGGAGAGTAGAAATAATAAGAGGTCTCATATAAATGCAGGCTTTAATCTAATGCCTGAGATTCTATATTTCTGACAATCTCCAGGTGATGTTGGTGCTGTAGGAATAACAAGTTTACCTGAAGGACTCAAGCATAGTTAATACAAATGGAGGCTTGCGGACAACAGTAGACTTTTTGCTTTATCTGGGAAGGTACATCTCAGGCTCAACTCACAAGCAGGTTTACTGAAGCAGCAACCATAGTCCCATTGAGTCATTTCAATAAGCCAAGGCAATGTGTGAGTTTGTTTTTTCAGAAACCAAGCTTGGTTTCTGAAGTAAACTTGTCAATCTCTACTCATGGGCTTCCTCAGACATCCTAGGGGTCACTGTCATGATGACCAAAGGCCCCTGAGGTGGACAAACTGAAAACAGAACAGAAACCCCAGGGGACATAGAAGCAAGTCAGCCAGCCTGCGGTGATGGGGAAAAGATGGTCACTGTGGTCACGGTGAATCTACTGTGTGTATGGCCAGGGAGTAAACAGAATGGACACCAGAAGCTTGGCCATGATGAATGTGACTGTTTGCACAGGACACAGGTGGGAGGCCAGGGTGGGTGGCCATGGAGGGTAAGGCAGACCACCGACTCTGCTCTTAGCACCAGCTTCAAACGCATATTACACTGAACCTTGCCTGAGCATCCAGGTCAGACTGTCCCCTCTGCCGTCATGTGAGAGTTGGAGTCAAGTCTGCCAGAAGAGGAAAACTGGACAACCTACATGGTCATCCACCTTCTCTTTTGTTGGAAAGAATGAACTCTCTCAGACCACCTTCTAAGAAAACTTAAGGTTGAGAGGGAACTAGAGGGTCATCACTCCTCTATAGGTATCACTGACCACCCATCCTCTGCCCACACACAGCCACTCCCAGGCCAGCACTGTGATGCTGCAGATATGACCTCTAGAAAACATGAAAGAGCTCTAAAATTGACTTCCACCCTCTTACTAATCCTCTTCGCCTTCCTGGGAGGCATTATGGCTCTGTATCAACCTTCCTTCACCACTCCTTCTCATTTAGGATGGATCTTCCCCCAACCATCCCTCTGGCCATCACAGAACTGGTACCCATGTCCCACATGAGTGAAGTGGTCAGCTCTGCTCAGGACAGATAAGGGGGTGCTAGGCTGTGACAGGGACAGGAAGAAGCACCTTATGGAAGATCCAAAAGATGCAGATGTGACAGTGTTAAAAGTGAACGTATCAGTTGCTGAGTCGTGTCTGAGTCTTCGTGACCCCATAGACTGTAGCCTGCCAGGCTCCTCTGTCCATGGAATTCTCCAGGCAAGAATGCTGGAGTGGGTAGACATTCCCTTCTCCAGGGGATCTTCCAAAACCAGGGATTGTACTCAGGTCTCCTACATTGCAGGCAGATTTCTTACCCTCTGAGCCAACGATGTTAATGGTTACCAGTGTTCAAAGTAATCAAGCCTTCATGGTGTGCCAAGGAGCCAGATGCATGGAGTAAGGACAGAGAGATGACATACCCATGTGGTGAATGTGTTAAAGTGTCTGTCTTGCTGCATCTGTAGCCATGAAGCTGGGCTGTCCCCTGTCCATAGATTGTCCAGTATCTGGACATTGCAAGGAAGAACCTTTAAAATATCAAGGATGCAGAGATCTCTAACGATGATTGCCATCAAGGCCCCAGCCCAGGGACGAAGGTGCCAAGTTGGATCTCAGGGCCTGCAGGAGAGACAGGCAAGGTGCCAGACTAGCCTGGTGAGGGCAGGGCCCTGATGTGCTGGTAGACCAGCCTGGAGATAGAACTGTCATCAAATAACATCCTGATGGCACGAAGTGTTCAACAATTTCTGAAATTAAAGAATGAGTTAAAAAAAAGGAAAGTGAAGTCGCTCAGTCATGTCCGACTCTTTGCGACCCCACGGACTGTAGCCTACCAGGCTCCTCTGTCCATGGGATTTTCCAGATAAGAGTACTGGAGTGGGTTGCCATTTCCTTCAGGGGCAAAAATACAGGATAAGATACCAGAGAAGGTTCAGAAATGGCACAGCTCAGAATCAAACCCATGGGAAGGGAGAACATGTCCTTTAAAGCAAGGACAAGGAGATGGAAGCCAGTCTTACACAGTAGACTCTCAGCTCAACATGACCCTTGGAACCATCTCCTAGCAAACACTCAGAGGCTTCCCACAGAGTGAGTGTTTCAAGCATACTTTGTTGCTGTTTAGTGGCTTGGTTGCATCCGACTCTTTGTGACCCCATGACTGTGAATCTCCAATAGAATCCCCTATTCATCCAAGCTCTTCTGTCCATGAGTTTTCCCAGGCAAGAATACTGGAGTGGGTTGCCATTTCTTCTCCAGGAGATCTTCCCAACCCAGGGATCGAACCCGAGTTTCCTGCATTGCAAACAGATTCTTTGCCTCTCAGCCACCAGGGAAACCCTCCAAGCACACTTAGATATTAGTAAATCAGAGGAAATATTTGCCATTTCAGGTCAGTCTGAGTTCATCAAGAGACAAACAGGGCAGCTGGTGGTCTGTTGGTCAGTGGGCTGTGAGGCCCTGAAGGGTTTCTGTTTTCCAAGAGAGTGTTCCCTTGTGACTTTGACCTGCTCCCTCTCACTGCATTTCACCTGCTCTCTGCTGTCTGCCGCTTGTGGCTCAGCTGAGAGCTATGTCACCCCAAGGCGATGGAAACCTCTCAGTGATGCCTCTTCAGGAGTTCGTGCTGGATGGATTTGCGGGTGGCCCACAGACCCAGGCCCTGCTCTTCACCCTGTTCCTGGCCCTGTACGTGGTGGCCATCCTGGGGAACCTCACCATGATCATGGTCATCACCCTGGATGCCCGTCTGCACTCCCCAATGTACTTCTTCCTCAAGAACCTCTCCTTCCTGGACTTGTGTTACTCATCTGTCATCGCCCCCAAGGCCCTGGCTGACTTCCTGTCAAGTTTATCCTCCAAGTTTATCACTTTTGAGGGATGTATCATTCAATTTTTCTTTTTCTCCCTACTGGGCACCACTGAGGCATTCCTCCTGGCTGTGATGGCCTATGACCGCTTCGTGGCCATCTGCAGCCCCCTGCGCTACCCCATCTCCATGCGCCCCTCAGTCTGTGCCTGCCTGGTGCTGGGCTCCTACGGTGGGGGCTGCCTCAACTCCATCCTGCAGACCAGCTTCACATTCAGCCTCCCATTCTGCAGCTCCAATCACATCGACCACTTCTTCTGTGATGTGCTGCCTCTGCTCAAGCTTGCCTGTGCTGAGACTACCATCAATGAGCTGGTCATGTTTGCCATCTGTGGCCTCATCATCGTGGGCACCACACTCGTGGTCCTCATCTCCTATGGCTACATCACAGGGACCATCCTGAGGATGCGCTCAGGAGGAGGGAGACACAAGCTCTTCTCCACCTGTGGCTCCCACATGACAGCCGTGTCCCTCTTTTATGGGACTGTCTTTGTCATGTATGCCCAGCCAGGAGCTGTGGAGTCCATGGAGCAGGGCAAGGTGGTCTCTGTCTTCTACACCCTGGTCATCCCGATGCTCAACCCCCTCATCTACAGTCTGAGAAACAAGGAGGTGAAGGATGCCCTGTGGAGACTGGGGCAGAAACACACAGCCATGTGGAGGATGGCCAGAGAGACAGGGTCTTGAGAGCAGAACAAGATGGCTTCATGGAAGGGACTGGATTTGGTTTGAGAAATTCATCCCCTATTTATCTATTTCACTGTTTCATCCAGTGTTACATTCTACTCTTTATGAAGCACATGATGCTCCACAAACTGCAAGTGTGAGAAATAAAGATAGATAAGGCATCTTCATTCCCACTAGAGAACTAATGACTCACATTATCCAAGACCTTAATCTTGAAATTTGCATAACACAGTGGGCAGAGTGATTAGCAGAGGGTCTTTGAAACCGCATGCATGTCCCAAGTTCAACTTCCTCTGGTGAAGGTATTAAACGACACAAACTCTGATGCCTCTCTTTTCCCTTCATTTCTAAATCTATGTAAATATGTGCTCAGCAATCTCCCTGGACCACCTAGAAGAGGGGCCTAGGACACTCGGCCTTGTCCCTTTCTTGGTGATAGCCTGGGTCACCAGAGCCAGTTAAGAGTTAGGAAGACCATGCTTCCCTTCAATCCTGCATGTGGCTGTTCTTCCACCTCCCCCTTCTGTTCACTGATGCCGCCACCCAACAAGGCAGCAGGGAGCACCCGTGCCCCTGCTTCAGAGGCTCCTAGTGCTCCCTCTCCAGGGTTCTCCCCTCAGACAGCAGCTGGGAGCCCCAGGGAGTCAGCGTGGATACCCAAACTTCAACTGACACTTTATACCACCCAGGCTGGCAGGTGACAGTTTCCCATTTGTGATCCTTCATCAGCACAGATATCTCTGAATAAAGATGAAGGTCCGGGTAGCTGCAGCAGAGAGCAGGGGAGGAAAGGGAAGGTGTACTTTATTGGAGAGAGCATAGGTCCTTGCTCTCTCTCTCTCTCACTCCCTAGGAACCTGGTCCCTTAACCTTGAGCTGCACGTTCAGAGCTTCATCGTCATGCTCCATGAAACTCAACACACAGTCTGGATTCAGAACCCAATGGCCTCCTTATGGTGTCTTACTTTGGAAGAGTCATCCACCCCCATGGTCACTACCAGGAGGTTGTCCTCCGGACACAAGGGTGGCTGGTCCCCAGTAGGGTCAGTGGGGATGGGCCCTGCCTCTCTGGTCACAGCTCTCCATCTTCTCTCTTGGCTCGGGAGGACCGTGGGGAGGGGCTCACGCCCTGTCATCAGGCTGCTGCTCACCGTTGCTCAGTTGGGACCTACTCAGAGGCCTCTACCAGATTCTTGTTCCTATTGTCTCATATTTGAGCTCCAAACTTAATTCTAAGTTTTCCATAGATTGCTGTATTCTCTTGATATAATGCTGCAATTCTTTGAAAAGTTCCCCCAGTTTTCAGCAGCAAAATGACATGTTTCATTATTGTTTCATGCTGTATTATTCTATCTCCTATTTTCCTTTCTTCCTCTCTTTTGTCTCCTCTCTTCCTCCTTCCCTTCCCTTTCTTTCTTTCTTCCTTCTTTTTTTTCTTTCCTCCCTTTCTAATCTCTCTCTTTACCTCACCTATCTCTCTCTTTCATTTTATTGTTTGCCATTCCATGAAATTTCAGAATTATCTTGGGTCTTCTACCATCTTAATTTAAATTTCTTTTTTTCTTTTCATTGATTTTTATTAGTTGGAGGCTAATTACTTTACAATATTGTAGTGGGTTTTGCCATATATTGACATGAATCAGCCATGGATTTACATGTGTTCCCCATTCCAATCCCCCCTCCCATCTCCCTCTCCATCTCATCCCTCTGGGTCTTCCCAGGGCACCAGCCCCAAGCACTTGTCTCACACATCCAACCTGGGTGGGCGATCTGTTTCACCCTTGATAGTATACTTGTTTCAATGCTATTCTCTCAGCACATCCCACCCTCGCCTTCTCCCACAGAGTCCAAAAGTCTGTTCTGTACATCTGTGTCTCTTTTTCTGTTTTGCATATAGGGTTATCATTACCATCTTTTTAAATTCCATATATATGCATTAGTATACTGTATTGGTCTTTATCTTTCTGGCTTACTTCACTCTGTATGATGAACTACAGTTTCATCCATCTCATTAGAACTGATTCAAATGAATTCAGCAGATGAATGGATAAGGAAGCTATGGCACATATATACAATGGAATATTACTCAGCCATTAAAAAGAATTCATTTAACTTAAATTTCTAAAGGAAATAGAAAAACGCAATCTTTTTATACAAGTGTATATTTCTCATCATACATGCAATCTGATGGTGCCAACAGTATAATATCAGTAGTTCTTAGTAGAGCAACATTAATTTTCACTTTCAAATAAATCAGGAAAGCAAGTTAAATATTAGATGAAATAGAAATTGCCCTATACTGTGGAAGGAAATTATTTTTAAAACCCTGTAAGTTGGCTTTACTCTATGTAAACCTGTGTTTCAGACTGTAATGAAGGGAATTATACAGTGTTAGAAGTGGTTTATTTTTTTGCTCATCCTGTATAATGCTTTGCAAGCTGCTGACACGTACTTGGTTCTTTGTTCACATCTAATGCTGGTGTATAAGTTGAGTTCATTGTTAAGTAGACACTGAACTCCAAAATATACATGATATAGCTCTAGTTTGCTTGTTGTGTTTCAGTGGAAAATAAACACATCACATTTCAACACAGAACACATTGTAGTTTTGATGCTGATCTTATAGTAAAGTTTAGAAGTTTCTACCTATTAATGTAAAAACCAATCGTTGTAACTAATTTTGAGTGTGGTCCAGTCGTGTTAGCATACTCACCCCACTGTGTATCAGATCTCCAGAACTTTATCATCTTGCAAACCTGGAACTCCATCCCCCTAAATAATAACTCCCTGTTTCCCCCTTACCTTCACCCTTGGCAGTCACCATTCCACTTTCTGTCTCCACAAACGTGACTTATTTAGATGCCCCAGGTAAGTAAAGCATACAGTATTTGTCTTTTTGTAACTGGTTGCTTCATTTAACATAGAATCCTCAAGGTTTAACCACGGTGCAGCATGTGACAGGATTTCAATCATTTTCAGGACTGAATAGTAATCTATCACATGTGTATACAACTTTTGGCTTATCCCTTCATTCACCTAGGAACACGTGGGTTGCCTCCACATTTTGGCTATGTTGAAGAACGTGTTATGTAAATGGGCATGCAAATATCTCAGACTGCCTTTTTTCTTTCTTTTCTTTTTTTTAGTATATATTCAGGTGTTTGATTGTATCATATGGTTATCTTTTCTCACTTTGAGGGAAATCTTATATGACTTTTCTAAGTGGCTATATCATTTTGCTTCCTTCCAACAGTGCAAAACTGTTCCATTTTATCCACATAATAGTCAACATATGTCCTTTTCTCTTTTCACTTGATAGTGAAGTATTATCTCTGTTGCTTTTATTTCCCTAACAATTAGTGATTTTGAGCATTTTCTCAAGTTTAATGGCAATCTATGGATCATCTTTTAGAGAAATAGCTTCAAGTATTAAGTTTGGTGCAAAAGAAATTGTGGTTTTGCATTGTTGAACTTGCCATTTTATATTGGAATACATTCTTAAATAAATGTGGTTATATTATACATCATTTCAATGCATGCTTCTCACTTTATATTTTTTGCTAATGTCATTACTTGCTGTGTATTTTATATTTATTTTAGACTAGGGAAAAGATGTTAGACAAAAAGTAAATCTGAGTCATTTTCTTATTCGAGTTCAAAATGAGTAGTAAAGCAGCAGAGACAGCTCACAACATCAATAACGCATTTGGCCCAGGAATTGCAAATGAACATACGGTGCAGTGGTGGCTCAAGAAGTTTTGCGAAGGAGATGAGAGCCTTGAAGTTGAGGGAGACGGTGGCCGGCCATCTGAAGATGACAACAACCAATTGAGAGGACCATCAAAGCTTATCCTCTTACAACTACACAAGAAGTTGCTGAAGAACTCATTGTCGACCATTCTGTGGTCATTTGGCATTTGAAGCAAATTGGAAAGATGAAAAAGCTCAGTCAGTGGGTGCCTCATGAGCTGATTGCAAATCAAAAAAAAAATCATTGTCTTGAAATGTCATCTTCTCTTATTCTATGCAACAACAAAAAACCATTTCTTGATCAGATTGTGATTTGTGGGAGTGTATGGAGAAAGTAACATGGAAACATACATTACCATATGTAAAATAGATAACCAGTGGGAATTTTCTGTATGACTCAAGGAACTCAAACCAGGACTAGGTAACAACCTAGTGGAAGGTCGCTGCTATGAGTGAAGGACGCTGGGATTATTGGCCTCTGGGGGAGAGGAATTCAATGTGGGGCCAGTGACGAGGCTTCACTGATCAGAGCTTTTGTGTAACAAAGTTTTATTAAAATATAAGAGAGATAGAGAAAGCTTCATGACTGACATCAGAAGGAGACAGAAAGTGTCCCCTTGCTAGTTTTTAGCAAGGAGCTATATACCTACTAGCAAGCTGCTAATTAGAGAAAGGAAATGCCTCAGAACTTAGAGTTGCACCAGACCCCTCACCCACAACATGCATTTTGAGACAGCATTGGCGCAAGGTGAGGCATCCTGGGCCATAAAACAACTGACATAAATCTTGAAGAAAGGCAGATTTCCAAGCAAATATATGGTTCATTAACATAACTTAAGAAAGAAAGTTTTTCCATGAGAAAAACACATTGGTTAGCACAACGTTTGAGATAAGTTAAGTTCAGTCAGAACCAGGTGCTGTCATGACAACAGAGAAAAGTAAAAAAAAAAAAAAAAAAAAGTCGTGGTCCAGGCATGGGTTGGAAAAGAACTTCCAGACATGAGACAAAATGAGGGGGAAATAAAGTTTATTAGAGTGGGAGATGTTGTTAGAACAGCATGCCAGCTCAAAGAGATCCAACGTTGAACAGGGGTCCTTAGTTCAACTTATACCCAGGGTACAAGGAGTGGGATACGGGGTTTGTGGGTCATTTGCTGATTGGATGAGGCACGTATATGGGGTTGGGGGAAGAGTAAGGCAAATACCTTCTCCCTATGTGGGGTAGGAGGGGAGACAGGTTACACTGCTCAGGAGGACCTGAAATCCGTTAATAGTTACAACATGCGGGAGGGAAAGACGATAAGGGTCTGGTTTTTCCGTTCCTTCATTCCAAGACCCTCCTTGGTCTTATTTGCTCTTTAGTCCCTGGGTCACCACATTCCTCCCTCTCTTTATTTTTAGGGCCAAGTCTTTGGCCCCTGTTGATACCCTGCTCATATCTAACTATCTACCTATTTCACTTTTCAGTCCTTTGGGAACACAGTCTCAAAGGAAAAGGGGCGATGAGCGCTCTGACTTCTTCAGGCTGCAGAGGCATCAGGGGCTCTGGGTTCCCCTTGTCTGCTCTCTGTCAGGATGCATTTATGAGGGGAGATGAGAGTCCATGGAGTGATAAGGTGACTTGTTTCAGTGTTGTCCAGGTGTTGGTCAGGGAATAGTCTTGTCATACTGCCACTTGGAGATTTGTTGTATTCTAGAAGAAATAAACTTAACAAGAAAGTTAAAGGTACACAGCCCAAAGATTAATATAATTAGAAAAGCTGCTCAGGGGCTAGCCAGGAGAACCAGGACCAGATAGTGGTTCGTGAAGTTAGTGTTTCTCTAAGTACAAGAAGAAGCAAGAATTTGGGCTCATAAATCTTTACCTGAAAACATCTGACTCTCTGAAGGCCGGTTCTTCTGGGTTTTTCCCATAGCACAGAGTGCCTTATTTCTGATCTCCACCCTGAACTCCTTTCGGGGGTGTTGAAGGTCAGCAGCTTGCAGTGGTCATGATGAAATCTTTGTAGAAGCAGCTGGCAAGTGCCAACTTCCAGTCAGCAGGGTCCCTTCATAGCCACATATTTGACCATGCTCTGGGGGCATTTCATGGCTGTTGTTTCCCACGGTGCTGGGAAGTCTCATTCCCAGGTCTAGGGAAGATTCCACTGATAGGCCACTCTGTGCTGTTATTGGACCAGGCCTTGTGAGTAGCAAACGTTTCTGGACCATACCTTTCTTACTAGCCTCTTGGTCCAGGAAAATATTCCCTCTTGTTGCTTCTTCCCATATCTAGAGTTACATTATTAAAATCATTGATCTCATTTTATCACAGGCTCAGTCACACATCTAGCAACATAAGAAACAACCTTCTGAAACAAGCAACATAGAAAATAATATACCTAACAGTTATTAGTAAGGTCACAAGCAAGAATTTAAGTCAAGAGCGTTCATTGGATATAGCCCAGTATACCCCAGGTCATCTGACTTAGTTAAATGGTTATCAGTTCAGTTCAGTTGCTCAGTCGTGTCCGACTCTTTGTGACTCCATGAATTGCAGCACGCCAGGCCTCCCTGTCCATCACAAACTCCCGGAGTTTACTCAAACTCATGCCCATCGAGTCTGTGATGCCATCCAGCCATCTCATCCTCTGTCACCCCCTTCTCCTCCTGCCCCCAATCCCTCCCAGCATCAAGGTCTTTTCCAATAAGTCAAAATGATTATACCCAGGTATTAATCTCCTGGTTGTACATCATGGAGCATCTGACCTTTATCCAAAGATTGGTTATTGAGATAAGCTTTAGAAACAAACTTAGATTGTAATTTTTAATAATGTAATTAAACCTTTTAGGAATATAACAGCAAGGAACTATCTTAGAAATGAGCCATAGTAAACACAGACTTTAATTAACAAAACTAGAACTTAATATTAAGTGAAATACAATTTTTTTGTCATTGTGAGGGCATTAAGCCTGTAGCCAGGGAAGGCTTTAACCCATCAAATAAAAATGAGGTTTGTCAGGGAGCCAGGAAATCCAAGTGGCTGCTTGGATTTCCCATAGCCCTGACTCTTTGATTTACAGCTATTGTTCACCCATTTTTAATTCCCTGATTTAAAAGTAGACTTGCCATGTTTTAAGATGCTGAAGCTGAAACTCCAATACTTTGGCCACCTGATGCAAAGAGTTGACTCATTGGAAAAGACCCTGCTGCTGGGAGGGATTGGAGGCAGGAGGAGAAGGGGATGACAGAGGATGAGATGGCTGGATGGCATCACTGACTCAATGGGCATGAATTTGAGTAAACTCAAGAAGTTTGTGATGGACAGGGCGGCCTGGTGTGCTGTAATTCATGGGGTCACAAAGAGTCAGACACGACTGAGCAACTGAACTGAACTGAACTGAAGGACATCAGGATAGCAAAAGTCTAACTGTGAGGGCTTATTTTTTGTAGAAGCAGAATGAGCTTTGTCTGTATGCACCATAATCTTAAATAATGCTTATTTACTTTAACAAAGTAACAAGATTTTAAAAACAAATATAAATCACTTAAAATCAAAGAAGTTCATAATCTGTCATTGAAAGCTACATTCTAAGAAAACTTTGTTCTCTTAACATAGAGAGTAAACTAAATTCCAGTCTGTTACCAGTTTACCAGATAACAAACAAAATTTGTTTATCAGTTAAACTTAGAAAAGTCTTTTCCATAAATCTTGAAGAAGCAGTATTCTTGCAAAGGCATCAGAGTGAAACCATAGGAGGCATGTTTAAAATCTGATTAAATTGCAATTGACAAAGTAGCCTGGTCATTGCTGTGACATGCAACACTTTAACATGATAGCTAGAATTATAACTGACCACTTTCTATCAGGGAATATCAGATCTACATGAACTTCACATAATTTTAGGATATCTATATTAGTAACATCAACCATACAGTATAACCTGAGAAGATTTATCACACCCCTTCAACAGTACTTCCCATGTAATTTAACATGTCCAATGAACCCAGGTAGTTTAATAGTTCTTTGGGATATCTCACGGGCCCTTTGAAGCATCCTGAAGTTAGCTAGAGGTCAAGTTATTTAGGAAGTTTTGTCAATAAATATCACAAGGGTTTATAACACTCAGTCAGATAGAATCATATAGATCACTGTGAAATATATTCACTTAACCAAAGTAACAAAGAAGATTTCAAAGGTAAACATAGAACAGATCACTTCCGAGGTTAAGAAACTTAAAATCCATTATCAAAGGCAGTTCAATATCTCAAGAAAACTTGCATTTATGCACAAAACTCTTCCCTTGGGATCCACTTTCCATAAAATCTTCTCACCACTTTCTGTACCCTTTACTTTTTTCTCTCATCCTGAAACAGCCACCTGTAAGTCAGATCTACTTCCTTTTCCCTTCATAAAATGTAATTTCTTTCCTCATACCTTCTTTACTGAAAATACACATCCTACTTTCCTTAAGCAACCAATAACTGACCTTTAATTAGCATTCTATAGACAGGTGAACATAAATACCAGTGATAATTTCTAAAAAAAAAAAAAGAATTCTAGAGAACATCTCAGGATGGCATCAAACACTGTTCATTAATAGTCCAAAATCTCTAGTTGCTCTGTAAGAGGATGTTGGGTTCGGTAATGATGTTTCAGAATCTTATTTTATTTGGAAATGACATAGCTATCCAATAAACTTCCATCACTTAGTTTAGCACAAGCCTAGAAATTCAGGTTACCAAACTCTAGAGAGACTGTTTTGGACAGACATTTCTAAAGCATAATTATTCTTAATAGAATTTATCTAAAAGCTCATATCTCATTTGTATTTCTTTTTTAAGTTTCTTCACTTGAGGTACTTTCCTTGCTGACAAACTTGTAACAGATATAACAATATAACAATATCTAAGTTATGATAAACCTGGGCACAATGAACATATTATGCTTAATGCTAATGACTCTTAGACATGTCTATATCAGATTAGCAAATGAACATTAATACTGGATATTCAACATTGAATATTTACCAGTTCATGTGAATATGAAATTTATTTAGGTTAATTTCTCTTGCATTTAGAATTGTCTGATTTGCAAGTGCTTACTTTTCTTTAGGTCAATTAAATTAGACCTCATTTACAACTTCAGCAATATTATCAAAGAAATAAACAAAAGACACACACTGAGACATAGAGGAAAACAACAGAATGGAAAAGACTAGAGATCTCTTCAAGAAAATTAGAGATATGAAGGGAATATTTCATGCAAAGATGGGTGCAATAAAGGACAGAAATGGTAGGGACCTAACAGAAGCAAAACATAAGAAGAGGTGGAAACAATACACAGAAGAACTATTAAAAAACTTCATGACCCAGATAACCACGATGGTATAATCACTCACCTAGAGTCAGACATCCTGGAATGTGAAGTCAAGTGGGTCTTAGGAAATGTCACTAAGAACAAAGCTAGTGGAGGTGATGGAATTCCAGTTGAGCTATTTCAAAACTTAAAAGATGATAGTGTGATAGTGCTGCACTCAATATGCCAGCAAATTTGGAAAACTCAGCAGTGGCTACAGGACTGGAAAATGTCAGTTTTCATTCCAATCACAAAGAAGGGCAATGGCAAAGAATGTTCAAACTGCCACACAATTGCACTCATCTCACACGCTAGCAAAGTAATGCTCAAAATTCTCCAAGCCAGGCTTCAACAATACGTGAAGTGTGAACTTCCAGATGTTCAAGCTGGATTTAGAAAAGGCAGAGGAACCAGAGATCAAATTGCCAACATCCACTGGATCATTGAAAAAGCAAGAGAGTTCCAGAAAGACATCTACTTCTGTTTTATTGACTACCCCAAAGCCTTTGACTGTGTGGATCACAAGAAATTTAAAAATTCTTCAAGAGATGGGAATACCAGACCACCTGACCTGCCTCTTGAGAAATCTGTATGCAGGTCAGGAAGCAACTGTTAGAACTGGACATGGAACAACAGACTGGTTCCAAATAGGAAAAGGAGTATGTCAAGGCTGTATATTGTCACCCTGCTTATTTAACTTATATGCAGAGTACATCATGAGAAACACTGAGCTGGATGAAGCACAAGCTGGAATCAAGATTGCCAGGAGAAATATCAATAACCTCAGATATGCAGATGACACCACCCTTATGGCAGAAAGTGAAGAAGAACTAAAGAGCCTCTTGATGAAAGTGAAAGAGGAGAGTGAAAAAGTTGGCTTAAAACTCAACATTCAGAAAACTAAGATCATAGCATCTGGTCCCATTACTTCATGGAAAATAGATGGGGAAACAGTGGCAGATATTGCTTTTTTTTTTTTTTTTTACTCTAAAATCACTGTAGATGGTGATTGCAGCCATGAAATTAAAAGATGCTAACTCCAAGGAAGAAAAGTTATGACCAACCTAGACAGTATATTAAAAAGCAGAGACATTACTTTGCCAACAAAGGTCCATCTAGTCAAAGCTATGGTTTTTCCAGTAGTCATGTATGGATGTGAGAGTTGGACTATAATGAAAGCTGAGTGCTGAAGAATCTATGTTTTTGAACTGTGGTGCTGGAGAAGACTCTTGAGAGTCCCTTGGACTGCAAGGAGATCCAACCAGTCCATCCTAAAGGAGATCAGTCCTCAATATTCATTGGAAGGACTGTTGCTAAAGCTGAAACTCCAATACTTTGGCCACCTGATGTGAAGAACTGACTCATTGGAAGAAAAGACCCTGATGCTGGGAAAGATTGAAGGCAGGAGGAGAAGGGGACGAGAGAGGATGAGATGGTTGGATGGCATCACCGACTCAATGGACATGAGTTTGAGTAAGCTCTGGGAGTTGGTGATGGACAGTGAGGCCTGGCGTGCTGCAGTCCATGGGGCTGCAAAGAGTCAGACAATTGAACAACTGAACTGACTGACTGAGACATACATAAATCCAAACAGACAGACAGATATCTCATAGTTTTCTGCTTGAGATTTAAAATGTCTCTTTGATCCCTCTCCGCCCCCCCCCCCACTTTTTTTTTGGTTAAAGTTCTAATTTGCCCAAGGCTGAGGTCTCAAGCAAAGTGGGCTGTATATTTCAGGGACATGGAAAGAGTCCAACTTTTCTCTAGGCAGGCTTTTTAACAAGCTGTTTGTTTTTAATTGCATATGCAAGAAGAACAAGTTTTGCAGTTTCCAAGAAAAAAATTTTATTTTAACCAGTTTTCTCTGGAGTCTAAAGAATATCATGGCCATCCTGTGTCAAAAAGTCATCTTTCCTTCCTGCAGTCATAGTTTTATACCCAAATTATAGAACAAATAGTGCTCAAATTTATTCTGATACTAGGGGCAGATCAGCTGATAAAAATCTTAGGTTGTCCCTCTGGTGGGAAGGAAGGGACATCCTTCCCATCAGATGATTCTTCCCATTAGAAGAATCTGAAGGGTTCAGGGAATTTGCAGGAGTCAGGGAAGCTTGGTCCTTCCCCACCCTGAGAAACAGGAGTAGTTAGAAGGGAATTCTCTAGGATGTTCAGGAGTAGGGGGAAGCTTGGTTCAATCCCCACCTGAGAGATAAACATAGTTAGGCAGGGATTCTTTAGAAAGTTAGGAGAGTTTTTGATCCTTCAGACTTTTTGAATATTGGAGAAAGACCTGAACCAAAGGGAACCTCAGAATCCTTTCCTAGAGATCATGTGGATATGAAAGGTCGAGTAGGGGTCATCTAGGAAATCTGATGGAGAGAGACAGAGGGGGACAGGAGACAGGGAGGCAACAGAAAGACACATGAGGCATGAGCCCCTCAAATCCGGATTCTGACTGAGGGCCATGAAGGACTGAACGTAAGGAAATCCTAAGTCCTTCCCCTGCTTTTGGCAAAAGCTAGTGTGCCATTCAGAGGCCATTTTTGGGGGTTCCCCAGTTTGTATTGGGGCTAGGCCTTTTGCAGTGTGAAAATGTTCCAGTTTCTGAGAATGTGTCCAAGGGGTGAGTCTGAGAGAGGCTCCCAGGAGGCACCAGAACACACACAGCCTACCTGCCACGGAATGGGGTACTGAGAGTCACCGGCTGACAGAAAGGCGTCCCTTTTGCCCCAGTGAGCTCTCCGTGCGACTAACGGCACAAAAATGGCCGACCGTCCCAACAGTCATGTCTGACAGTGAGAGGTGACCCCTGAGAACCATGCAGCTAAGGCACCATGTGACCCGGGCAGAGAAAGATAGAGCTTCCCAGGAGCAACCAGGTGACACCATTTGGTGATTCCCTGAAACGTGGAAGGCACTCTTGGGATGGCTCACAGGCAACACCGAGGCTCCTATAAATCAATCTGGACTGAAAGGGAAAAAAGTGAAAGTGACAGGGAAGAAGGCTGAGGAATACACCTCACAATCCTATTGGGGAGGCGGTGGCCAGGGGACAATGGCCTCTGCTTTGCTCCAACCACTATGTGCCTGACAAGGTGATCGGAAGTTGTCTTGCTGGGGGTGGATGCCCTTGTGGCCTGATCAGTTACATGTTCCCCTTATCCTCATATGGGAGTCTTCATGTGGCAGGCACCCTAATGGCTTTTAAGTGCCTGACCCGTGCCCACACAATATTGGTTGGCTTAGTCCTCGGTTAGAAAGAAGAAAAAGGAGAGACCCTCACCCATTCGGGTGGCAACTACTGAGGTGCTTTGAGCAGCAGGGCCTTTGGAACAAACCAGAGGGTGACCCAGATCAGAGTCCCTCAGTTGCTTCCACAGCACTTGCCTGTTCACAGAGGGTCCCTATGAGAAAGAAGAAGTGAGGAGGTGGGGAAGAGACCCCAAGTCCCCATGACGTGAAAGTGAAGTCACTCAGTTGTGTCTGACTCTTTGCGACCCCGTGGACTGTAGCCTACCAGGCTCCTCCATCTGTGGGATTCCCCAAGCAAGAATACTGGAGTGGGTTGCCATTTCCTTCTCCAGGGGATCTTTCCCACCCATGGATCGAATTCGAGTCTCCCACATTGCAGGCAGACGCTTAACCCTCTGAGCCACCAAGGAAGTCCCCATAAGGGCCACCAAAAATGCCGTCATCTGGGAGAGGGTTGGAAAAGGATTTCCAGATATGAGACAGAATGAGAGGGAAATAAAATTTATTAGAATGGAAGATGCTGTTAGAACAGTTGTCCAGCTCAAGGGAGAATCAACGTTGAACAGGAGTCCTTAATCCACTTTTATCCCCAGGGTGCAGGGAGTGGGATAGGGGGTCTTGTGGGCCATTTTCTGATTGGATGAGCCACATATACTGGGTGGAAGGAAGAGTAAAGCAAATACCTTCTCCCTGTGTGGGGTAGGAGGGGAGACAGGTTACACTGCTCAGAAGGACCTGAAATCCATTTTAATAGTTACAAAATGGGGGAGAGAAGGATGATAAGGATGTGGTTTTTCCATTCCTGCATTCCAAGACCCGCCTTGGTCTTATCTGCCCTTTAGTCCTTGGGTCACCACGGAAACCTCCTTCTAATTTTGTACAGAGAAGGGAAAAAAGTCTGACACTTGTAATTTGTTTCCTCCTCTTGGGGACCCCTAGACTTCCTGCCTGTTACCCTCTCACTAGAAGGGTGGGATGAGGAGGAGGAGGAAGGTGAGAGGGATGTTCAAGGGGGAGGGCACATGGGTAAATCTATGGCTGATTCATGTGGATATTTGGTAGAAACCAACACAATACTGTAAAGCAATTATCCTGCAACTAAAAATAAATAAATTCTGAAAAAAGATTGTGATATGTGATGAAATATGGATTTTATACAACAACCAGCGACAATCGGCTTAGTGGTTCAACCAAGAAGAGCTCCAAAGCACTTTCAAAGCCAAACTTGCACCAAAAAAAGGTCATGACCACTGTTTGGTGGTTTGCTGCCCATCTGATCCACTAAAGCTTTCTGAATCCCAGCAAAATCATTATATCTGAGAAGTATGCTCAGCAAACTGATGAGATACACTGAAAACTGCAATGCCTACAACCAACACTGGTCAACAGAATGGGCCCAATTCTTCTCCAGGGCAAAGCCTGACCACATGTCACACAATGATTGCTCCAAAATTTGAGCCAATTAGGTTACGAAATTTTACTTCATCCGCCATGTTCACTTGACTTCTCACCAATTGTCTACTGATTCTTCAATCATTTCAACAACTTTTTGCAAGGAAAATGCTTTCACAACCAGCAGGAGGCAGAAAATGCTTTCCAAGATCTTGTTGAATCCTAAAGCATGGATTTTTATGCTACAGAAAAAAGTAAACTTATTTCACAAGGGTAAAAATGTGTTGACTGTAAAGGTGGATATTTTGATTAATAGAGATGTGTTTGAGCCCAGTTATGTGATTTAAAATTCACAATCCAAAACAAACAAAATTCACCAATCTAAATAATATGAAAATTTTAAATTAGGTTACTGGTTTGTTTAATTGTAATAATTCCTTATATATTCTGAATATTATACTCTTATCAGACATACCATTTGCAAATACTTTTCCCATCCCACAGGTTGCCTTTCCACACTTTTATTTAAGTCTTTAATGCACATGTTTTTAATTTTGATGTAGTCCCATGTGTCTATTTTTACTTTTGTTTCAAATGCTTTTGTTGTCATATCCAAGAAACCATTGCAAAATTTGAGGTCATTAAGCTTTACTTAGGAGTTTAAAAGACTTAGGTCATACATTCAGGATTTTAATCCATTTTAAGTTAGTTTTTGTTCATGATGCAAGGTTAAGTGACTGAACAGCCGTTTTCCCAAAACCATTTGTTGAAAGGGCTGTCTTTTCCCCAGTGAGATGTCTTGGCACATTTGTTTTCAGTCATTTGACTATATTGACAAAGGTTCCTTTCTGGGCTCTCTGCTCTGCACCACTGTTCTACAAGTCTGTCTTTGTGTCAGTCCCTCACTGTTTTGATTACTGTAGATTTGTAATACATTTTCAGATTTAGAAGTCTGAGACCTCCAACTTTGTCTTCAAGATTGTTTTAGTTATTTGGTCTTTCTTGAGAATCCATATGAATTTTTAAATGTGCTTTTCATTTTCTGCAAAAAATAAAGTTGTGATTTCAATAAGGATTACATTGACTCTTAGATCACAGTGGGTGATATTGCCAGCTTCCAAGTCATTCACATAGGCTATCTTTCATTTTTTTTAATTACTTGTAATTTCTTTCAACTATGGCTTCTAATTTTACATTTGCCTCTTTGGGTGAGTCCTTAGTAATTTTTTTTTATATTTTTGTAAATAAATTCACTTTATTCATTCCTTTTCACATAGTTCATTGACAGTGCATAGTAATGCTGCTGATTTTAATGTATTAATTTTGTATATTGACAATTTGCTATTTCTAATAGATTTTTAATGGATTTTTAGGGTTTTGTAGATATATTATAACATCATATGTAAACAGATATTTTAAATTCTTTATTAATTTGGATCTCTTTGATATCTTTTTTCATGATTAATTGCTGTAGTCAAGATCTCCAGTGAATAGAAGTGGGGAGAGCAGGCATCCTTACTTTGTTCCTAATCTTATAGGAATATCTTATATATATCACATATACATACATATATATATATATATATATATCATGGGCTTCCCTGGTGGGGCAGATGGTAAAGAATCCACCTGCAATACAGAAAACCTGGGTTCGATCCTTGGGTTGGGAAGATCCCCTGGATCTTGGCAACCCACTGGCTTGGCAACCCACTCCAGTATTCTTGCCTGGGGAATCCCAAGGACGGAGGAGTCTGGCGGGCTACAAGCCGGACATGATTGAGTGAATAAGCACACAGCACATGGCATATTTATATAGCAAGGCTTATATTCATATATAAACCACATGGTTCATATATAAACCATATATATAAAACATATATATATCATGGTTTACATTCATATACCTGATGAAAAAGTATTGATTTTTATCAAATTTTACCTGCATTAATTGAGACGATCCTGGATTTTTCCTGCCATCATTCTCTTAATGTACTGTATTATATTCTTTGAATTTCAAAACATCACATGCTTTTATAATATTTATTTACATTTACTCAGTAATACTATTCTCTCTCCCCTCATATGTTTATGTATTACACACACAAAAACATGTTGTCATTAAGAGTTTTTTTGTAGAAATGAAAATAAACATTGTCTTGTTGTATCACCTTGACCCAAATTACACACAGAATAAAGTCCCTAATGACTTTCACATATGTTTTACCATTTCTCTTGACCCTACCCAGGTGCAGAGCCTTGCCATCTTCCATTAAGCAATGATAAGCATTCACTGAAAGGCACTGACTTTCAAGAAGCATTGACTCCTGCCTCCACCTGACCTCTTTCCAGCCCACCTTCACTACCATCACAGAAGAGAATTGTTTAAGAAATAATTAAAATATGTGGGCAAGTTTCCACATGGTGTGATTGACATCGCTGGCATAGGTTTTGCTTCAGTGGCTCAGGTCTGATAAACAGTACATCTCATCAAGGAGCCAGGTCAGTGGTCTGATGTGAATCTGCTGGCTCCACTTGGATCACGTGTTTCCATGGTTCCTGCCCCACCACACCAAGGGTATGGGTTACATTGTCTTTAAAGGTGATGACTCAGACCTCCAGGCACAGAATTCACCTTCCTAGTCTCAGAATGGCATACATAGATCTTTCTATTTATGCTAATATTTTATATTTATAATTATATTAAAAAAAATTATACAGTGACATTCACTCCTGAAACTTACCACTACACAGATCAGGACAAAGAAGCTTTCCTAAATTCCATTTCTTGTACTCCAGAGTTAACTACTCTCATGACTCTAAAATCAATGCTATAAATTCAAGGGAAAAACTGAATGTAAAAGAGGATGCACCTTGTCAAAGAATATGTAGAGGACTTTGAAAAATAAGGAGCAAGAGAGAGATGTCCTAAATCATTCCATTTAGTGCAACAATTGAAGCTGAAGTTTTAGCAAATATCTAATAGAAAATAAGAAAGAAAACCCAAATGGCCAGAAATACTTTGAAAAAGTTACTAGAACATATCGGCAACTAGGAAATACAAATTAAAATGAAACAGCACAGATTTAACACATGCAGAAAAATGAGGACATTTGAAAACTAAGACTCATGCATTGCTGATAGCATTCCATTGGTACAATCTTTTTGAGAGGAAAATTGCCCAGATAAGTATAAACATAAATTTATGTGATGTGATTGCTCACCAAGAACAGTGAAAGGCCAGAATGATTTACAGCAAAAAAAAAAAAAAAAATCAACCTCCTGTTCCCATAGATGTTATGTATGTAGTCCATTTAGATTTTTGAAGAACTAGAACAGAAAAGAGAGATTGGCGTGGACAATCCTCTGTGCCCACCATGTTAGACAACACCTTGGTGCACCTTATAGACCAAACAGTCCCTCGGAACCAGGACATCTTGAAAGGGGAGGCTTTTATCTCTACGACTGAGTAGAGTAACTGCATGACAAAATGGAATAATGATGGAAGAAAAGGAGGCTCCATTATGTAAGATTAATGTTGAAATTAATGAGGTTTAGGAAAAGTATGTCTTTATACACTTAGAGGTGAGAAAATGTTCATAATATTCATTATTGAAAAACCAACTAAAAAGCAAGTAACATAAACGTCTCTCTAAATAAGATTCTACAAGTAATTCAGATATGTTTTCATGTCTAAAGTAAATGAAATAAGTGATGGAGAACATGGAAGGATTGGGAAAGGTGAAAAAGATCCATGCAGAGTACCCTTTGACATAGAGCTTCAGAGGTGATACACCCCTGAGATGGGAGAGTGAAGGTTTTCGCCAACCTTGCCAGGTGAGAGCAGACTCCCTCACTGCCCACCTGTGAGAGTCGCCAGAGTCATCATAACTAGTTAACACAAAGTGGGTGACTTATAGCCATAGGAATTTATTTTCTCATAAGCTTGAAGGATAGATGTCCAAAATCAAGTTGTCAGCAGGGTCTGCTGCCCTTGATAACTTTAGACAAATATTCTCCCTTGCCTCATCCTGGGGGTTCCTGGAAACGTTGATGTTCCTTCCCCTGTTCCTGCATCGTTCCAACTTCTGTCCAATCTTTACATGCCCTTTGACCTTGTGTCTTTGGGCCTTTTCCTCTTCTTCAATGGACACCAGTTATTGAATTTAGGACCCACCTAATCCAGCATGACATCTTTCTAATTCACTTGGAAAGACCCTATTTCCAAGTAAGGTCACATTCTGAGTTTCTGGGTACTCATTTTTGGAGGCAGACATTATTCACATAACTACACTGATGCTGTGTCTGATTCAGGGAATTTATATTCCGCAGCTGCGGAATGTAGCGCTGCATCTACGCCAAGCAGGTGCATACTGCTAACGTTCCGGAGCAATGTAACACATGACAACAATGCTTTGGTTTATTTCATCAAGTACTGGGGAAAATGTGATAATATAATCATGATTTGGATGTTTACATCTCTTTTAACTGTTTTTACTTCATATATTTTAAGTTTTAATAATTTGCATACAAACTTAAGTTTTTCACATCATCCAGCTTGGACATTTTCATTTGGAAACACCCCTTTATAATATGCAAACCTTTTCCCTGAAATCTGCTTTGTCTAATAATTATGGAGCCATAAGAGCCTCATTTTCCTTAGGATATTCATAAACACAACTATCTCCAGCTTTTTACTATAAAACTTTCTATATTTTTCTATTAACCATATACAACATTTATAATGTGATTCGGGATGTCTTCCCAGGATGAAAATATTTTGTTTTAACATATGTTTACTCAATCTGCATTGATAGAAGAGCCGCCTTATGGCCGGGAAAGGGCTGCACCTATTCAGCAGGCGCAGAGGCCTGCACATCGCCTTTGTCACGCCAACACACCGGGATGAGACAGAGGAAGGGCTGTGGGCCAGAAGGCCACAGCTGCAGCCCTGGGGAGGCCTTTCCAAGGAGGACCACTGGGTTCTTCTAAATTGTCTTGCTTCTTGCTCAATGGGCCCCAGTAGTTCAGAATGATTTCAGGGAGTCACTCCTAACCATCCTGTTCTGGGCTGAGATGTATCAGAGGAAGTTTGGCCACAGGACTACCTCTCTCTGGGACCCTGGGAGTAGGGAGCCCCAGCGCACTCAGAGGCCAAGTCTCACCTAATTGGCCATTTGAGGCCACAAATCCCAGCTGTGCCAAGTGGAGAGCATCTTCCCAGCAGAGGGACCCAAAGATGCAGGTGCCATGAGTACCAGCTGGCTGAGGGGACAGACACAGGGAACAGGTGAGCTGAGCCCATCCCCTCTTCTGCTTTTACCGAGACCTAAGAGCTTCCTGCAGAAGGCCCTTGGAGCACCTGGCCTCCCTCTCACCCTGACCCAGGTGCTCTCTTCTGCTCCCTCCCTCCCCACTTCACTTCCCTGCACAGGAGGCCAGAGCTGAACAGGGTGGAGGGTGCTCAGTGCCACGTCATTATCCTCAGCACAGACCTGGGTCAGGAGTCCTGTCCGCCCTGGGAGCACAGGGTCCTGGGTGAGCCGTGCCCCTCCTGACATCACAGGAGCACTGCGGTCATCACTCAGCAGGGTGTGGTCAGCATCACTGACAGGTGAGTCCTGGGAGCCTGGACCTGGACATATCACTGCCCACCTCCCAACTGCACTGGGCATGATCAGTCAGGACAGCAGGTCTGAACACTAATGAAAATAGAAATAACCAGCAGGTCTCAAATAAACATGGGCTTAAATCCAGTGGCCTGAGACCTTGCATTTCTGACCAGCTTTAGGTAATGATATTGTTATAGGGCCTCAGACTGCATTTGCCTAACTAAATTGACAAGGAAAGGACACAGGGCCCAATCATTAAATACAAAGGCTTGCAGTCAACACTGGATTCTTCTGCTTCACAGGGGAAGGTACATATGAAGTTTAATCATAGGTTTACTGAAGTGGCCACAGCCCCACTGCAGTATCTCAACAGCCAACAGAATGTCTGAGTTTATTTTCAAAAACCATCTTGGCTTCCCAGAAGAAAATGCAAATTGTTTCTCATGGGCTTCACTAGGCATCCTAGGGGTCATTGTTCTCAGGACCCAAGGCCCCTGAAATGGACAAACTGTCCTGGGAAACAGAATAGAACATGAAGCTGGGAACCACAAGGGACATAAAAGCAAGACAGCAGGACTGGGGTGGTGGGGAAAAGATGATCACTCCAGCCACAGTGGCTGTATTGTGTGTACGAACAGGACGTAGGCAGAGATGGACAGAAAAAGATTCAGTTCAGTTCAGTCACTCAGCTGTGTCTGACTCTTTTTGACCCCATTGACTGCAGCACACCTGGCCTCCCTGTCCATCACCAACTCCCAAAGCTTACTCAAATTCATGTCCATCAAGTCAGTGATGCCATCCAACCATCTCATCCTCTGTCACCACCTTCTCCTTCTCTCTTCAATTTTTCCTAGCATCACGGTCTTTTCAAATGAATCAGTTCTTCACACCAAATGGCCAAAGTGTTGGAGTTTCAGCTTCAACATCAGTCCTTCCAATGAATACTCAAAACTGATTTCCTTTAGGATTGAGTGGTTGGATCTCCTTGCAGTCCAAGGGACTCTCAAGAGTCGTCTCCAACACCACAGTTCAAAAACATCAATTCTTCAGTGCTCAGCTTTCTTTACAGTCCGACACTCACATCCATACCTGACTACAGGAAAACTCATAGCTTTGACTAGACGGACCTTTGTTGGCAAAGTAATGTCTCTGCTTTCAAATATGCTGTCTAGATTGGTCATAACTTTTCTTCCAAGGAGCAAGGGTCTTTTAATTTCATGGCTACAGTTACAATCTGCAGTGATTTTGGAGCCCAAAAAAACAAAGTATGCCACTGTTTCCACTGTTTCTCCATCTATTTGCCATGAAGTGATGGGACCTGATACCATGATGTTAGTTTTATGAATGTTGAGTTTTAAGCCAACTTTTTCACTCTCCTCTTTCACTTTCATCAAGAGGCTCTTTAGTTCTTCTTCACTTTCTGCCATAAGGGTGGTGTCATCTGCATATCCGAGATTATTGATATTTCACCTGGCAATCTTGATTCCAGCTTGTGCTTCTTCCAGCCCAGCGTTTCTCATGATGTACTCTGCATAGAAGTTAAATAAGCAGTGTGACAATATACAGCTTTGATGTACTCCTTTCCTGATTTGGAACCAGTCTATTGTTCCATGTCCAGTTCTAACTGTTGCTTCCTGACCTGCAAACAGATTCCTCAAGAGGCAGGTCAGATGGTCTGGTATTCCCATCTCTTAAAGAATTTTCCACAGTTTATTGCGATCCATGCAGCCAAAGGCTTTGGCATAGTCAATAAAGCAGAAGTAGATGCTTTTCTGGAACTCTTTCTTTTTTGTTGATCCAACAGAAGTTGACAATTTGATCTCTGGTTCCTCTGCCGTTTCTAAATCCAGCTTAAGCATCTACAAGTTCATGGTTCACATACTGTTGAAGCCTGGCCTGGAGAATTTTGAGCATTACTTTGCTAGCCTGTGAGATGAGTACAATTGTGTGGTAGTTTGAACATTGTTTGGCATAGCCTTTCTTTGGGATTGGAGTGAAAACTGACATTTTCCAGTCCTGTGGCCACTGCTGAGTTTTCCAAATTTGCTAACATATTGAGTGCAGTACTTTCATAGCATCATCTTTTAGGATTTGAAATAGCTCAACTGGAATTCCATCACCTCCATTAGCTTTGTTCATAGTGATGCTTCCTAAGGCCCACTGTCTGGCTCTAGGTCAGTGATCACACCATTGTGGTTATCTGAGTCATGAAGATATTTTTTGTATAGTTCTTCTGTGTATTCTTGCCACCTCTTCTTAATAGCTCTGTTAGATCCATACCATTTCTGTCCATTATTGTGGCTATCTTTGCATAAAATATTCCCTTGGTATCTCAAATTTTTTGAAGAGATCTCTGGTCTTTCCCATCCTATTGTTTTCCTCTATTTCTCTGCATTGATCACTGAGGAAGGCCTTCTTATCTCTCCTTGCTATTCTTTGAACTCTGCATTCAAATGGGCATATCTTTCCTTTTCTCCTTTGCCTTTAGCTTCTCTTCTTTTCTCAGCTATTTGTAAGGTCTCCTCAGACAACCATTTTGCCTTTTTGCATTTCTTCTTCTCGGGGATGGTCTTCATCACTGCCTCCTGTACAATGTCATGAACCTCCTTCCATAGTTCTTCAGGCACTCTGTCAATCAGATCTAATCCCTTGAATCTATTTGTCACTTCTACTGTATAATCATTAGGGATTTGATTTAAGTCTTACTTGAATGGTCTAGTGGTTTTCCCTACTTTCTTCAAATTTAGTCTGAATTTGGCAATAAGGAGTGCATGATCTGAGCCACACTCAGCTCCCAGCCTTGTTTTTGCTGACTGTTTAGAACTTCTTCATCTTCAGCTGCAAAGAATATAATCAATCTGATTTCAGTACTGACCATCTGGTGATGTCCATGTGTAGAGTCTCTCTTGTATTGTTGGAAGATGGTGTTTGCTATGACAAGTATGTTCTCTTGGCAAAACTCTGTTAGGCTTTGCCCTGCTTCAGTTTGTACTCCAAGGCCAAATTTTCCTGTTACTCCAGGTGCTTCCTGATGTCCTACTTTTGCATTCCAGGCCCTTATAATGAAAAGGACGTCTTTTTTGGATATTAGTTCTAGAAGATCTTGTAGGTCTTCATAGAACCGTTCAACTTCAGCTTCTTCAGCATTACTGGTTGGGCCATAGACTTGGATAACTGTTATATTCAATGGTTTGCCTTGGAAATGAAGAGAGATCATTGTCGTTTTTGAGACTGCCCCCAAGTACTGCATTTCAGACTCTTTTGTTGGCTAGGAGTGCTACCCCATTTATTCTAAGGGATTCCTGCCCACAGTAGTAGATATAATGGTCACCTGAGTTTAATTCACCCAATTCGGTCCAGCAAAAACTTAGCTGAGACTAATGTGAATGTGTGTACAGGACAGGGATGGGAGGACAGCCAAGGAATGGGCAGCAGAGGTGTGTAGGGCATCCCACCAGCTCCACTCAGACTACCAGCTCCTAACCCATGTCACATTGCACAATGCCGGGGCATCCCTAGTCAAACTATGATACTCTGCTGTCCTGTGAGGGTTGGAGTCAGGCCAGCCAGGAGAGGAAAGATGGGCAACCCACTCTTTCTCCTGCATGCTCTATTGTTGAAAAGTAAGAACTCTCTCAGACCACCTTCTAAGAGAACTGCAGGCTGAGCGAGAATGTGGTGGTCATCATTGCTCTGCAGGCATCACTGACCACATAGCTGCTGCCTGTACACCCCTACTCCCAGGGAAGGCACTCCCTCTGAAGGTGGCCAACCCTGTGATCCTGCAGCTCGCACCTCTAAAGAATGAAACTGTTCTAAAATCGGCTCTGCTCTCCCACTGATGCTCCTCTTAGTCCTGGGAGGCACTGTGGTGTCCACCTTCCTTCCTCACTCCTCCCTTTTTTAAGCTGCATCTCCCCTGACCACCCCTCTGGGCATCACACAGCTGGTGCCCAAGTCCCACATGAGTGTGGAGGTCAGCCCTAGTCTGGGATGTGACAGGGACAGGAAGCAGCACCCAGCAGGAGGACCCAGTCACTGAGACAGACGTGACCATGTTGGTGGCTCCCACAGCTCCAAGCAATCACCCTACAGGGTGTGCAGAGGAGCCAGGGGTATGGAAGTCAGGATGAGAGAGGATATGCCACATGCTGAATGTGTCACAGCCCCTGACCTGCTGCTTTTCAGACCATGGAGGCAGACTTTCTCCTCTCCAGGAATTGTCTAACATCCAGACATTACAAGAAAGAACCCTTAGATTCTCAAGGATGCAGAGAGTTCTGCTGAGGTTGCCAACAAGATCCTATCTTAGAGACAAAGATGCTAAGTTAGGTCTCAGGTCCTGCAGGAGAGAAAGGCGTAGCTACACACTGGCCTGGTAAGGGTTGGTCCCTTACCTGCTCCCAGCCTGTACCAGGATAGAGCTATCACTGGGTCATTTCCTGATGGCATGAAGTGCTTAACAATTTCTGAAATTAAAGAATGAGTAAATAAGAGGTGGGAGGTGCAGGATTAGATAACTGAGCAGGTGCAGAAATAGCACAGCTCAGGAGCATCCCTGTGGGGAGGAAGAGCATGTCCTTCAAAGCAAGGACAGGGAGATGGAAGCCACCCTTACACAGTAGACTCTCGGCTTGGCAGGACCCCTTGAGTCTCTTCTCATAGCAAATGCTCCATCTCCCACAGGGTGAGTGCTCCAAGCACACTTCGTAATTAGTAAATCACAGGAAATGGTTATGCTTCAGATCAGCTAGTATTTGTCAGGAAGAAGGGTGGTATCTAGTTGCCCCTGCAGTTGGGCACTGAAGGGTGCCTGTTCTCCAAGAGAGGATGATTTTGTGACCCTGACCTGCTCCCTCTCACTGCCTCCACCAGCTCTTGACTCTCTGCCCCATGTCACCAGCTCAGGGCCATGTCACCCCATGGAAACAGAAACCTCTCAGAGATGCCTTTGCAAGAGTTTGTGCTGGATGGACTTGAGGGTGGTCCACAGACCCAGGCCCTGCTCTTTGCTCTGTTCCTGGCCCTGTACATGGTGGCCGTCCTGGGGAACCTCACCATGATCGTGGTCATCACCCTGGATGCCCGTCTGCACTCCCCAATGTACTTCTTCCTCAAGAACCTCTCATTTGTGGACTTGTGCTATTTGTCTGTCATCTACCCCAAGGCCCTGGCAAACACCACATTTTCCTCCAAGGTCATCACATTTGAGGGATGTATCATTCAGTTTTTCTTTTTCTCTCTAATGGGCACCACTGAGGCTTTCCTCTTGGCCGTGATGGCCTATGACCGCTTCGTGGCCATCTGCAGCCCTCTGCGCTACCCCATCTCCATGCGCCCCTCGGTCTGTGCCCGCCTGGTGCTGGGCTCCTACTGCGGGGGCTGCCTCAACTCCATCCTGCAGACCAGCTTCACATTCAGCCTCCCGTTCTGCAGCTCCAACCACATCGACCACTTCTTCTGTGATGTGCCGCCTCTGCTCAAGCTTGCCTGTGCTGAGACTACCATTAATGAGCTGGTCATGTTTGCCATCTGTGGCCTCATCATTGTGGGCACCACACTTGTGGTCCTCATCTCCTACGGCTACATCACAGGGACCATCCTGAGGATGCACTCAGGAGGAGGGAGACACAAGCTCTTCTCCACCTGCGGCTCCCACATGACAGCCGTGTCCCTCTTTTATGGAACACTTTTTGTCATGTATGCCCAGCCAGGAGCTGTGCAGTCCATGGAGCAGGGCAAGGTGGTCTCTGTCTTCTACACGCTGGTCATCCCGATGCTCAACCCTCTCATCTACAGTCTGAGAAACAAGGACGTGAAGGATGCCCTGCGGAGACTGGGGCAGAAACACACAGCCACATGAAGGAGGGTGACCCAAGGAAAGGACAAGAGCTTTGGGAGAGGCACTAGGTTTAATCTGAAGAATTTATTCCTCATTCCTGTAATTCATTCTTTCCTCCAGCATTGTATTTAATCCTTCTTGGAAGAACATCATGGACCTCAAACTGCAAGAGATGGAAAATGAATAAGGCATTTTCTTTGCCAACATAAAATTAGTATCCTTAAAGAGTACAACTCTAATCTTGAAGTTTGGGTAATACAGTGGGCAGAATGATGAGCAGAGAGTCTTTGATTGAGAGTGTATTTCCTAATTCAGCATCTTCCAGTGAAGATAGTGTTGTTGTTTTTCAGTAGCGAAGTTGTGTCCAGTTCCTTGTGACCCCATGAATGTAGCATGTCAGACTTCCCTTTCCTTTGCTATATCCTTGACTTTGCTCAAATTCATCTCGATTAAATTGGTGATGACATCCAGCCATCTCATCCTCTGTCACACCCTTCTCCTCCTGCCCTCAATCTTTCCCAGCATCATGGTCTTTTCCAGTGAGTCAGCTCTTTGCATCAGGTGGCCAAAGTATTGGAGCTTCAGCTTCAGCATCATTCTATCCAATGAATATTCAGAGTTGATTTCCTTTAGGATGGACTGGTTGGATCTCCTTGCTCTCCAGTGAATGTATGAAACTAGACAAACTCTGATGCTTTTCCCTTCATTTCATTGTTGAATCCATGTAAATATGTGCTCAGTAATCTCCTTTGGACCACCTAGTAGGAAGGTTCTAGGACACTCAGCCTGGTCCCTTCCTTGATGATAGCCTGGGTCACCACAGCCAATTAGGGGAGTTAGGAAGACCACGCTTCCCCTCAACCCTGCAGCGGGGCTGTTCCTCCCTGCCCCCCTTCTGTTCACTGATGCCGCCACCCAACAAGGCAGCAGGGAGCACCTGCTCCTGCTTCAGAGGCTCCCAGTGCTCCCTGTCCTGGGTTCTCCCCTCAGTCAGCAGCTGGGAGCCCCAGGGAGTCAGTGTGGATGCCTGACACCCAAAGTTCACCATCCAACCTGACAGGTGACAGTGTCCTGACTACTTGTGACCCTAAGAAATGGGGCCTTGTCAGCAGACATCTCGGAATAAGGATGGAGGTGCTGGTGCTGCTGCAGAGAGCAGGGGTGGGGAAGGAGGGGGCAGTTTCTTGGCAGAAGCACAGCTCCCTGGCCCTCAGTCCCACACTCCCTGAGGGAGCTACATCGTCAGTCTTGACCTCCCCATTCAAAGCTCCAGCCTGCTGCTCCGTGGACCCAACACACAGCCTGGACTTAAATCCCCATCGTGTCTCCCTGTGGTAGAGTCATCCAGTCCCATGGTCACTCTCAGGAGGTGGTCCTCTGGACACAGGGTTAGTCTGTAGGGTCAGTAGGGACGTGCCCTCCTCTCTGATCACAGCTCTCCATCTCCCTGCTGTCTGCTCAGGAGACTCTGGCAAGCAGCCAAAACCCAAGTCATCAGATTGCTGCTCACCATTCCTCAATAGGAACCTACTCCAATGTCTCTGCTGGACTCTTGATAGCATTGTCTCATCTTTGGGCTCCAAAATTAATTCTAAGTCTGGTGTAGATTACTGTATTCATCTGCTGACCTTTATTCTTTGAGGAGCTTTCCCAAAATAACATGCCTTCTTATGGTGTCATACTACTATACTGTTCTCTTTCCCTGCATTCCTTTCTTCCTGTTTTTTCTCCGCCTCCCCCTCATTTCCTCCCCTTCCTTCCTTCCCTCCTTCCTTCCTTTCTCCTTCTCTCCCTCACTTTATTTTTGTCATTCCAAGGAACGTCTTACTTTAAATTTCTAAAGGAAAAGGAAAATCCCAACCTTTTGTATACAAGTGTAGAGTCCTCATCAGTATGTGAATTTTAATGGTACAAGCAGTAAGGAATCTATGGTTCTTAGTAGAACATTAATTTTCACTTTCAAATAAATCAGGAAATTTGAGCCCAGCACTAGATGGAATAGAAATTGTTCTATAATCTGGAAGAGAATTATTTTTAAAATCCTACAGGTTGGCTTTACCTCTCTGTAAAACTATATTTCAGATTGCAGTGACTATCTCTATACAATGGTAGACATCGTTTACTTGGTTGTTCATCCCATACTATGCTTTGCAAGCTACTGGCATGCACTAGATTCTCATTTCACATCTAACACCAGAGTATAAGTTGAGTTCAGTGTTAATTAGTCACTGAACTCCAAAATACACATGATACAGCTCATCTCTTTATTGTGCTTAAGTGGACAATAAATACATTGCGTTTCAAGACCATATTGTAGTTTTGATGCTGATATTTTTTTAAACTTTAGAAGTTTCTGCCCTTTAAAAGCAAAAAATAAAATAAAATAACTTTTGTTGTATTTTGAGTTTGGTTCAGTCCTATTGTTAGTTGCTAAGTCATGTGTTGTTGTTTAGTCGCTAAGCCTGGCCAACACTTTTGCGACCCCATGGACTGTAGCCCACCAGGACCCTGTGTCCATGAAATTTCCCATGCAAGAATTCTGAAATGGGTTGCCATTTCCTCCTCCAGGGGATCTTCCTGACTATAGAGTTCAGTAGTGTCTGGTACATTCACCTTGTGTGTATCAGATCTCCAGAACTTTTCATTTTGCAAACCTGGAACTCCATCCCCCTAAACAATAACTCCCTGTTGCTCCCTTACCTCCACCACCAGGAGCCACAATTCTTCTTTCTGTCTCTACGAATGTGACTTCTTCAGATGCCCCCAGATAAGTAAAACATACAGCATTGGTCTTTTTGCATCTGGTTGTTACACTTAGCATAGTCTCCTTAAGATTTACCCATGTTGTAGCATGTGACAGGATTTCTATCCTTTTTAAGGCTAAATAGTATTCCATCACATGTGTATGCAACTTTTTGTTTATCTCTTCACCCACCAAGAGACACTCGGGTTGCCTCCACCTTTTGGCATGCAAAAGGTGCATCTCTTAGAAAGACTGCCGTTTTGTTCTTTATCTCATTTTTTACTATATATCCAGATATTTGATTGCATAATATGGTAATTCTTTTTTAATTTTAGGAAGAACCCTATACTCTTTTTCATAGTGGCTGTACCATTTTTATGTCTACCAAAAGTGCAAAATTGTTGCAATTTATCCACATAATAGTCAGTATATGTTCTCCTTTCTCTTTCATGTCAGCCATTATAGTGATTGTGAGGTATAATCTCTTTGTTGTTATTTTAATATTTCCCTAATGATTACTGATTTTGAGCATTTTCTTATATGTTTGTTGGCAATTTGTAGGTTATCTCTAGAGAAATATCTTCAAGTAACATGAAAATTTTAAACTAGGTTATTGGTTCACTTAATTGTAGTAATTCTTTATGTATTCTAAATATTATCCTCTCATCAGACATAACATTTTAAACATTTTCTTCCAGGTCACAGGTTGCCTTTCCATACTGCTATCTAAGTCTTTAATGCACACATTTTTAGTTTGATAGTTACATAGTTAGATAGCCACAAGTGTCTATTTTCCCTTTTGTTTCATATGTTTTTGGTGTCATATCCAACAAATCATTGTCAAATTTAAGGTTATTGAGTTTTTCTCAGATGTTGTCTTCCAGGAGTTTAACAGACTTATGTCATGTATTTAGGTTTTTTCTGTTTTTTTGACGATAAACGCATATCATCATTTATTTAATGTTTAAGCTCTTGCACTAGATTTTTACAAGCTGGTGAACACTGACAAATTATTTCTCCCACAGAACTATAACCACTTGTTCCCGGACAGTATAAATATATGGTTGAGCTAACATTAATACACATCACCATTTTATCAATTACATAATAAAACAAATTGTCAAGTATCCAAATATTAAGCTCAAAAGGTATATAAAATATTAAATGTCTCCTCAATTCGTTAGCAGAAACCCACTTTTTTTTGCAAGAGAGGCTGGGAATCACACTTCAAACAAAACCAAGTTGGTAAACAACTTCAGTAAGTATGAAAAAAATTATAATAATTTCAGAAATTTTGATTAAGAATTGTTTTAGTTACAGTAACAAAGTATTTCTACCTTTTAAAAAAATATTTACTAAATTAAAGCGCATATTCTACATGTTCTGCACAAGACAAAGGCAACAGTTTACTAAAAATACTTAATAGCCCCCTTCCATTCTTTTTTCAGGCCCTCCCTGTAAGTTGCACCCCAAAGTGCAAACATTAAAATGAACTGTAAGGCTTTTGTCTGGAGACATTAAAGACATGTGCTTCTGTACAATGTAGATTTTCAAAATGGAGGCCTTCTACAACATAAAATGAGATTTATAGAAAGATATTAAATAATCACTGTAAGACTTGGTTAATTAAAAAGGGAGCAAATCTGATGTATACTGGAATGAATGTGGGAGATGTAAACATATTGTGAGCAAACAAACCTCATGGGCCCTACTTTCTATGTTTGAAATGATGCAAGGAATAAACCACATAAGGTCCAGAGCGTTCATAGTTCCTGGGATTTGTTCTATATGCTACTAAAAATATACAAGTATTGTGCTGGGAATTTTGGCACCTAGTCTTTCTAAATTTCTTACGTATTGGTAAGATTCTGGCATGGAAACAGATTTAATGACATGACTCAATACTGCATGATTTCAGGAAAGGTCAATTGGTACAAATTAGAAGCACATATTAATGCTCAAAGGCAAGAATTCTTTACTAGTATTCAAATAGGTTGATCATAACCTGAACAGAGACTGCAATTCTGCCAGGCCTGTGGCCTGGTAAAACTGCTTTTCAACACTCCTATGGAAGCTTCATCAGACTTATTCACCAAGTCAACTGGGCTATCTGCTATGTACGACAAATTCCATCGTGTCTCAGATTCCACTTCCAAGCAATGGCATCATGCACCCTCGTTTTACCGAATGCAACAGTTGTTTCTATGCCCATTGGAGTCTTTGAAGTGCAGCCGCATTTTAGGACGATATTTCTCCAAATACAAAAGTTGCTTGCTATTAAAAGCACCTCGCCGATTTTGTCTTTTGAAATGTACTG
The DNA here is from genome assembly GCF_019320065.1 of Cervus canadensis. Classification (NCBI taxonomy): domain Eukaryota; kingdom Metazoa; phylum Chordata; class Mammalia; order Artiodactyla; family Cervidae; genus Cervus; species Cervus canadensis. Next base: position 113,539,024 of record NC_057387.1, read on the forward strand.
CATCTTCATATTTCATTCCACCTTCAATTAATGCTAGGGCAACAAGCACTGGAGCTCTGCCAAGGCCTGCAATACAATGAACAGCAATACAACAACCAGGGTCTTCATGAAACTTAATTTTCACAAGGCGTAACCAATCATCAACAATCTGGTTAGATGGTGGTGTGCCATCATCAAAAGGCCAATCGAGAACATGGATGCCTTCTTTCTCCACAAGAGTAGTGTCATAAGTTGCTTCACATACTCTTACAATTGTGGTAACTCCATACTTCTTAAGTTCCTCTATAAATTTGCTTAACGTTGCATTAGTTGGGTTGTGTATAATAAGAAATCTCATGTTCCTGTACGTAACTTCCACAGGAGCTGGGCGGTTCGTTAGAGCCATGTTAATTTAGTTAAAAAACACTCAATAGGGATATGAAAGAATTTAAAAAATTGAATACAGAAATGATGCAAAGAAACGCAGTCAACTTCAATATACTCCACTTGAAATTCTCGGTGCTTTTAAGTATGAAGTTGGGAGTAATGAATGAATGAACCTCTTAACAAGAAGCAGCAATTCTTCAATCCAGTAATACTGAGGCAACAGAAAGGAAGTGCACTGAGGTTTACCCCATCCAGATCAGAACTCTTGTAAAAAAATGCTCTGTGGATTTCAATTCAACACTTCTGTGTCCAGGTTAACCAGTCTTACGGGGGCTTCTTGGTTGAGCAGTAATCAATTTCTGCAGTTCACTTGTCTGCATAGAGGTCGTGCTGTGCCTGGCAGTAATCTCCACTGCCCTTCAGAAACTCCATAAATGTGTGACCGAGAACACCACAGAACGGAGGACTATGTCTACTCATTGAAGATTGTGGCCTAACCACACAGCGGGTCCCGAGGCGGAGGCGGCGGAGGCGGCAGGGCAGGGGCGGTGGCGAGCGTCGTGAGGCGGCGGCGGCAGCTTCGCGGGCGGCGGCACCGGAGTCGGTTCTGCAGTGAGCGGCCGGGGAAGGGCGCACAGCCTCGCCACCCGCTACATTTAGGTTTTTAATCCATATTAAGTTAGTTTTTGCTCATGAAGCTAGGTAAGGGCCCACATTATGCATTTTCACATAAGCAGCTGGTTTTCCAATGCCATTTGTTGAAAGGGTGTCTTTTCCCTGTGAGTCATCTTGGCACATTTGTTGAAGACCATTGGACGAAATTGATGAAGCCTCATTTCTGAGCTCTGTATTCTGCTCCATTGTTCTACAAGTCTGTCTTTGTGCCAATACTATACTGTTTTGAGACTGCAGATTTGTAATATGTTTCCAAATTAAGAAGTCTGAGAGCTTTTCAGTCGGGTGCTGAGTGGCTCTTCAGATCATGTGGCAGTTCCGTGGATCATAACAACAGAGAACATGGTGACCGTGACCCGGAAGGAATGGACCCACTGGTGTCATCGAGAGTCACTGGAACGAGGCTGTTGAAAACATTGGTAATGAGAACTTAAAGGAATCTCTTCTTTGGGGCACCTATGCTCATGGTTTTGAGAAGTCATCAGTTATTCAGCAGAGAGCTATTATTCCATGTATTAAGGAGTATGATGTGATTATCAAGCTCAGTCAGGTACTGGCAAGACAGCCACATTTGCTCCATGATTGGAGACTGAATTCCAGGAGACCCAAGCACAATATTGGCCCCTGCCAAAGAACTGGCTTGGCAAATCCAAAAGGTAATTCTAGCACTTAGAGACTATGTGGGAGCAACTTGTCATGTCTGCATTGGTGTAACCAGTGTTCTAAATAAAATGCAAAACTGCAGGCCGAAGCCCCACATATTGCTTTCTGTACACCCGGGAGAGTTTCTGATGTGTTAAACAATTATCTTTTTCCAAAATGGGTCAAAGTGCTTGTTTTGGGTGAAGCAGATAAAATGCTTAGCTGAGGGTTTAAGGATCAAATCTATGAGATTTTTCAAAAATTAAATACAAATATTCAGGTGACGTTGTTTTCTGCCACAAGGCCAACAGTTGTGTTGGAACTGACCAAAATTCATGAGAAACCTGATTCAAATTCTGGTGAAAAAGGAATAACTGACCCTTGAAGGAATCAAACAATTTTGTATCAGTGTTGAAAGAGAGAAATGAAAGTTAGATGTACTTTGTGACTTGTATGAGACACTAACGATTACACAGGCTATTATTTTTCTCAACACAAGGCACAAGATAGTGTTATGCCTGATGTCCGAATCCCCGAGCGGGAAGAGAGAAGGCCTCCAAGACAATGCAACTCGCAGGAAGGGAAGTTTATTACTGACTTGAGCCAGGACTCTCCGCCCGCAACCAACGCAGTGGTGCGAGTCAGACAGCCCCGAGCCCAAGCTGTTACACAAATTTACAGGGGTGAAGAGCGGATTGGTTACACGTTTGCAAAGCAATTTCATTGGTCAATACTTTCACGCGCATGGGACTTTCCTGGGGGTTTCCGCCCCGTTCCTAATTTCCTAATTGGCAAACAGCGGTCAGTATTAAGTGAAAGCTAATTGGTCCTAATTGGCAAACAGTGGTACCAAGTAGGAAGGTCTACTCCTAATCTAAGCTGCGTTACTTCTGCTCGCCTCACAGTAGACTGGCTCATAGAGAAAATGCATGGCAGGGACTTCAGAGTTGCTTCTGTGCCTGGTGACGTAAGTCAGAAGGAATGAGTTGTAATCATGAGGGAACTCTGAGTGAAGTGAGTCAGAAAGAGAAAAACAAATATTGTATATTAGTGCATATATGTGGAAGCTAAAAAGATGGTACTGATGAGCCTAGTTGCAGGGCAGCAGTGGAGGCACAGACATAGAGAACAGACTTATGGACATGGGCAGGAGGAGAGGGGGCGGGAGGAATAGAGAGAGTGGCATGGAAACATACATTACCATAAATAAAATAGTTAGCTAGTGGGAATTCGCTGTATGTCTCGGAACTCAAACCAGGCTCTGTAACAAGCTAGAGGGGTGGGGTGGGGTGGGCGGTGAGAGGGAGGTTCAAGAGAGAGGGGACATGTGTATACTTATGGCATTCACGTTGATGTAAGGCAGAAATCAACACAATATTGTAAAGCAATTATCCTTCAATTAAAAATACATAAACTTCTTTTAAAAGTCTGGGACTTCCAAGTTTGCTTTCAAGATTATCTTGACTATTTCTCTTTCTTGAGAGTCCATATGAATTTTAAAATGTACTTTTCATTTTCTGCAAAACATAACTGTGATTTTGAAAGTGTGACATAGACGCTTAGATCACACTGGATAATTTTATTCTCTTCCAACTCAAGCACATGGGATATCTTTTATTTTTTAGATTGCCTTTAATTTCTTCTTTCAGCAGTCCAGGGGGCTCTCAAGAGGCTTTTCAACACCACGGTTCAAAAGCATCAATTCTTTGGCACTTAGCTATCTTTATGGTCCAACTCTCACATGTGTACATGACTACTGGAAAAACCATAGCTTTGACTATACAGTCCTTTGTCAGCAAAGTGATGTCTCTGCTTTCTAATATGCTGTCTAGGTTTGTCACAGACTTTCTTCCAAGGAACAAACATCTTTCGATTTCAAGGCTGCAGTCACCACCTGCAGTGATTTTGGAGCCCAAAAAAATAGTCTGTCACTGTTTTCATTGTTTCCCCATCTATTTGCCATGAAGTGATGGGACCGGATGCCATGGTCTTTGTTTTTTGACTGTTGAGCTTTAAGCCAACTCTTTCACTCTCCTATTTACCTTCATCAAGAGGCTCTTTAAATTCCTCTACAATTTCTGCCATAAGGGTGGTGTCAGCTGCATATCTGAGGTTATCGATCTTTCTCCCGGCAATCTTGATTCCAGCTTGTGATTCATCCAGCCTGGCATTTCCCATGATATATTCTGCACAGAAGTTAAATAAGCAGCATGACAATATACAGCTTTTATGTACTCTTTTCCCAATTTGGAACCAGTCTGTTGTTCCATGTCCTGCTCTAACTATTGCTTCTTGACCTGGATACAGGTATCTTTGGAGGCATCTCTAAGAATTTCCATCTCTCTAAGAATTTTCCACAGTTTGTTGTGATATCATGTTTCATATTTTGAATCAATCTAATACATGACAACAATATTTTGATTTGTTTCATCAATTACTGAGAGAAGTATGATAAATATCAATCATTATTTGGATGTTTACCTTTCTAATCCTGTCCATTTTTGATTCATATATTTGAAATCTTCACTAGTGGTATACAAATTTAAATTTTTCGATAATCCACATGGATTGAACATTTTTATTTTGAAATGTCCCTTTATAAGCAAACTTTTCCTCTGAAATCTATTTGTCTAATAATTTTTGAGCCTTAAGAGCCTCGCGCATATTCATAACACAACTTTCTCCAGGATTTTACTCTCATACTTCCTATAATTTTCTAATAATCATATATCACATTTATAAATTGGCTTTGATTTTCAGTGCAGGATTAAAATATTTTAACAGATACATTTACTTGACCTCCAGTGAGGGAAGGGCCATATTACGACTTAGAGAGGGCTGTGCTGCTTCTGTAGACACAGAGCCCTGCACATGACTCTTTGTCACACCCACAGACCAGGATGAAGCCGAGGAGGAGGGTGGGGTGTGGGCCAGGAGGCCACGCCTGCAGCCTGAGGAGACCTTTCCAAGAAGGGCCTCTGGGTCCCTCTGAGTTGCTTCTCACCCAATGAACCCCAGCGCTCCCGGAGGAATTTCAGGCTTCCTGCTCCTCCTGTTTTGGGCTGAGATGTATCAAAGGAAGGTTAGCCACAGGATTGCATCTTTCAGGGACTCGAGGAGTTGGGAGTCCCAGCGTACTCAGAGCTCAAGTAAATGCTAATTGGCCACTTGAGGCCTCAAATCCCAGCTGTGCCAGGCAGAGAGTATCTTCAAGTCGAGTCATCCAAAGATGCAGGTGCCATGAATACTACCCAGCTGAGGGTAGCTGAGGGTAACAGGTAGAATTGAGCCAGTCTCATCTGCTTACACCAAAACCCAAGAGTTTCCTGCAGCAGGCACTTGGAGCATATGGCCTGCCTCTCCCTGGGACCCCAGGTGCTCTCTGCTGCCCCCTCCTCACTCTCACTTCCCTGCACAGGAAGCCAGAGGTGGACGACGGAGCAGGATCCTCAAGGCCACGTCATTGTCATCAGCACAGACCTGGGTCAGGAGTCCTGTCCTCCCCAGAAGCACAGGGTCCTGGGTGAGCCATGCCCCTCCTGACATCACAGGAGCAGTGCGGTCATCATTCAGCAGGGCATGGTCAGCATCACTGACAGATTAGTCCTGGGAGCCTGGACCCTGAACAACACTACCTCTCACTGCACTGGGCAAGATCAGTCAGGGCCACAGGTCTGAACTTTAATGAGAGTGGAAATAACCAGGGGGTGTTATATAAATGTGGGTTTTAACCTTAATGAGAGTAGAAATAATCAGGGGGTCTTGGATAAATATGATCGTAAATTCAGTGCCTGAGACCTTGCATTTCTGACCAGCCCTAGATGACGCTGCTGCTGTGGGGCCTCAGACACACATGATAACTACATATACAAGGAAAGGACTCAGGACTCAGTCATTACGAATCGGGGCTTGTGACAACACTGCATTATTCCCCTTCGCCCCCTAAGGCATTTCTCAGGCTCAACTCACAGATTCAGTGAAGCCAGCACCGCAGCCACTCTGGGTCATCTCAACAGCCAAAGGAATGTGAGTATGTTTTTATAAAGCAAACTGAGAGGTTGGCTTCCCAGATGAAAATGCAGATTGTTCCTCATGTGCTCCCCCAGGCACACTAAGGGTCCCTGTTTTGATGACCCAAGGCTCCTGAGGTGGACAAACAGTCCTGGGAAACAGAACAGAAACAAGAAGCTGGGAATCCCAGGAGCAGAGGAGCAGACAGCCAGCCTGGGGTGGTGGGTGGTGGGGGAAAGATAGTCACTCTGGTCACAGTGAATCTATTGTGCATATAACCAGGGGGTAAACAGAGATGGACAGCGCAAGCTTGGCCATGATGAATGTGACTGCTTGCACAGGGGGCCAGGGTGGTTGGCCATGGAGCGTAGGGAAGACTACCAACTCTGCTCTTAGCACCAGCTCCAAACACATTACAGTGAGTGCTGCCTGCCCCAGACCAGACGTCCCCTCTGCTGTCATGTGAGCCTGGAGTCAAGTCTGCCAGAAGAGGAAAGCTGGACAACCTACATGGTCATCCAGACTTCTATTGTTGGAAAGAATGAACTCTCTCAGACCTCCTTCTAGGAGAACTTCAGGCTGGGGGAGGGGGGTCATCACTCCTTCAAAGAGCCCCAGACCAACCAGCCTCCAGCTGCATACCCTGACTCCCAGGGAGTTCATTCCCACCAAAATCAGCCCGTTCCAGGGTGGTAAAGATCTCACCTCTAGAAAATATGAAACTGCTCTAGAGCTGGTTGCCCTCACCCCTCAACTTCTTAGGGGCCCCATAGCTCTGTGTCCCCTGCCTTCCACACTCCTTCCTATTTAGTCTAGATTTCCTCTAAGCATTTCCTCTGGCCACCACACAGCTTGTCCCCGTGTTCCATGTGAGTGTGGTGGTCAGCCCTGTCCAGTGCGGACAAGGGAGGTCTGGGCTGTGACAGAAAGCAGCACCCAGCAGGAGGACCCAGACTCTGAGGCAGATGTGACCGTGTTGGTAGTTCCCATTGCTCCAACCAATCATTACCAGGGGTGTGCTGAGGTGCCAGGGGCATGGCAGTAAGGACGGGGAGGATTTGCTCATGTCCCGAATGGTCTCAGCCCCTGTCCTGCTGTTCTCAGACCATGGAGCTGGGCTGTCCCCTCTCCATGAATTGTCCAACATCTGGGCATTTTAAGAAAGAACCCTTAGATTCCCAAGGGTGTGGAGAGCTCTGCTGATGTTTGCCATCACAGTCTTATCTCAGAGACAAAACTGCTGAGAAACATAGGGTCTGTCTCTCATGGTCTGCAGGAGAGGCAGAAGTAGCTCCACTTTAGCCTGGTGAGGGCTGGCCCCTGATCTTTCCCCAGACTGGCCTGGAGTTAGAACCATCACTGGGTCAGTTCCTGATAGCATCAGGGGCTTAATGATTTCTGAAATTAAAAATGAGTAAAATAGGGGTGGAAAGTGCAAGATTAGATATGTGAGCCAGTGCAGGAATGGCCCAGCTCAAGACCATCCCTGTGGGAAGGGAGAGCATGTCCTGCAAAATAAGGACAGGGAGATGGAAGCCATCCTTACACTGAAGACTCTCAGCTCGGCAGGACCACTTGAGTCATTGATAGCCTACGGTGAACAATGTCAGATCCGTGATCTCCAAAGAAGAAGGTTTAGCTTCGGGACCAGGGACCAGGCTTGATCACTCAGGAGTTTTTGCATAGCAGAGTTTTATGAAAGTAAGAAAAGGGCCAGAGAAAGCTTCTGACATAGACATCAGAAGGGGGACAGAGAGTGCCCCCCTCACTAGTGTCAGCAAGGGAGTTATATACTTTTTAATTAGTTATTACAATGAAACAAAAGAATGTCTCAAGGTTGTAAAGATCTTACTAGACCCACTCCCATAATTTATATTTTAAGATAACAGGATTAGCCAGAAGGTTTTCAGGAAGGAAAAACTTTCCTCAAGCAGGATACATTGCTGTTATATAATCCTTACTAAGGAATGTAGAAGAAGAAAAAATAAGTTTGTCCTTCCCTCCTCCTTGAGAATTCCAGACCCCTATCTCCTCTTTGAGAACCCCAGACCCCTCTCTCCTCCTCAGGGGCCCTGGAATTCTTATCAACCTGCCTAGGAATTGACTCTCTCATTCCCCCACCCTTTTCTTTTAGGAGAATAATGTTGCCAAGAGGCAGCCTTGTTTATTATTTATTATTCACAAATCTTATTATGAGATAAGATTATTCATAAATATTATTCATAAAACTAGTCTCCATTTATCATTTGATTTGTTAATACACAAAATAAGAGTGTTGCATGGGCTGTTACAGGAAATTAATAGCCCCCGCTCCTTTAAATTCTCAATTATGGGTTTTAACCCTTCCTTAACCTTTTAGTGGGTACTGCTTCTGATGTGGAAATAGGTGATGATCTTTGAGCTTGATAAAAACAGGAACAGCATTTTGTGCTCGACACACAGTTTTTCCATCAGCCCACACTTTAGGACTTACATTTTATTTAACTAATGGGAGAGAAGGAGCAGGCTCCACATTTGTGAAAACAGAGGGCTGGAACTTGCTCAGTATATCCCTCTCCAGAAGGGGTGAGGGAGACTCCAGCGCGAATGGAAACTCAGGAGAAAATAGTGCAGAGTCCCAGTTGCAGCTTAAAGGCTCACTGAAATAATAACATTTGGCTTGTCCAGATAGTCCCATTACGGTAGTGGATCAGAAGAAAAGCAGGCCAGGGGCTTCAGTGAGGACAGAGAAATTTGCCCCAGTGTCCAAAAGAAAATTGACTGATTGGCCCTCCACAGTTATTAATACCCAGGGTTCCTCAAGTGATATTAGGATGGGGGTTTGTGTGGGGACCCCTGGACACCTTCAGTCCTGATTGTCCTGACAGTCTGACCCCTGGGGCTTACACCTCAGAGGACAGTCTATCCTCCAGTGTGGTCCCTTGCAGACCAGACATGGAGCCAGGGGTGGCTTAGATGCCTGAGGGCAATCCTGCTTGAGATGCCCCTACTTTCCACAGTGATAACAAGTTCACCCCTTTTCACCTGGGTCCTTCTGGGCCTTTTTCTCTTCAGGCTGATTCATAGCAGTTCTCACAGCCATCACTAGAGCCTGGGTCTTTTCTTTGGTTCTTTTCTGTTGTCATTTTTCCTCATTTCTCTACTGTAATACACTGTCTGAGCCAGCTGCAACAGTTTTTCTAAAGATTGATTTGGTCTGAACGCCTGTTTTTGTAACTTACAGCAGATACCTGGAACCAACCGAGTGAGAAGTCTATCTTTTGAGATTATTCCTCCTCTGCAGTTTCAGGATCAACGTCAGCAAACTTGCAGAGAGCCTCCCAAAGTTATCTAGAAATTTACCAGGAGTTTCCTTCTCATCCTGTTCTATGTCAGCCAACTTAGCATAAAGTCTTAGTGTGTGTTGGCTTGAACAGCTCAAGATTATATCTGGCAAAGCAGTTCTGATCCCACCTTCTTTTAGCCATGTTACAGTCCCAGTCTGGCTCTGTCATGGGAACTGCTTGGCTCCCAGTAGGGAGGAGGGCTATTTCATGTTCCCTCTTTCCCCTTATCTCACGTTCAAGCCATTGATCTCCAAAAGCAGCAGCTTCCCTCAGACCTCGAGCTCTCAAGTCAGGAGTCAGCATCCGTCCCAAGACATGTATTATATCTCTCTAAGTAAGCTCATAAAGTAACGTTAGTCCCATAAAAACTTCTGTGTACTTTTTGGATCCCCTAAATAGTCATGGCCACAATTGGAACTGTTTGAATATCTACCTAGACTGAGGCAACCCCTCCTAGAAGGGTGCCCTGAGTCTCAGCCTGTTCAGTTGGGAACCCCAGATACAGGGGCAAAGTAAGAAGACTGGAGGGAAAGTTTCACATCCAAATCTGCACCCTTAGGACCCAACTCTGGCATATCTCGCAGAGAGATAAAGAACAACACATATGGTACTTCCACTCATTTTCTCTTGTTTTCTACAGAACTGGTCTAGTTGTAAAACAGTATCGTAATTGAGAGGCCATTTAACCGGCCAGTGTTCCCTGTCTTCCAACAGATACTGTGCCCATTCGGTATCACAGACGAAGATCAGGTGTGTCTTTTTAAATTCTGGGGATCAAACTTGTCCCAGTTTTTTTTTTCTTTTTAATACATTTTAAAGGAGTGGTTTTGGAACTGCTAGCTCCCATCTGTAAGAAAGAAAAAAGTAGCATCCACAGCCATGGCTTCTTTCCATTGGAGGCATCCCTCCCTGCTCTAAATGGGGGTATAGACAGACTTTCCACCGAAGCTTTCTTTTCCTGGTTGGACTTGGTCTGTCCCTTACCAACACAGGCGCCTTGCTTGTCCCTCCCGGTTCTTCACGGAGGAGTCAGGGTGGAGATGCACCAGGTCTCCTGCATCAGGAGATGCATCAGGTAGACCTGATGGCATCCCAGATTGACTTCTAGCTCCTTACCACCAAGATCTTTGTTTGACTTGTCCTTTTCTCTGATGCCACCCAGAGTGTAACAGAGTAGCTGTCCCGGAATGTTTCCCAAGCTAGGACTACTACGGGAAGCATCAGTGTTCCATGAGCGCATTCACATTCCTGAGTACAACCCTGACCACAGTAGAAGCAGTGAGTCACAAAGGGATGAACAACGATCAAGATGTCCCGTCTGAGTATCACCATGCTAGTATATGTGATAGTGAAAGAGGTGGTGGAGGGTCGGCCAGCGAGGAAAAAGTGAACTTTGTCCTCAAGCTACTAGGACCAATCCTTCCGGTTCATTTCCACAGATTCCACAAAAAGAATATCCAAGGAGTTGAGACAAAGGCCACCAGAGAGCCTCCTCTGGTCCACTAACAGCACTAGCAAAGGAAGAAGCCCATTGCACTTCCAATCTGACCAGATCCTGCAGTTCCTGATCTGTGTCCTCAAAAACCTCATGGTCACCAGCAGCCCTTCTGTCCACATAGATTGGAGGCACAGCCGTGACAAAGACTCACTTTTAGGACTCTGGCCCCTGAGGCAGGCAGCCGAGAGAGTGACCTCTAACTTGAGAGATATTCCTGAAGCTAGAGTTCCACCTAGTTCCCAAACTTGCTGCTGGAACTAGGGTTCCACCTCGCTCCATGCATGCTCCTAGTAACTTTCTAGCAAGGCTAAGCACTTCCATACAGGGGCTCTTAGTAAAAGTACACAAAAACAGCATGGATCACAAGTCCCTTGAAAGTTTATGACCTGACAGATTATGTTAGTGGTTTTAATTCCCCAATTACAAAATGGTCAAAGAGACCAAGAAAAGGTGACTGAGAAAGGAAAGTTTGGTCCCACGTGATTTGCCCATCTCTGGCCACTCCCTTTGCAGGGATGTTGGGTGTCTCTTGGCATTGGCAGGTCGATATAAACCCCCGACAAGGTTCCCCTTTCTGGGGCTTCCATCAGTCATTATGCAGCACTGTGAAACCACAGAGCAAGTCTCATCACTTGCTTCCTGCAGGGCATGTCATTCATTCACAAAAGCACATGGAAGAGTTAGTAAAGCAGAAAACGTGCATAGTGAGAAAGAAGAGAGTCTAGAGCTCTGATCATTCCTACGTTGTCCTGAAGATCCTGGATGAGCCCCCAGAATGATAGCTTACGGTGAACGGTGTCAGATTCATGACTTCTGAAGAAGAAGATTTAGCTTTGGGGCCAGGGACCAGCCTTGATTGCTCAAAAGCTTTTGCATAGCAGAGTTTTATTAAAGTAAGAAAATGGACAGAGAAAGCTTCTGACATAGACATCACACGGGGGATTGAGAGTGCCTCCCTCGCTGGTCTAAGAAAGAGAGTTATATACTTTTTATATTGGTTATTACAATAAATCAAAAGAATGTCTCAAGATTGTAAAGATCTTACTAGACTCACTCCCATAATTTACATGTTTCAGACAACAGGATCACCCAGAAGGTTTTCAGGAAGGAGAAACTGTCCTCAGGCAGGATATATTGTTGTCATAAAATCCTTACTAAGGAATGTAGGGGGGAAAAGTTTGTCCTTTCCTCCTCCTTGAGAATTCCAGACCCTTATCTCCTCTTTGAGAGCCCCAGACCCCTCTCTCCTCCTCAGAGACCCCAGACTTCTTATCAATCTGCCTAGGAATTGACTCTTTCACCACCTCATACCAAACACTAGGCGTCCTCCACAGAGGGAGTGCTCTAATCATACTTTGTTGTTGCTGTTCAGTCACTAAGTCATGTCCAACTCCTTGCGACTCCATGGACTGCAGCACATCAGGCTTTCTTGTCCTCCACTATCTCCTGGGATTTGCTCAAACTTATGTCCATTGAGTTGGTTATGCCATCCAACCATCTCATCCTCTGTTGCCCCCTTCTCCTCCTGCCTTCAACCTTTCCCAGCATCAGAGCCTTTTCCAATGAGTTGGCTCTTTGCATCAGGTGGCCTAAGTATTGGAGCTTCAGCATCAGTCCTTCCAATGAATATTTAGGGTTGATTTACTTTAGGATTGTCTCGTTTGATCTCCTTGCAGTCCAAGGGACTCTCAAGAGTCTTCTCCAACTCCACAGTTCAAAAGTATCAGTTCTTTGGTGGCTGGCCTTTTTTATGGTCCATGTATACTTAGGAATTGGCGAATTAGAGGAAATGTTCATGTTTCAGGTCAGTTGGAGCTCATCTGGAAGAAGAGTGGGTATCTAGCTGTCCCTTGGTCGGGGGCAGTGGGTCACTGAAGGGATCCTGTTCTCCAAAAGAATACAACCTTGTGACCTTGACCTGCAACTTCTCATTGCCTCCCACTTGCTCTCTGCTGTCTGCCACTTGTTGCCTAGCTGAGATCCATGTCACCCTATGGGAATGGAAACCTCTCAGTGATGCCTCTGCAGGAGTTCGTGCTGGATGGATTTGCGGGTGGCCCACAGACTCAGGCCCTGCTGTTTGCTCTGTTCCTGGCACTGTATGTGGTGGACGTCCTGGGGAACCTCACCATGATCGTGCTCATCACCCTGGATGCCCGTCTGCACTCCCCAATGTACTTCTTCCTCAAGAACCTCTCCTTCCTGGACTTGTGCTACTCATCTGTCATCTACCCCAAGGCCCTGTTTGACTTAATGTCGTCAACCAAGGTCATCACCTTTGCAGGATGTGTCACCCAGTTCTTCTTCTTCTCCACCATGATCACCACTGAGGGATTCCTCTTGGCTGTGATGGCCTATGACCGCTTCGTGGCCATCTGCAGCCCCCTGCGCTACCCCATCTCCATGCGCCCCTCGGTCTGTGCCCGTCTGATGCTGGGCTGCTACTGTGCGGGCTCCTTCAACTCCATCCTGCAGACCAGCTTCACATTCAGCCTCCCGTTCTGCAGCTCCAACCACATCGACCACTTCCACTGTGATATGCTCCCTCTGCTCAAGCTTGCCTGTGCTGACACTACCACCAATGAGCTGGTCATGTTTGTCATCTGTGGCCTCATCATTGTGGGCACCATACTTGTGATCCTCATCTCCTATGGCTACATCACAGTGACCATCCTGAAGATGCGCTCAGGAGGAGGGAGACACAAGCTCTTCTCCACCTGTGGCTCCCACATGACAGTTGTGTCTCTCTGTTATGGGACCCTTTTTGTCATCTATGCCCAGCCGGGAGCTGTGCAGTCCATGGAGCAGGGCAAGGTGGTCTCTGTCTTCTACACCCTGGTCATCCCGATGCTCAACCCCCTCATCTACAGTCTGAGAAACAAGGAGGTGAAGGATGCCCTGTGGAGACTGGGGCAGAAACACACAGCCACGTGAAGGAGGGTGACTGGAGAGACTGGTTTTCCTGAGGGCAGGATAACAGGGCTTTGGAGGAGGCACTAGGTTTAGTTTGAGGAATTAATTCCTCATTCATTTAATTTATTCTTTCATCCTATATTTTATTTAATCCTTCTTGGAAGCATATCCTGGAAAAAAAAAACTGCAAGTGTGAGATGCAAAATGAATAAGGCATTTACTTGCAAACAGAAAATTAATATCCTTAAAGGGTAAGACTCCAATCTCAAAGTCTGGGTAACAGAGTGGGCAGAGTGGTGAGCAGAGGGTCTCTGAAATAGCATATGTGTCCAAATTCAACATCCTTCACTGAAGACATGAAACTACACAAACTCTGATGCCTCCTCCTTCACTTCACTTCACTGAATCTATGTAGATATGTGCTCTGCATTCTCCCCTCGACCTCCCAGAAGTGGGGCATTGGTAGGCTCAGCCTTGCCCCTTCCTTGGTGATAACATGGGGGTCAATTATGGGAAGTTAGGAAGACCATGCTTCCCCTCAATCCTGCAGTGGGACTGTTCCTCCACCTCCCCCTTCTGTTCACTGATGCTACCACCCAGCAAGACAGCATGGAGCACCTGTGCTCCTGCGTTAGACGTTCCTAGTGCTCCCTGTCCTGGGTTTCTCCCCTTGGGAGCCCCAGGGATGCCCGACATCCATAGCTCCACTGATCCCTCACCACACCGCCTGACAGGTGACAGTGTCCTGGCAGGTTAAGACCACAGAACACAGTGCTTTGTTAGCACAGGTATCTCCGAATAAGGAGGAAGGTCCTGGTATCTATTGCAGAGGCAGGAGTTAGAGAGGAAGGCGCACTTTCTTGCAGAGAGCACAGCCCCCTGCTCTCTGTCCCACACTCCCCAGGGCTGCCTGGACCCTCAGTCCTGACTTGCCTGTTCAGAGATCCATCTTCATTGCTCCCTGGACTCAACACACAGCCTGGACTCAGAGCTCAATGGCCTCCTTGTCATAGCTCCCTAGAGTCACCCACTCCCATGGTCACTACCAGAAGGTGGTCCCCTGGACATTGTATGGTCTGTACCCTATATGGTCAGTGGGGATGTGCCCTGCCTCTCTGATCACACCTCTCCATCTCCCTGCTCTCCTGCTCAGGAGAACTGTGGGCGAGGGGCTAGAGCACCCAAGTCATCAGACTATTGATCACCATTACTGAATGGATAGATAATCCAAGGTCTCTTCTGGATTCTTGATCCCATTGTCTCATCTTTGGGCTCCAAAATTAATTCTAAGTCTTCCAGAGATCACTGTATTCCTCTCACATAATGCCTTCACTCTGAGGAGTGCCTACAATTTTCCATTCCCAAATGACATGCCTCCTTATCATCTCATGCTATTATATAATTCTATCTCCTACTCTCTCTTTCTTCATTTCTTTTATTCTCCTCATCCTCCTCCTCTTTTCCTCATCTTTCTCCCTTCCTTCTTTCTCTCTCTCTCATCTGTTTTATTTTTGTCATTTCATGGAATATCTTCATTTAAATTTGTAAATGAAAGAAAAAGCACAATATGTTGTATGCAACTCTAGATTTCTCATCATTATGTCAAATTAATGGTACAAACAGAAAGAAATCTGTGGATCTTAGAAGATCATTAATGCTAAATTTGACTAAATAAGGAAAGCTTGTCTGATTTTAGATTGAGGAGAAATTCTCAAACAGTCTTAGAAAGAATGATTTTTAAAACCCTACAGGTTGGCTTTACCCCTGGTTGATCTTTACAGTGAAGATCACTGTACAGTGTTAGAAGTGGTTTATTTGGCTTTTTATCCTGTTAATGCTTTGCAAGCTGCTGGTACACAGTAGGTTCTTAGTTCACACCTAACCTACTGCCTGATTACAATTTGAGTTCAGTGTTAACTAGTCATTGAACCCCAAAATATGCATGATGCATCTCTAGTTTTTATTGCCCTTAAGTGGACAATAAACCCATTACATTTCAAGACCATACTGTAGTTTTGACGTTGATTCTATACTAACTTTTATAAGTTTCTACCTTTTTATAATGCAGGAAATAGCATTTTTTGTTGTAACTAATTTTGAGAGTGCAGTTCAGTAGTGTTTAGCATAGTCACCTTGTTGTATATCAGATCTCTGAACTTTTTGTATATCAGATCTCCAATATTGCAAACCTGAAACTCCATGCCCCTAAACAATAACTCCCTGTTTCCCCATTACCGCCACCACTGGCAGCCACCATTCTACTTTCTGTCTCTACAAATGTGACTTCTTCAGATGCCCGAGATAAGTAAAACCTACAGCATTTGTCTTTTTGGGTTTGGTTGTTTCACTTAGCATAGTGTCCTCAAGATTTAACCATTTTGCAGCATCTGACTGGATTTTCATCCTTTTTAACGCTGAATAGTATTCCATCACACGTGTATATTTTGTTTGCCTCGTCATCCACCAAGGAACACTTGGGTTGCCTCCACCTTTAGACTAAGCAGAAGAGTGTTGCCATGTAAATGGGCATGCAAATATCTGTTAGAGAAACTACCTCTTTTCTTTCTTTTCTTTTTTTGTTTTAGTATATATTCAGATGTTTGTTTGCATCATATAGCAATTCTTTTTTAATTTTGGGAAGAACCCTATATTACTCTTCATGGTAGATGTACCATTTTTCTTCCCATCAACAGTGCAAAATCATTGCAATTTCTCCACATAATAGCCATCACATGTCCTTTTCTCTTTCAGGTCAGCCATTTAATGATTGTAAAGTATTATCTCTTTATTGTTTTTATTTCTCTCGTGATTGGTGATTTGAGCATTTTCTTATATGTTTGTTGGCAATTTGTAGGTTATCTTTAGAGAAATGCCTTCAAGCAATATGAACATTTTAAATAAGGTTATTGGCTTCATTGTAGTAATTTTTATGTATTCCAAATATTATCCTCTTATTGGACATTTGCAAACATTTTCCCCATCCCACAGGTTGCCTTTCCACACTGTTGTTCATATTTAAGTCTTTAATGAACATATTTTTAAGTTTGATATCATCCCACATGTCTATTCTCACTTTTATTTCGTATGCTATTGATGTCATATCCAAGAAACCATGCCCAAATCTAAGATTATTAAGCTTTTCTCTTATGTTTTTTTCCATGGATTTAAGAGACTTGTGTCACCCATTTAGGTTTTTATTCCATTTTAAGGTAGTTTTTGTTCATGATGCAAGGTAAAGGACCAACTTCATACTCGTGTACATACACAGCTAGTTTTCTGATGCCATTTGTTGAAGAGGCTGTGTTTTCTCCATGGGACATTTGTTGAAGGTCATTTGACTAAAACCATGAAGGTTCACTTCTGAGCTCTCTATCCTGCCCCACTGTTAAATCAGTCTGTCTTTGTGCTAATACCCTACTGTTTTGATTACTGTAGCTTTTAATGTTAAGAAATAAAGAAGTCTGAGACCCCCAAATTTCTTTTTAAGTTGGTTTTGGCTATATAGCCTCCCTGAGACTCCATATGAATTTAAAATGTAATTTCATTTTCTAGAAAAAATAGCATTGTGATTTTGATAAGGGTTGCATTGAATCTCAGAACACATTGGGTATTATTGTCATCTTCCAACTCATGCACTTAGGATATCTTTCATTTATGTTGAATACCTTTAATTTCTTTCAGCTATGATTTCTAGTTTTATATCCCTAAGTCTTTTGTACCCTTGGCTAAGTTTAGTCCTTAGTATTTTATTCTTTTTAATATTTTTGTAAATGGATTGGTTTTATTAATTCCTTTTTATGTAGTTCATTAATAGTGCATATTGATACTTCTGACTTTAATGTATTGATTTTATATATTGACACTTTGCTAAATTTTGTATTTCTAACAGATTTTTCATGGATATTTGGAGTTTTGTATACATAATATCATGTCATCTGTAAATAGAGATATTTTTAAATTCTTTATCAACTTGGATCTCTTTTATATCTTTTTCATGCTTACCTGCTTTAGTCAGGACCTCCAGTACTATGTAAAACAGCGGTTTTACTATGTTTTACTATGTAAAACAGTGGCAAGAGGCATTCTTATTTTGTTCCAAATCTTAGAAGAAAAGCTTTTACTAGTGAGTATGATGTTAGCTGTGGGAGTTCATATATGGATTTCATTAAGTTGAACTTTTTCTTTCATTTTCTATTTGTTTTTTAATATACAATGAAAGGGAATTGAATTTTTAAAACATTCACCTGCATTAATTGAGCTGATCTTGGGATTTTCCCTCATCATCCTCTTAATGTACTTGGTTACAGTCTTTGATTTCCAAAACATCACAAGTTTCATGGTATTTACTTACATACTAGTCAGTAATACTATTTTCTCTCTCCTCACCCCATATTTTTATGTGTCATGCACATAAGTGTTTGTTGTCATCAAAGCAGTTATTTAGCAGGAAAGAGAATAAATATCTTGTTGTATCACCTTGACTCAAACTTCACACAGAAAAAAAAAAATCCCTGATACCTTCCCCATACTCTTTACCATTCCTCCTGAGCCCACCTGGATGCAGGGCTTTGCCATCTCCCATCGAACAATGGTAAGCATTGACTGAAAGGGCCCATTGCCTCCACTTGGCCTCTTGTCAACTCACCTTCACTGCCATCATCAAAGAGAATTGTTTGAGAAATAATCAAAATACACAGACAAATTTCCACCTGGTGAGACTGATTTCAGTGGGTATAGGTTTGGCATCAGTGGCTCAGATCTGCCAAACAGTGTCTCTCATGGAGGAGCCAGGTCAGTGGTCTGATGAGAATGTGGTGGTTCCACTTGTGTCAGATGTTTCCAGGGTTCCTGCCCCATCTCACCAATGGCATGGATGACATTGTCATTAGAGATGATCACCTAGACCTCCAGCCACAGCATCCACCTTCCTAGTCGCAGAATGGAAGACACGAATATTTATATTTATACAAATATACTTACTTTATAATACATTATATTTATACTTCTGAATACTTTTATTTATAATACAAATGCCATATTTATACTAATATTATATAATATATAAAATACTAAAATAAAATCCACTTCTGGAACTTTCCGTCACCCAAACCGAGACAAAGAAATTTGTCTAAATCCCATTTCTTGTCCTCCAAAGTTAAATACTATCTTGACTCTAAAATCAATGCCATTAATTCTTGGTAGAATTTACATACAACAGAGCAAATTGATTCTAAAACAGGATCAGTTCAGCTTAGTCGCTCAGTCATGTCTGACTCTTTGTGACCCCATGGACCACAGCACTCCAGGCCTCCCTTTCCATCACCAACTCCCGGAGTTTACCCAAACTCATGTCCACTGAGTCAGTGATGCCATCCAACCATCTCATCCTCTGTCATCCCCTTCTCCTCCTGCCCCCAATCCCTCCCAGCATCAGGGTCTTTTCCAATGAGTCAGCTCTTCGCATGAGGTGGCCAAAGTACTGGAGTTTCGGCTTCAGCATCAGTCCTTCCAATGAACACCCAGGACTGATCTCCTTTAGGATGGACTGGTTGGATCTCCTTGCAGTCCAAGGGACTCTCAAGAGTCTTCTCCAACACCACAGTTCAAAAGCATCAATTCTTCAGCCCTCAGCTATCTTTATAGTCCAACTCTCACATCTACACATGACTACTGGAAAAACCATAGCCTTGACTAGATGGACCTTTGTTGGCAAAGTAATGTCTCTGCTCTTTAATATGCTGTCACCTTACTAGACAACACCATGGTCATGGAACACTTTATAGACTGCTTCAGTCCCATGGAACCAGGGCCTCTTAAAAGAGAAGCCTTACCTTTTTCAGTTGTGTAGAGTAAGGGGATGGCAAAATGAATAAGAATAGAAGAAAGGGAGTCTCTATAATGTAAAAATAACATGAAAATTAATGAAGTTGAGAAAAAAAATATGTCTTCCTACTCAAGAATCCTTTTCTAGATATACACTTTAGAGGGGGAAAAATATCCATTGCATAACAAGCAGTATTGAAAAACCAAATAAAAATGAAGCAACCTAAATGTCTCTCTAAAGAAGATTCTGCAAGTAATTAGGGTATGTTTTCATGTTTAACACAATTGAAATAAGTGAGCTAGAACATGGAAGGGTTGGGAAAGGTGATCGAGGTCCCTGCAGAGTGCATTTTGACATGAAGCTGGAGAGGTGATACACCCCTGAGATAGGAGAGTGAATGTGTGTTGCTGACCTTGCCAGGTAAAAGCACTACCCTCTTGTGTCAGTTGTCAGGGCCACCGCAACTAATTAACACAAAGTTGGCAACTTATAGCGATAGGAACTTACTCTCTCATGGGTCAGGAGGATAGATATCCAAAATCAAGTTTTCAGCATTTCCTGCTGCCTTTTAAATTTCTCTGAAAAAATTCTCCCTTGCCTTTTCCCAGGGTCTGGAGGCTCCTGGTATCCCTGGCACTCCTTCCCGTTGCTGTATTGCTCTCACCTCTGTTCGTCTTTACACGCCCTTTGTCTCTATGTCTCTGTGTCCTTCCCTCCTCTTATAAGGAAATCAGTCACTGGATTTACAGTCCACCTAATCCAGCATGACCTCATCCTAACACATTCATTTTGAAAGACCCTATTTTCAAATAAGATCATTTTCTTATTTTCAGGGTGGACTTTTTTTTGGAGGGAGACACTATTCCCATTATCATAGTGATGTTCTCTATGCTCCAGGGGAATTTACATTCTACAGTTTCTGAGTATAGTGTTCTATCTATACCCAACAATCTCATTTAGGTAATATATTGAATCAAATCTAACATATGACTGCAATTTTTCTGTTTGCTTATCAGTTACTGAGACAGTATGATAAGCCATGATTTGAATGTTTGCACTTCTTTCTAATTCTGTCATATTTTCCTTTAACACTTAATCTTTTTAGTTTCATACAAATTTAAAATTTTCACATCATCCACTTGAATATTGAGTATTGAAAATTGGATTTTCATTATAAGTCAGTCAGTGTTATTCACTCAGTCATGTACAACTCTTTGTGACTGTATGGACTGTAGCCTGCCAAGCTTCTCTGTCCATAGAATTCTCCAGGCAAGAATGTTGGAGTAGGTTGCCATTTCCTTCTCCAACTTCATTATATGTCCTTTTATTGAAAAAGACACATATACCCCAATGTTCATCACAGCATTATTTACAACAACTAGTACATGGATGCAATCTAGATGTCCATTGACAGATGAATGGAGAAAGAAGTCATGGTACATGTATGCAACGGAATATTACTCAGTCATAAAAAGGAATGCATCTGAGTCAGTGCTAATGAGATGGATGAACCTAGAGCCTATCATGCAGAGTGAAGTCAGTCAGAAAAAGAAAACCAAATGTCATCTATTAATGCATATATATGAAATCTAGAAAGATGGTACTGATGAACGTATTTGCAGGGCGGCAATGAAAATGCAGAAAAGGAGAACAATCTTATGGACATGGGGTGGGGGAAGGAGAGGGTGGGACAAATGGAGATAGTAGCATGGAAACATATACACTACCATATGTAAAATAGAAAACTAGTGGGAATTTGCCCTATGACTCAGGGAACTCAACCCAGGACTCTGTGACAACCCAGAGGGGTGGAATGAGGTGGGAGATAGGAGGGAGTTTCAAGAAGAAGGGAACATGTGCATACCTATAGCAGACTCATGTTGATGTGTGGTAGAAACCAACACAATATTGTAAAGCAATTATCTTCAATTAAAAATAAATAAAAAATGTTTAATGGATTTTAAAATGTCCTTTTATGAGCAAAATTTTCTCCTGAAATCTACTTTGTCTAATAATTATTGAAATATAGCAGCCTTGGCTTTTTCAGGATATTTATGATACTATATTTTTCAACTTTTTACTTTCACACTTCCTATATTTTAATATTAATCATATATCACCTTTATACTTTGTTTTGGGGTTTCTGCCCAAGATTAAAATATTTTGTTTTAATAGATATACTTACTCAACCTGCATTGAGGGAAGGGCCACATTATAAATGAGAAAGAGAAAAAAAAAAAAAAATGAGAAAGCGTTTTGCAGCTTCTGCAGACACAGAGTCCTGCCCACCACTCTTTACCACACCAACATACAAGCATGAAGTAGAACAGGAAGGGCTGCAAGCCAGGAGGTCACACTCACAGTCCTGGGGAGGCCTTTCCAAGATGGCCACTGGTCCTTCTAAAATGACTTGCTTCCTGTCCTTGGGCCCCAGTGCTCCCATGGGATTTCTGGCTTCCTGCCCCTCCTGGTTTGGACTGAGATGGATCAGAGGAAGTTTGGCCACAGGACTGCATCTTCCTGGGATCCAGGGAATTGGGAGTCCCAGTGCACTCACAGGCCAAGTCTCACCTGATTGGCCAATTGAGGATGAGAGTCCCAGCTGTGCCAAGTGGAGAGCATCTTCCCCAGCAGAGGGGTGCAAAGATGCAGGTGCTGTGAATACTATCCAGCTGTGGGGGCAAGACAGAAACAGGTGAGTTGAGCCAGTCTTCTGCTGGTACCAAGACCCGAGCACTTCCTGTAGCAGGCACTTGGAGCACATGGCCTGCCTATCACTGTGATCCCAGGTGCTCTCTTCTGCCCCCTCCCGCATCACTCTCACTTCCCTGCACAGGAGGCCAGAGCTGAACAGGGTGGAGGAGGGTGCTCAGCACCACGTCATTATCCTCAGCACAGACCTGGGTCAGGAGTCCTGTCCGCCCCGGGAGCACAGGGTCCTGGGTGAGCCATGCCCCTCCTGACATCACAGGAGCACTGCGGTCATCACTCAGCAGGGCATGGTCAGCATCACTGACAGGTGAGTCCTGGGACCCTGGACCTGGACACATCACCCCCGATAGCCCCACGGCACTGGGCAGGGCCAGTCAAGGCAGCAGTTCTGAACTTTAATGACAGTAGAAATAGTTAGGGGGTCTTGTATCACCATAGGCTTAAATTCAGTGGCCTGAGATCTTGCATTTCTGGCCAGCTTTAGGTTATGTTCTTGCTATCGGACCTCAGACCACACTTGATGAGCTACAGTTTACAAGGAATAGACACAGAACAGTCTTTACAAAGAGGCTTGTAGACAACCCTAGATTCTTCTGCTTCCCCTATTAAGATATTTATCAGGCTCAACTCACAGACAGGTTTACTGAAGCCAGCACTACAGTCACACTAAGTCATCTCAACAACCAAAGGAATGTGTGAGTTTGTTTTTTCAAAAACTAAGAGCTTGACTTCCCAGATGAAGATGTCAATCTCTGCTTGTGTGCTTCCCCAGGCATCCTAAGGGTCACTGTTGTGATGACCAAAGGTCACTGAGGCAGATGAATGGTCTTGGGAAACAGAACAGAAACAGGAAGCTGGGAAAACTAGCGGACACAGTGAAAGGTTGCTGCTGAACGATAAGACGCGGGATTCTTGGCCTCCGGAGGAGAAGACTTCAATCCAGGGCCAGAGACGAGGCTGGATCGCTCAGAGCTTTTGTGTAATAAAGTTTTATTAAAGTATAAAGGAGATAGAGAAAGCTGCTGACATAGGCATCAGAAGGGGGCAAAAGAGTACCCCCCTCCTAGTCTTTAGCTGTATGTTATATAGTCACTCACAGTCTGTTAATGAAACAAAAGGAAAGTCATACAATTTAGAATGGCACCAGATAATTCATCCCAGGCCAGAAAACGATTGACCTGAATCTTGTAGAAGGGCAGAATACCAACAAATAGTTCCGTTTACATAGATTAGGGGGACAATACCTGAGTAAGTAAATTAGGCCATTTGGCGGAACCAACTTGAACGTAGAGTCTGGGGTTCATTAACATAGCTTAAGACAACATTTCCATACGAAAAAGAAATGTATTGGTTAACTCAAGGTTTGAGAGTAGTTAGCTTTAGGTGGGACCAGGTGTCATGGCAACACAGAAAGTTAAGAGAAACCTCCTTTTAAATTTGTATAGAGAAGGAAAAACAGATCGCTGGTTTGTTTCTTCCTGCCTCTTAAGAGAGATAAAAATGTCTGGCACTTACCTCTTTCCTCCATTTGGAGACCCCTGGCCTTCCTGCCTGTTACCCTCTCATTCCCCCCTTTTCTTTTAGGAGAATTATGTTGCCTAGGGAAAAGGGGCGTCATTCTCATTCCATAACTGCTTCTGAGCTGACAAGGGGCATTGTCCCTAAATTGGTGAGGCAACATATTCTCCTAATCCTCACTCATAGTGAGGATGTCTGATCCAGGGGCCCCAAATAGTGGTTGGAAGAAGCTGCAGTGATAGCAGGAGTTTGAGCAACCATTTCTAACTTAAAAGCTTTCATGTGACTAGAAACAAATCCAGTTACACAGTTACAGATGCAGGGAGCAAACAGCAAAAACAAAACAATCAGAACAATTGTAATTAAGATAGTTTTCCACCATGGGGAACTAGTTAACGTCTCTCAAAGTGAAGCAATTGAGGCTTCATGAGTATCCATGGCCCCAATCATCTTGTTCATGTGTTTAGTAAAATGAGTAACATTAGTGCTCATATCAGGTATATATGTGCAGCATTGAGTATGAATGATGGCACAAGTTCCTCCTTGTGCAGCTGTCAGAATATCTAAAGCCAACCTGTTTTGTAAAACCACCTTTCTAATTTGTGCTTGTTCAGCATTAAGAGCTGAAATCGCTTTTTGAGAATCTTGTAATGCCTGTTGAGTAAAATTAGTCAAAGCATCCACTCGTAGCATAACATCTGTAGTTCCCAAGGAGGGGACAAACACTGCAGCCAAATAATCATACCAGTGAAATACAGACCTTGCCCACCGAGGTTTAAGGTGGGGTAAATTAGCAGGCTTTTCTGGAAGCTCTGAAAATATAAAGCCATGGGTAAAGGCTAGACCCAGGGTGCATCTCCCTATCCAGCCAGGGGGAAGCCAAGCCCATAGGTAAGAGCCACATATCCAATAAGTCCCGTTTGGAGCAAGCCAGTGCGACTGAGATATCCAGTCCCAATTAGTGCCTGGCCAGACAAAGGGAGGTCCTGAACTGGGATTGGAAAACACGGGAATGATTACGTTACATATTTCCTGAGGCAAAAATCCCAATTGTTTCTAATCACTGTAATTAAGTTGCTGGCTAACTTTGGGGGATGGCTGTTTGTTCCCAACATATAGGGGCAGTAGATAGTAGACGTTCCTTTTCAGGAGTTAGCCATATAACCTCATCCCATATTTGATAAACGTCAGGTAAAAACCATCAGATCTAGGGATGGGCCCCCAGATCCCAATGTTTTTATGAGGACCTCGGTTCCTGGCTCAAACAGAGGCTTGCTGGATTCAGAGGCTGGGTCAGGAGTCGTCTCCTGGAGTTCTGTTAATGCCCATTGAAAAGCTGAGAGCTGAGTTACATAATTAGTTAACTCCAAGGCTTCAGGATCTATAACAATGTCTGTGCGTAAGAAAGGCCTTCCATAAATACATTCAAAGGGGGACAGTCCCTCCTTTTTTGGGGCAGTTCGAGCCCTCATTAAAGCTATGGGTAGGACTTTAATCCAGTTGTCCTGCGTTTCTTGAGTTAATTTGCGCAGATGTCTTTTGATAATGTCATTAGCTTTTTCAGCCTTTCCTGAGGATTGGGGTCTCCAGGAACAGTGTAAGTGATACTCTATTCCTAGAGCTTTAGACACCCCCTGAGTTACAGCAGCTTTAAAGGCGGAGCCATTGTCACTCTGAAGGCTCCGTGGCAGCCCAAACCTGGGGATAATTTTATGGATTAAAATCTTTATAACCTCCTTAGCTTGTTCACTACGACAGGGGAACGCCTCAATCCATCCAGTAAAAGTATCCACCCAAACTTGTAAGCAAGAATATCCATTAGCTTTTGGCATATGAGTAAAATCAATTTCCCAGTCCTCTCTAGGATACTTTCCCTTTCGTTGTAATCCAGATTTTGCTAGCTTTTCAGTCTTTGGGTTATTTTTCTGACAAACCTCACACCGTTTGATAATGTTCTTTAAAGTTTTCATTATATTTTTACCTTCAAACAAACGAGAAGCCATCTGGTAAGTACTTTCTACACCCAAATGAAAACTGTGATGTAAACCCTTAAGAATTTTCCACTGAGCATATTCAGGAATTATTAATCGTCCATCCTCGGACTATAACCATCCTTTATCAGTAATCTTTGCTCCTCTTTCCTCATATCTTTCTAATTCTTCCTCAGTATATTGTGGTTTTTCCTGTTCCACAGGACCTGTCCAAATCAAAGGCATCTGTAAGGAGGGGGTTTTGTAAAGTGCCGCTTTTTTGGCTTGAGAGTCAGCTAACAGGTTACCGGCAGCTACTTTACTCCCATCCCTGCTGTGCCCTTTGCAGTGCATAACCGCTAATTCTTTAGGACAATAGATAGCAGTTAAAAGTCTCTCAATCTCTCTGAAATGCTTAATAGGTTCTCCTGTTGCTGTTTTAAAATGTCTTTCTTTCCATATTGCAGCATGAGCATGTAAAGTCAAATAAGCATACTTAGAATCAGTGTAAATATTCACCCGTTGCCCTTTGCTTAACTCTAGAGCTCAGGTCAGAGCCACAAGCTCCGCTTAACTGGGCACTGGTTCCCTGGGGGAGAGATTTTGCTTCTAAAACCTGTTCAGCAGTCACCACAGCATAACCTGCTTTATGCTTTCCATCCCGAACAAAAGAACTGCATCTGTAAATATTTTCATGTCAGGATTGTTTAATGGGGTATCCATTAGATCCTCCCGATCTGCATAGTTTAAAGTTAGAAATTGGGAACAATCGTGATCAGGTGTTTCATCTTCCTTCTCAGGAAGGAAAGTGGCAGGATTTAAGTTTCCACAAACTTTAAGCTTAGTTACTGGTCCTTCTAACAACAGTGAATGACATTTAAGAAGCCTACTGTCTGTCATCCAAATATTAACCTTAGAATTTAAGATTTCACTCACATCATGAGAAGTCAGTACAGTAGGGTTTTGTCTATTAATTATTTTTAAAGCTTCAGGTGCTAATAAAGCCGCTGCCCCAATTACTCTTAGGCAGTGGGGCCACCCACGTGCAATTACATCTAATTCTTTGCTTAGATAAGCAATAGGTTCCTGGTGAGGCCCCCGGGGTTGTGTCAAAACTCCCAAGGCCATACATTTTCTTTCAGTGACAAACAAGTTAAATTCTGACCCTGTGGGCAAACTCAAAGCCGGAGCTTGCAGGAGAGCAGTCTGAAGATCCTTAAAAGCCTTTTGAGTATCTGGAGACCAAACCAGTTTGTCAGTTTGGGCCTGCTGAGTTTCAGCTATAAGTTTATATAAAGGCCGAGCAAGTTCCCCATAGCCCCGAATCCAAATACACAGTAGCCTGTGATTCCCAAAAATCCTCTCAATTGTCTTAAAGTCATAGGTAGGGGATGGTTTAGGATAGGTTTAATTCTCTCAGGGCCTATGGCCCTAGTCCCTTCTGATATGATTAGGCCCAGATATCTAACAGATTGTTGACAAAGCTGAGCCTTTTCTCTTGATACCTTGTAACCGCAGCCTGCCAGAAAGTTTAAGAAATCTTCTGAGGCTCGTGAACAAGCTTCCTCTGTCTCAGCACAGAGCAAAATATCATCTACATATTGTAATACTACCACTTCAGAGCTATTAAAGTTTTGTAGATCCCGTGACAAACTTTGTCCAAATAAGTAAGGACTGTCACGAAATTCCTGGGGCAAAACTGTCCAGGTTAACTGGGAAGCTGGCTGCGTGGTGTCTTCAAAGGCAAATAGAAATTGACTTTCCTCCGCCAAAGGCACTGCATAGAAGGCATCTTTTAAATCAATTACTGAAAAATATTTGGCTCGTTTAGGAATTTCAGACAATAGAGTATAAGGATTAGGCACCACGGGGTGTAAAGGAGCCACAGCCTCATTTATTATTCATAAATCTTGAACTAATCTCCATTTATCATTTGATTTTTTTATACCCAAAATGGGAGTGTTGCATGGACTGTTACAGGTAACTAACAGTCCCTGCTCCTTTAAAATCTCAATGATGGGTTTTAACCCTTCCTTAACCTCAGGTTTCAGTGGATACTGCTTCTTATGTGGGGGTAAGTGAGGGTCTTTGAGCTTGACAACCACAGGAATAGCATTTTGTGCTCGACCCACAGATTTTCCATCAGCCCATACTCTAGGATTCACATTTTGTTCAACTAAAGGGAGAGAAAGGGAAGGCTCCATATTCATGAAAACAGAGGCATGGACCTTGCTCAGTATATCCCTCCCCAAAAGGGGTGAGGGTGATTCTGGCACGATAAGAAACTCGTGTGAAAATAGCACAGAATCTCAGTTGCATGATAGAGAATAACTGAAGTAATACCTTTTGGCTCTTCCAGACAGTCCCATTACGGAAGCGGATCGGGAAGAAAGTGGGCCAGGGGCTTCAGTAAGCACGGAGTAAGTTGCCCCAGTATCTAAAAGGAAATTGACGGATTGGCCTTCCACCGTTATCAATACCCGGGGTTCCTCAGGTGTAATTAGGACGGGAGCTTGTGTGGGGACCCCCGGGCACCTCCAGTCCTGATTGTCCTGAGAGTCAGACCCCTGAAACCTACACCTCTGGGGACAGTCTCTCCTCCAGTGTGGTCCCTTGGAGACCAGACCTGGAGCCGGGGCGGCTTAGATGCCTGAGGGCAATCCCTCTTGAGATGCTCCTCCTTTCCTCAGCAATAGCAAGCCCATCCCTTTTCACCTGGGTCCCTCTGGGCATTTTTCTCAGGCTGTTTAAGAATGGTTTTCATAGCCATTGCGAGGGCTCCTGCCTTTTCCTTTGTCTTTCTCTGCCTTTCTTTATTTTCCTCATATTCCCTACCATAAAAGACTGTCTGAGCCAGTTGTAACAGATTATCTAAAGACTGATTTAGTCCATACGCCCGTTTTGATAACTTACGGTGAATATCTGGAGCTGACTGAGTGAGAAATCTATCCTTTAAGATCACTTTCCCCTCTTCATTTTCGGGATCAATCTCAGTAAATCTGCGAAGGGCTTCTCTCAGTCTATCTAGGAATTTACCAGGAGCTTCTTTTTCCTCCTGTTCTATGTCTGCCAGTTTGCCATAGTTTAAAGGCTTAGAACGCGCCTGTCTGAGTCCTTCAAGAATACATCTGACAAAATGACTCTGATCCCATCTTCCTTTAGCAGTGTTATAGTCCCAGTCTGGTTCTGTAGTTGGGACCGCCTGACTCCCAGTGGGGAGGGCAGTTATCTCATCTTCCCTCTTTCCCACTGATTCATTACCAAGCCATTCATCTCCATAAGCAACCGCTTTTCCCAAAACTCGAGCTTTTGAGTCAGGAGTCAACGTTTGTCCCAAGATATACATCACATCCTTCCAAGTGAGGTCATAATGTAGAGTAACACCTTTAAAAGCTCTAATATATTTTTCTGGGTCCTCTAAGTAGTCTCCCAGATCCTCTTTAATTCTTTCTATCTCTTGATAAGAAAAAGGCTTATTAACTCTCATAGACTGATAATTTCTCCCGGTGGGTACTTCATGAAGAGGCCACAGCATGAGTGGCTGTCCCTCAGTCTCTCTGGCTGCTCTGCGCATGTCCCAGGGATAGATTGGAGAAACCTGCTTTTCTTTATCTCTTTGCCTCCTGTCCTCCATCTCATCTCTTACTTCAATGGTCTGAGTTTCTACTGAAACCAGAGTAGTCTGAAGTCGTACTGAGACAGGAATTGTTTGGACCTCTACGTGAGCAGTTCGAATCTCACTTTGGGTTCCCACTGAGACCGAGGCAGTTTGAATCTCACTTTGGGTTTCCACTGAGACCAAAGCAGTTTGAACCTCAGCTTGGAGCCCCGGATACGGGGGCAAAGTAGGAGGACAGGGGGGAGAAGAAGGTTTCACACCCAAATCTACACCCTTAGGACATAAGTCTGGCATATTTCGCAGAGAGAAAAAGGGCAACACATACGCTACTTCTACCTATTTCCCTTGCATTTTACAGAACCGGTCTAATTGTAAAACAGTGTTATACTTAAGAGACCCTCCAACTGGCCACCGTTCGCCATCCTCCAGTGGGTACCGCGGCCATGCAGTATCACATAGGAAGACCAGGTGTGTCTTCTTTAAGCCCTGGGGATCAAATCTATCCCAGTTTTTCAGGATACAGTTCAAAGGAGTGAGGCTGGAATTGTTAGCTCCCATCTGTAAGAGAGAAAAAAAGCGACCAGCGCCATTTTTTTCTACCGGAGGCGTCCCTCCCTGCTCTAGATGGGGGTGTAGACAGACGTTACACCAAAAGCTTTTCCTTCCTGGTCGGACTTAGTCTGTCTCCTACCGACGCAGGCGTCACACTCGTCCCTCCCGGTTCTACCACCGAGACGGGGTGGGGATGCACCAGGGGTAGACCTGATGGCATCCCTGACTGACGTCCAGCTCTTCACCTCGCTTGCCTCTGATGCCACCCGGGGTGCAATCAGAGTAACCTTCCGGAACGCCTCCCAAGCTAAGACCTCTGGGGGGCACATTCGTCACCTGAGTGCCTGTGCACGACCCTGAGTATATTCCTGACCGCAATAAGACCGATATGAACATAAAACTGAGATGTTCCTTCCAAGCGCCACCACACCGGTGTAAGAGCCTCCTCTGGCACACTAAGAGCCAGTGTTACCAAAGGAAAAAACCATTGCAGTTCCAATCCGAGTAACCTTTAACCTCAGAGATGCTCTTGGAGTTAGAGCTCCATCTAGCTTCCGAACTTTCCATGCCTAGCGAGGCTAGGCGCTTCCTGACCACCAATCCCAGTTTGAGACCTAGGCAGCAACATAGATTACAAGTCCCTTGAAAGTCTATGATCCGATAGATTAGGTTAGTACTTCTAATTCCCAAGGAGTTATGAAATGGTCAAAGAGACCGAAAAGTTTGACCGAGAAAGGAGAGTTCGGTCCACACGCTTTGCCCATTTCTGGTCGGTTCCCGAAGGAGACATTGGTTGCCTCTTGGCATTGGCAGGTCGGTATAAACCCCCGACAGGTTTTTTACCATAAGCCTTATGAGATCACCGCGGGACCGCAGAGCAGGGCTCCTCACTTGCTTCACGCAGGGCGTTTCATTCATTCACACAAGCACACCGTAGAGTTAGTAAAGTACAGTGGAAAACGTGTTCGCTAGGAGAACAAAGAACTAGAGCTCCAAGAATCCTTACCTTGTCCTGAAGGATCCCGGACGAGCCCCCAAGATGAAAGGTTGTTGCTGAATGATAAGACGCGGGATTCTTGGCCTCCAGAGGAGATGAATTCAATCCGGGGCCAGAGACGAGGCTGGATCGCTCAGAGCTTTTGTGTAATAAAGTTTTATTAAAGTATAAAGGAGATAGAGAAAGCTTCTGACATAGGCATCAGAAGGGGGCAAAAGAGTACCCCCCTCCTAGTCTTTAGCTGTATGTTATATAGTCACTCACAGTCTGTTAATGAAACGAAAGGAATGTCATACAATTTAGAATGGCACCAGATAATTCATCCCAGGCCAGAAAACGATTGACTTGAATCTCGTAAAAGGGCAGAATACCAACAAATGGTTCCGTTTACATAGATTAGGGGAACAATACCTGAGTAAGTAAGTTAGGCCATTTGGCGGAACCAACTTGAACATAGAGTCTGGGGTTCATTAACATAGCTTAAGACAATATTTCCATACGAAAAAGAAATGTATTGGTTAACTCAAGGTTTGAGAGTAGTTAGCTTTAGGTGAGACCAGGTGTCATGGCAACACAGAATGTTAAGAGAAACCTCCTTTTAAATTTGTATAGAGAAGGAAAAACAGATCGCTGGTTTGTTTCTTCCTGCCGCTTAAGAGAGATAAAAATGTCTGGCACTTACAGCCTCTTTCCTCCATTTGGAGACCCCTGGCCTTCCTGCCTGTTACCCTCTCAACAGGAGCAAGACAGCCAGCCTGGGGTGGTGGGGAAAAGATAGTCACTCTGGGCACAGTGGCTCTGCTGTGTGTATGAGCAGGGGGTGGGCAGAGAGGGAAGCAAAACCTTGGCCTTGGTGAATGTGAGCATGTGCAGAGGACAAGGCTGGTAGCACAGGGGTGGGCAGCCATGGAGTGTACAGCAGTGACCAATCCACTTTTAACACCGGCTCCAAACCAATATTACAGTGAACCTGCCTAGACATCCCAGGTCATACTGTCCCTTCTGCTTTCGTGGGATGGTTGGAGTCAAGTCTCCCAGGAGAGGGAAACTGGACAGCCTACACTGTAATCAACCTCTCCTTTTTTTTTTTTTTGGAAAGTATGTATTCTCTCAGACTACCTTTGTTGCAGGAAGGGGGACCCCTTCCAGGGCCCGAAACTGGGCTCTTGTCTAACACTCGGAAATGAATTGTCCAAGGAGACACATGCTGACAAAGCAAGAGATTTTATTGGAAAAGGGCACCCAGGTGGAGAGCAGTAGGTAAGGGAACCCAGGAGAACTGCTCTGCCGTGTGGCTCGCAGTCTTGGGTTTTACGGTGATGGGATTAGTTTCCGGGTAGTCTTTGGCCAATCATTCTAATTCAGAGTCTTTCCTGGTGGCGCATGCATCGCCCAGCCAAGATGGATGCTATCAAGAGGGATTCTGGGAAGTGGACGGACACGCGGTATCTCCTTTTGACCTTCCCCGAACTCTTCCGGTTGGTGGTGGCTTATTAGTTCCGTATTCCTTATCAGGGTCTCCTGTCATAAAACAACTCATGCAAATGGTTACTATGGTGCCTGGTCAGGGTGGGCGGTTTCAATCAGTGTGCTTCCCCTAACACCTTCTAAGATACTACCTCCCCTGCTTAGGGGAACTTGGGGTAATCTCTCCTCCACAGATAGCACTGATCACCCACTGATACACCCTCTGCCTGTATACCCCCACTCCCAGGGAACTCACTCCCTCCAAATAGAGCCAGCTCCATGATACTGCAGATCTGACCCTACAAAATGTGGAATCTGCTCTGAAATAGACCTCCACCCACTCACTAATCTGCTTGCCTTCCAGGGAAGCATGATGGCTCAGTGTCCAACTTCCTTTTTCATTCCTCTGTCTTTAGGCAGAATTCCCCCCAACCACCCTTGTGGCCATCACACAGCTGGGCCCCAAGTCTGATGAGAGTGTGGTGGTCAACCCTGCTCAAGGCAGACAAGGGAGGTCTGGGCTGTGACAGGGACAGGAAGCAGCACCCAGCAGGAGGACCCAGTCATTGAGCAGATGCGACCATGTTGGTGGCTCCCATTGCTCCAAGCAATCACCCCATGGGGTGTGCCAAGGTGCCAGGGGCACAGAAGTAATGACAGGGGGAAGAAATGCAATGTCCTGAATGCATCACAGCCCCTGTCCTGCTGTTCTCAGACCATGCAGCTGGGCTTTCCCCTGCCCACGAACTACCTAACATCTGGGCTTTGCAAGAAAGAACCCTTAGATTTGCAAGGATGTGGAGAACTCTGTTGTTGGTTGCCGTCATGCTCTTATCAGAGATGAAGATGCTGAGATAGGTCTCAGGGTCTTCAGGAGAGACTGACATAGCTCCACATTAGCCTGGTGAGGGCTGGTCCCTGATCTGCTCCTGGACTGGTCTGGAGTTAGAACCATCACTGGATCAGTTCCTGATAGTATTGTGTGCTTAATGATTTCTGAAATTAAAAATGAATAAAATAGGGGTGGGAGGGGCAGGATTAGATACTTGAGCAGGTGCAGGAGTGGCACTTCTCAGGACCATCCCCATGGGAAGGGACAGTGTGTCCTGAAAAACAAGGACAGGGAGATGGAAGGCATCCTTACGCTGGAGACTCTCAGATCAGCAGGACCCCTGGAGCCATCTCATAGAGTGAGTGTTTCAAACATACTTAGGAATTAGTAAATCAGAGGAAATGTTTACATTTCAGGTCGATTTGAGCTCATCTGGAGGAGAACTGGGTGGCTGGTGGTCTCTTAGTCAGTGAACAGTAAGGTGCTGAAGGGTCCCTGTTATCCAAGATAAAACGACCTGGTGACCTAGATTGACTTCCTCTTGCTGTCTCTATTTGTTTTCTGCTGTCCAACACTTGTTGCCTAGCACAGGGCCATGCAACCCCACAGAAATGGAAACCTCTCAGAGATGCCTCTGCAGGAGTTCGTGCTGGAGGGATTTGAGGGTGGTCTGCAGACCCAGGCCCTGCTCTTCACCCTGTTCCTGGCCCTCTACATGGTGGCCGTCCTGGGGAATCTCACCATGATTGTGCTCATCACCCTGGATGCCCGTCTGCACTCCCCAATGTACTTCTTCCTCAAGAACCTCTCCTTCCTGGACTTGTGCTACTCATCTCTCATTGCCCCCAAAGCCCTGGCCAACTTCCTGTCCTCCTCCAAGGTCATTACCTTTGCAGGATGTGCCACCCAGTTATTCTTCTTCGCCATGATGGGCACCACTGAGGCATTCCTCTTGGCTGTAATGGCCTATGACCGCTTCGTGGCCATCTGCAGCCCCCTGCGCTACCCCATCTCCATGCGCCCCTCTGTCTGTGCCCGCCTGGTGCTGGGCTCCTACTGCGGGGGCTGCCTCAACTCCATCCTACAGACCAGCTTCACATTCAGCCTCCCGTTCTGCAGCTCCAACATCGACCACTTCCTCTGTGATTTGACACCCTTGCTCCAGCTCACTTGTGCAAACACAGCCATCAACAAGCTTGTCATGTTTTGCATTTGTGGCCTCATCATAGTGAGCACAACCCTTGTGGTCCTCGTCTCCTATGGCTACATCACAATGACCATCCTGAAGATGGGTTTAGTAGCAGGGAGAGACAAGCTCTTCTCCACCTGTGGCTCCCACATGACAGTTGTGTCCCTCTTTTATGGGACTGTCTTTGTCATATATGCCCAGCCGGGAGCTGTGGAGTCCATGGAGCAGGGCAAGGTGGTCTCTGTCTTCTACACCCTGGTCATCCCGATGCTCAACCCCCTCATCTACAGTCTGAGAAACAAGGACGTGAAGGATGCCCTACAGAGACTGATCCAAAAGCACACAGCCATTTGAAGGAGGGTGACTGGAGAGACAGAATGTCCTAAGGGCTGGACATGAAAGCTTTGGGGGAGGCAGAGGTTTGGCTTGAAGTATTTATTCTTCATTTATTCAAGTGACTCTTTCATTCATTTCATTCAACACTGTGGAAGCACACCATGAACCCCACATGCAAGTGTGAGATGATGAGACAGATAAGGTACCAGAAAAGTGATGGTGAATAATGGGGCAAGACCATAATCTTGAAGTTTGAATAACACAACTGTCAGAGCAGTGGACAGAATATTGAAGCAGAACTTATGTCTCAAGTTCAACAACTTCCAGTGCAGGTATGTAACTAGATAAGCTCTTGGGCCATTCCTACCACTCATTCCCTGAATCTAATGTAAATATGTGCTCAGTAATCTTTCCCTGAACCACCTAGAGGACACTCAGCCTTGCCCCTTCCTTGGTGATAGCCTGGGGTCACCAGAGCCAATTAAGGGGAGTTAGGAAGACCACACTTCCCTTCAATCCTGCAGCGGGGCTGTTCCTTCCTCCCACACCCTCGCCGTTCATGGATGCCGCCACCCAGCAAGGCAGCAGGGAGCACTTGCTCCTGCTTTAGAGGCTCCCAGTGCTCCCTGTCCTGGGCTCTCCCCTCAGTCAGCATCTGGGAGCCCCAGGGAGTCAGCACAGACGTTTCATACCCAAAGATCCAGTGACCTTCTACCACACAGCCTGACTACTTCTGACCACAGAAAATGGTGCTTTGTTGGCTCAACCACCTCTGAATAATGATGAAGGTCCTGATGGCTGCCCTAGAGACAGGAAATGGAGAGAGACGATGCCCTTTCTTGGCAGAGAGCACAGCTCCCTGGCCCTCTGTCCCAATTCTTTGGGAGATCCTGGACTCTCTGTCTTGACCTGCCCATTCAGAGCTCCACCCTCATGCTCCATGGACCCAACACACTGCCTGGATTCAGAGCCCAGTGGCCTCATTATTGTGTCTCCCTTTGGTGGGGCCATACACTCCCATGGTCACTGAGAGGAGGTGGCCCTGTGCACACAGGGGTGGTCTGTACCCTGTATGGTCAGTAGGGACGTGTCCTGCCTCTCTGATCACAGCTCTCCCACCCCTTCTCTGCATGCTCGGGAGGACTGTGGGAGAGGCTGACAGCTTTGCTGCTCACAGTTACTCAGTAGGAAGTGACTCCAAGGTCTCTGCTTGATTCTTGTCCCCATTTACCTCATCTCTGAGCTCTCTGTCATATATTACTGTATTTGTCTGATATAATGCATTTCTTTCTTTGAGAAGTTCCCCCAATGTTCTGCTCCACATCTGGCATGCCTTGGTATCTTCTCATGCTACATGACTGTTCCATCTTCCAAATTCTTCCCCTCATTCTTCTCTGGTCACCCTCCTCCTCTTCCTCCTTCTCCTTTTTTTTTTTTTTTTTCCTTCTCCTTCTTCTTCTCCCTTCTCCTCTCTCATTCTTCTTTCATCCTGTAGATTTTCAAAAGACTATTTCTGGACTTGTAGAATCTTAATTCCTGGACTTATAGTATCCTAGGGCCTTCCCTGGTATCTCAGCTGGGAAAGAATCTGCCTGAGATGCAGGAGACCCCAGTTCAATTCCTGGGTCAGGAAGATCCTCTGGAGAAGAGATAGGTTACCAACTTCGATATTCTTGGGCTTCCCATAGGCCTCAGATGGTAAATGATCTGCCTGCAATGAGGGAGGCCGGGGTTCGATCACTGGGTTGAGAAGATCCCCTGGAGAAGGGCATGGCAACCCATTTCATTATTCTTGCTTGGAGAATCCCCATGGATAGAGGAGCCTGGTGGGCTACAGTATATGGGGTCACAGAGTCAGACACGACTAAGTGACTAAGAACAGCACATAGAATCTTAATCCAAAATGAGAAAAGGAAACACATTTTTTTCTCTTACGGAATAGTACAATTATCATCCATATGTAAATTTAATTATACATGTGATAAGGAATTAGTGGTTCTAGTAGAAGAGCATTAATTTTGACTTTGGAATAAGTTTAGGAAGTTCGTCAGATAGTGAATGGAGTAGAAATTCTCCAATAGTCTGGAAAACATGATTTTTCAAAACTCTGAACATCTCCATTTGTCTGTGTTACCCAGATTTCAAATTGTAATGAACATCTCTTTACAATTTGAGAAGTAGTTTATTTGGTTTGTTCATCTTATACATGCATTGCATCCTGTGCCACATAGCAGGTTCTCAGTACATATCTCCTGGCTGATTATAATTTGAGTTCAGTGCTAACTAGCCATTGTACTCCAAAATGTACCTGACATAGCTCTAGTTATCTTAATGTGATAAGTGTAGAATAAACATCTTAAATTTGAAGACCATGTTGTAGTTTTAATTCTGTTTCCTTACTAACTTTTTAAAAAGATTAACAAATTTTATTGTGTTTAAAATAACATTTATATTGTAACCAATTATAAGTGTACAGCTTGTTGTTGAAGTACAGTTGCTAAGTCATGTCCGACTCTTTGTGACCCTGTGAACTGCAGCACACCAGACTTCAGACTTCCCCATCCTTCACTATCTCCCTGAGTTGGCCCAAACTCATGTCCATTGAGCCTGTGATGCCATCCAACCATCTAACCATCATAAGTGTACAGTTTAGTATTGCTCAATATATTCACCTTGTGGTGTAACAGATCTCCAGAAATTTTTCATCCTGCAAAACTCAACTGCATACCCCTTCAGCAACAACTCCTTATTCTCCCCTTACCTCAACCACTGATAGCCAACATTTACTTTCTATCTCTATGGAAGTGACTACTTTAAATTCCACAGGTAAGTAAAACACAGAATATGCCTTTTTCTCTCTGGTTATTTCACTTGGCATACTTTTTTCAAGGTTCATTCATATTGCTGTAAATGAACATGTTTTCATCTTTTTAAAGGTTGAATAACATTCCATCATGTATATATGCCACATTTTGCTTATTCATTCATCTATCATTTTGTTAGTCTATTCAACACCTAGGTTACTTCTACCTTTCACCTGTTGTGAAGAAGGCTGCTATTGTTGTCCAAATATCTCTTATAGTGCTGCATTCTAAGTTCATACATGCAATTACAGGATCATATAGTAAATGTTTTTTAATCTGGGGGAAAATCTCCAAAGTACTTTCCACAGTAGTTGTACAAATTTACATTCCCATCAACAGTGAAAAGATCTTGCCGTTTCTCCACTTTCTAGTCAGCCTATGTTCTTTTCTTTCTAAAACTCTCCAGAAAACAGGAATAGAAGGAACATACCTCAACATAATAAAATCTATATATGACAAACCCACAGCAAACATTATCCTCAATGGTGAAAAATTGAAAGCATTTCCCCTAAAGTCAGGAACAAGACAAGGGTGCCCACTCTCACCACTACTATTCAACATAGTTTTGGAAGTTTTGGCGACAGCAATCAGAGCAGAAAAAGAAACAAAAGGAATCCAGATAGGAAAAGAAGAAGTGAAACTCTCACTGTTTGCAGATGACATGATCGTCTACATAGAAAACCTTAAAGACTCTACCAAGAAAGTACGAGAGCTAATCAATGAATATAGTAAAGTTACAGGATATAAAATTAACACACAGAAATCCCTTGCACTCCTATACACTAACAATGAGAAAACAGAAAGAGAAATTAAGGAAACAATATCATTCAACATTGCAACAAAAAGAATAAAATACTTAGGAGTATATCTACCTAAAGAAACAAAAGACCTGTATATAGAAAACTATAAAACATTGATGAAAGAAATTAAAGAGGACACAAACAGATGGAGAAATATACTGTGTTCATGGATTGGAAGAATCAATATTGTGAAAATGAGTATACTACTCAAAGCAATCTATAGATTCAATGCAATCCCTATCAAGCTACCAACAGTATTTTTCACAGAACTAGAACAAATAATTTCACAAATTGTATGGAAATACAAAAAAAACCCGAATAGCAAAAGCAATCTTGACAAAGAAGAATGGAACTGGAGGAAGCAACCTGCCTGACTTCAGGCTCTACTACAAAGCCACCGTCATCAAGACAGTATGGTACAGGCACAAAGACAGAAATACAGATCAATGGAACAAAATGGAAAGCCCAGAGATAAATCCACGAACCTGTGGACACCTTATCTTCGACAAAGGAGGCAAGACTATACAATGGAAAAAGGACAACCTCTTTAACAACTGGTCAACCACTTGTAAATGAATGAAACTAGAACACTTTCTATCACCATACACAAAAATAAACTCAAAATGGATTAAAGATCTAAATGTAAGACCAGAAACTATGAAACTCCTAGAGGAGAACATAGGCAAAACACTCTCTGACATAAATCACAGCAAGATCCTCTATGACCCACCTCCCAGAATATTGGAAATAAAAGCAAAACTAAACAAATGGGACCTAATGAAACTTAAAAGTTTTTGCACTACAAAGGAAACTATAAGCAAGGTGAAAAGACAGCCCTCAGATTGGGAGAAAATAATAGCAAACGAAGCAACAGACAAAGGATTAATCTCAAAAATATACAAGCAACTCCTGCAGCTCAATTCCAGAAAAATAAATGACCCAATCAAAAAATGGGCCAAAGAACTAAACAGACATTTCTCCAAAGAAGACATACAGATGGCTAACAAACACATGAAAAGATGCTCAACATCACTCATTATCAGAGAAATGCAAATCAAAACCACAATGAGGTACCATTACACGCCAGTCAGGATGGCTGCTATCCAAAAGTCTACAAGCAATAAATGCTGGAGAGGGAGTGGAGAAAAGGGAACCCTCTTACACTGTTGGTGGGAATGCAAACTAGTACAGCCACTATGGAGAACAGTGTGGAGATTCCTTAAAAAACTGGAAATAGAACTGCCATATGACCCAGCAATCCCACTCCTGGGCATACACACCAAGGAAACCAGAACTGAAAGAGACATGTGTACCCCAATGTTCATTGCAGCACAGTTTATAATAGCCAGGACAAGGAAGCAACCTAGATGCCCATCAGCAGATGAATGGATAAGAATATACACAATGGAATATTACTCAGCCATTAAAAAGAATACATTTGAAACAGTTTTAATGAGATGGATGAAACTGTCTACGGCCATACCACCCTGAGCGCGCCCGATCTCGTCTGATCTCGGAAGCTAAGCAGGGTCGGGCCTGGTTAATACTTGGATGGGAGATGGATGAAACTGGAGCCCATTATACAGAGTGAAGTTAGCCAGAAAGATAAACACCAATACAGTATACTAATGCACATATATGGAATTTAGAAAGATGGTAACGATAACCCTATATGCAGAACAGAAAAAGAGACACATGTACAGAACAGACATTTGGACTCTATGGGAGAAGGCGAGAGTGGGATGATCTGAAAGAATAGCATTGAAACATATATATTATCAAGTGTGAAACAGATCGCCAGTCCAGGTTGGATGCATGACACAAGTGCTCAGGGCTGGGACACTGGGATGACCCAGAGGGATGGGATGGGGAGGGAGGTGGGAGGGGATATCAGGATGGGGAACACATGTAAACCCATGGCTGATTCAAGTCAATGCATGGCAAAAACCACTACAATATTGTAAAGCAATTAGCCTCCAACTAATAAAAATAAATGAAAAAAAAAAAAAAAAGAGTAGCCATTCTGGTACTTGTGAAGTAGTTATCATATTGCTGTTTTTTATCTTAATGTCACAGAAAATCAGTAAGGAGACAGTGCTTTTAAATGACTCATCATACCAGATAGAATGAATTGATATATACAGAATATTTTGTCCCCAAACAGCAGAATACACATTCTTCAAAGTGCATGCAGAACATTCTCTAGGATAGATCACATGCAAGGCTACTAAATAAGTCTCAATAACTTTAAGAATATTGAAATCATAACACACCTTTTTTTCTGACCACAAAGGTATAAAACTAGAAATCAACTACAAGAAAATAAAACTGCCAAAAACCACACAAACACAGAGACTTAAACAACATACTCCTAAACAACCTACAGGTCACTGAATTAAAGAAGAAATTTTAAAAATACCTGGAGTCAAAGGAAAAGGAAAACACAACAATCAAAAATCTATGTGATTTGATTGCTAAAACAGTTCTAAGAGTAACATTTATAGCAATACAAGTCTAATTCATAAAATAAGAAAAATATCCAATAAAAAACCTAACTTTACACCAAAAGAAAATAGAAAAAGAGAACAAACAAAATCAAAATTTACTAGAAGAAATAAAATAATAAAAGTCAGGCCAGGGACTTCCTTGGAAGTCCAGTGGTCAAATTCACCTTCCAATGCATAGGGTGCAAGTTTGATTCCTGGTTGGGGTGCTAAGATCCCTCATGTCTTGGGGCCAAAAAATAAAACATGAAACAGAAGCAATGTTGTAACAAATTCAGTACAGACTTTAAAAGTGGTCTACATCAAAAAAATCTTTTTAAAATATCAGGCCAGAAATAAATAAATCAGACTAAAAAAATTAGAAAAGATCAATGAAACCGTAATTAGTTCTTTGAAAAGATAAGCGGAATTGATGAGCCTTTAGCCAGATACATTAAGAAAAAAGAGAAGGCCCAAATAAATAAACTCAAGTATGAAACAGGAGAAGTTACAACCAACACCACAGAAATGCAAAATATTTGAAGAGATTACCATGACCTATTATAAGCCAATAAAACTGACAGCCTACAAGAATTGGGTAAGTTCACAATAATGTAGCTTCCAAAGACTGAATTATGAAAAAACAGAAAATCTAAAAAGGTCAAAAATGAATAAGAAGATTGAATCAATAATGAAAAACCTTCTAAGAAAGAAAAGCCACAGACCAGACGGTTTCAGGGTGAATTCTACCAAACACTAAAGAATTATCAATGCCAATACTTCTCAAACAATTTCAAAGTATTGAAGAAGAGGGAACACTCTCAAACTCATTGTTCAAGTCCAGCATTACTCTGATACAAAAGCCAGGTAAGACCACAACAGGAAAAGAAAACTACCAACTATTATCTTTGATGAATGTAAATGTAAAAATTCTCAACATATTACTACAAAACTGAATTCAGCAATTAAAATGATCAGTCATATACCATATTCAAATTGGATTTATTCCTAGGATACACACAAATTTTAAAAAAGTGATGCAAGACATTAACAAATTGAAGAATACAATTGGATGATCATCTCAGTCCCTCAGCTAGAACAG
The DNA here is from genome assembly GCF_019320065.1 of Cervus canadensis. Lineage (NCBI taxonomy): Eukaryota > Metazoa > Chordata > Mammalia > Artiodactyla > Cervidae > Cervus > Cervus canadensis. Next base: position 113,580,720 of record NC_057387.1, read on the forward strand.
TGAAGGTATTATGCTGACCTTGCCAGGTAAAAGCAAACTGCCTCACCGCCCTCCTGTGTCAGATGCTAGATCCACCATAACAAATTAACACAAAGCATGACTTATAATGGGAATTTATTCTCTAACAGATCAGCAGGGACCGCTGCCCTTGAGAGCTATAGGAAAACAACAACATCCTTAACATTCTTTCCTCTGTTCCTGCGTCGCTCCAGTCTCAGCCCAGTCTTCTCATGCCCTTTGTCCTTGTGTCTTTGTGTCTGTGTGTCCTTTTCTCTTCGTATAAAAACACCATTATTTGGATTTCTGTTAGTCGTTCAGTGGTATCCGACTTTTTGTGACCCCATGGACTGTAGCCCACCAGGCTCCTCTGTTCATGGTATTCTCCAGGCAAGAATACTAGAGTGGGTAGCCATTCCCTCCTCCAGGCGATCTTCCTGACCCAAGGATCAATCCCGGGTCTCCAGCATTACAGGCAGATTCTTTACAGTCTGAGCCAATGGGGAAGTCTTTTGGATTTAGGGTCCTTCTAATCCAGTATGGCCTCTTCTTAACTAATTCATTTGGAAAGAACCTATTTCCAAATAGGGTAATAGTCTGAGTTACCAGGACTTCTCTGGTATCTCAGCTGCTGAAGAATCCACCTGCAAATCGGGGGACCCCAGTTCAATTCCTGGGTCAGGAAGATCCCCTGAAGAAGGGATAAGCTACCCACTCCAGTACTCTTGGGCTTCCCTGCTGGCTCAGATGGTAAGGAATCCACCTGCAATGCAGAAGACCTGGGTTCATGGGCTCACAAACAGTTGGACACAACTGAGCCACTTTGCCATCCTCTTAGTATGGTGGTGAATATCCCTGCCTGTTACGTGACAGACCAGGGTTTAATTCCCTGAGGGGGAAGCAACACGCCCTTTGGGCTTCTCTGGTAGCTCAGCTGGTAAAGAATATGCCTACAAGACAGGAGACCCCAGTTCAATTCCTGGGCCAGGAAGATCCCCTGGAGAAGGGATAGTCTAGCCACTTCAGTAGTTTTGGGCTTCCCTGGTGGCTCATATGGTAAAGAGTCCACCTGCAATGCAGGAAACCTGGGTTCAATCCCTGGATTGGGAAGATCCCCTGGAAAAGGGAATGGCTACCCACTCCACTATTCTGGCCTGGAGAATTCCATGGGCAGAGGGGCCTGGGGGGCTACCATCCATGGGGTCACAGAGTCAGACACGACTGAGTGACCAGCACTTTCATAGGCACTACCTGCCCGCTAAGTGTGCAAATATCAGGGTGGATGATGATGAGCCATGGTGAGGGGAAGGAAATGCAGATCTTTGTGAGCCATTGGAAGAAAATAAGTTGTCCATTTCTGGAGGAAATAGTATTAGTCAAAAAATAAAGATAAAGCAAGCTGTCTACGCCATAACCAATGATGTGGTAGTAGGACCCTAACCTACAGAAATATTAGCAGGAGCCCAGAGTAAACGTAGGTTGAGTCGTGGTTTGTGAGAGGAAGGAGAGTGAGGGAGTGGCCATGAGGACAGGAAATCCATGAGGCTTGCTGTGCCCACACAGGGGAACACTGCGGAGAAGTTCAGAACCGACCCAGGAAGACCCCCTTGCTGGGCTGTCTGTTAAGTGAAGGCCCCAACTGTGAGCTAAGGACAGCATGACTTGATTCACACAAAGATCATAAAAGAAAGGCTTCATGGGTGTGGACACACCTTGGGCAGACACACACCCAACTGCTAAGAGAGGTAAGGTTTATTGGGACCAAAGAAAAAGGCATTTCCATTTTACCGTGTGTGTGCTTAATTGCTCAGTCGTGTCTGACTCTTTGCAGCCCCAGGGACTGAAGCCCACTAGGCTCCTCTGTCTGCGGGATTTTCCCGACAAGAATAGTGGAATGGGTTGCCATTCCTTCTCCAGGGGATCCTCCTGACCCAGGGATGGAACTCGCTTCTCCTACATTGAGAGGTGGGCCCTTTACCACTAGCGCCACCTGGGAAGCCCCCATTTTACTGTATCACATCTTAATTATTGAATTTCATCAAGCATGTATTTATTCTGAAATTTCACACACACACACACACAAGCAGAATTTTAGACATGCCAGCAACAAAAACAAAGAACAGAGGGGATTCAGAGTTCATCTCCACGTTCCCATTATTCAAAGGGGTAAGGATGTGCCCACATTTCAGGCCTGTGGAGGCAGAGTCTCTGTGTCTGGAGTCGAGACTGCTGTGTGCTGGCCTGGGCATAGATTGCCCACCTGCCCCACTTCCTCACACTGACAACCTCCAAAGATGAGCAGGAGTGAGGGCTGAGGGCCAGGAGGTCACACCTGCCCCCTGGAGAGACCCATCCAAGGAGGGGCACTGGATCCCTCTAACTTGTCTGTATTCCTCGCCTGTTGGCCCCCCACTGCTTGCTGAAGAATTCAGGCCTCCTGCCTGTCCTGCCTTGGGTCGAGGGGGGTCAGGGGAAGATTGGCCTCAGGACTGCAGCTCCTGGGACCTGGGGGTTGGGAGTCCCAGTGCACTCAGAGCCCAAGCCTCACCTAATTGGCCATCAGAGGCCTCGACTCCCAGGCCTGCAGGGTAGAGAACGCCTTGCCCCGCTGAGTGACCCAGAGGTGTGGGTAGGACATGGAAGGGCAGGTGAGCTTCCTTCAAGATCCAGTAGCTCCCACTCCAGAATCTGGGGCACCAGTCCAATGCTCTCTGAGACCCCGGGCACCCTCCTAGTCCCCTCCCCACTCTCACCTCACTGCGCAGGAAGGCAGAGCTGAAAGGGCAGTAGTCAGGGGTCCTGGTGCTGACTGATTATCACCAGCACAGACCTGGGTCAAGAGCCAGGAGGCCCTGGGAGAGCATTCCTGACTGTGTGGGGCTGGGTGATCACAGCCCTCACCTGGACAAGGTAAGGTCAGGGCAGCCGCCCTCAGGGCTGCAGGAGCGGGAGGAAATCATGTGGGTAATGGGGGCAGGGCTGTGTGTACAATGAGCACTCAGGGCGGCTCTCAGCAGGGGAAGTGGGGATACCCTCCTTCCTGGCCAGCCCTGGACTCATCTCGCCGATAATGCCACAGTCCAGGCTCAGAGACGGTGATGCTGAGATGGGAATCTAGGTGTGCAGGGGAGAGGAACAGGAAACACTCACATGAGCCTAGTGAGAACTGGTCCCTGCCCTGCTCCCAGCCTGTCCAACACCTGGTGGGAGGAGGTGCCCAGGAAACATTTCTGAAATTAATGAAGAGTAAACTAAGGAGGGGAACATGCAGGATTAGACACTTAAGAAAAGAGCGGAACGCTGGCAGCATCACTGGGAAGACAGGAGGCTGCACTGCCATTTCCACACTCCAGACTGTCAGCTCTGCAACCTGCCTGGCACCCCCACCCCACCCCACAGTGACTATTCAGAGTCCCCCCAGGCTGAGAGCTCCATGCATACTTCTGAATTAGCGAATCAGAGAAAAATATTGTCTTTTCAGGTCAGTCTGAGCTCGTCTGGGGGACTGGGCACTGAAGGGTCCCTGTGTTCCAAGAGAGTATGACCTTGTGAACCTAACCTCCTTCCTCTCCCTGCCTCCCGCCTGCTCTCTACTCTCTGCCCCGTGTCCCCCAGAGCAGGGTCATGTCACCCCACAGAAATGGAAACCTCTCAGAGATGCCTCTGCAGGAATTTGTGCTGGATGGATTTGTGGGTGGCCCACTGACCCAGGCCATGCTCTTCACCCTGTTCCTGGCCCTGTACATGGTGGCCATCCTGGGGAACCTCACCATGATCGTGCTCATCACCCTGGATGCCCGTCTGCACTCCCCAATGTACTTCTTCCTCAAGAACCTCTCCTTCCTGGACTTGTGCTACTCATCTGTCATCGCCCCCAAAGCCCTGGTCAACTTCCTGTCCTCCTCCAAGGTCATCACCTTTGCAGGATGTGCCACCCAGTTCTTCTTCTTCTCCATGATGGGCACCACTGAGACTCTCCTCTTGGCCGTGATGGCCTATGACCGCTTCGTGGCCGTCTGCAGCCCCCTGCGCTACCCCATCTCCATGCGCCCCTTGGTCTGTGCCCGCCTGGTGCTGGGCTCCTACTTCGGGGGCTGCCTCAACTCTGGGGTGCAGACGATCCTCACATTCAGCCTCCCGTTCTGCAGCTCCAACCACATCGACCACTTCTTCTGTGATGTGATCCCCCTGCTCCAGCTCACTTGTACCAGCACGGCCGTCAATGAGCTGGTCTTGTTTGCCGTGTGTGGCCTCATCATCATGGGCACCACACTCGTGGTCCTCATCTCCTATGGCTACATCACAGGGACCATCCTGAGGATGCGCTCAGGAGGAGGGAGACACAAGCTCTTCTCCACCTGTGGCTCCCACATGACAGCCGTGTCCCTCTTTTACGGGACCCTTTTTGTCATGTATGCCCAGCCGGGAGCTGTGGAGTCCATGGAGCAGGGCAAGGTGGTCTCTGTCTTCTACACGCTGGTCATCCCGATGCTCAACCCCCTCATCTACAGTCTGAGAAACAAGGATGTGAAGGATGCCCTGCGGAGACTGTGGCAGAAACACACAGCCAAGTGAAGGAGGGTGGACACAGAGACACAGTGTCCTGAGGGCTGGACAAGAGGACTTGAGGGGAGGCACCAGGTTTGGTTTGAGGAATCCATTCTTCATTCATCTAATTCATTCTTTCATCCAGCATTTTATCCAACCCTTCTTTGAAGCACATTATGGACCACACACTACATGTGTGAGATGCAGAGATGAATAAGGCATCTTGTTTGTCACAAAAATCTGATGGCCCACAGTGGGGCAAGATGCTAAACTTGAAGTTTGTGTAACATGGTGGGCAGAGTCATGAACTGGGAGTCTTTGAAGACAGCATGGTTCCCAGTTCAACATCAGTTGGTGAAGGTATGTGGACTAAACAAACTCTCTGACCGTATCCTTCACTTCTTTATTCAATCTAATCTAAGTATGTACCCAGCAACCTACCCTGGGAGAACTAGCAGGGGGCTTTAGGACACTCAGCCTGGCCCCTCCCTTGGTGATAGCCTGGGCATCCCCATAGCCAATTAGGGGAGTTAGGAAGACTATGCTTCCCCTCAATCCTGAGCAGGGCTGTTCCTCTCCCCCACCCCCACCCCTTCTGTTCACTGATGCCACCACCCAGCAAGGCAGCAGGGAGCACCTGCTCCTGCTTCAGAGGCTCCCAGTGCTCCCTGTCCTGGGTTCTCCCCTCAGACAGCAGCTGGGAGCCCCAGGGAGTCAGCGTGGATGCCTGACACCCAAAGTTCACCATCCAACCCGACAGGTGACAGTGTCCTGACTACTTGTGACCCTAAGAAATGGGACCTTGTCAGCACAGACATCTCTGAATAAGGATGGAGGGCCTGGTGATGCTGCAGAGAGCAGGGGTGGGGAGAGAGGGGGCAGTTTCTTGGCAGAAGCACAGCTCCCTAGTCCTCTGTCCCACACTCCCTGGGGGAGCTGGATTGTCAGCCTTGACTTCCCCATTCAGAGCTCCAGTCCCTGCTCCATGGACCCAACACACAGTCTGGACCCAGGGCCTATCGTGTCTCCCTGTGGTAGAGTCACCCACTGCCATGGTCACTCCCAGGGGGTTGTCCTGTGGACACGAGAATGGTCTGTTCCCTGTAGGGGCAGGGGGACCCTCTGATCACAGCTCTCCACCTCCCTCTCTCCCTGCTCCGGAGGACGGGGGAGGGGCTGACAGCTAAGCTATCAGACTGCCGCTCCCATTACTCAAGTGGCACCTCCTCCAAGCTGCCTGCTGGATTCCTATTCACATGGTCTTTGGGCTCCAAAACGAGTTCTAAGTCTGCCATAGATTACTGTATTCATCTGATAACAAATGTGTACTTGGGGATTCCCCAAATATTCTGCTTCACAATCACAGACCTTGTTGTCATCTCATGCTATAGCTGTCCCCTCTCACATGCACTATCCTCTGCCTCTCTGCTGTGATTTTTTTTGTCATTCCATGGAATGTTAGAGGAATATTCTTGGGTCTTCTACTTGATCCATATTTGGAATATGTATACATATAATATATATTCATTCCATGCACAAGTGTAGATTTGTCTTAATTCTGTAGAATTTAAAGTTACACACAGTAAGAAATCAGTTACGGGTTCACAGAAAAGCCGCATTTATCCTGAATCAGGAATAAATAAAAGGTCTGACTTCAGATGGAATGAAAACCTGACAATAGTCTGCAGGAGAACATGTAAAACAAACAAACAAACAAAAAAAGCCCAGAGAGCTGTAGATTGTTTCTACCTAAATCACCTACATTTCAGATGGTAGTGACGAACACAGTAAAATGTTAGAGGCGATTCATTTTCCTTTGTTAATCTTACACAATGTTTTGTATACTAGCTCCACAGAGTAGATTCTCAGTGGTACATGTCTCCTGGATGATTATAATTTGAGTTCCTTGTTAACTAGTCACTGAACTCCAAAACATACCCAGCATAGCATTATAGTCATGAGCTCGGATTTGGCGATGATTTCTTGGATATAATTGAAAAGCACAGGAAACAAAAGTGCAAACAGACACAAGGACTACATCAAACTCAAAAATCTGTGCATCAGAGACTTAAATAACTGTGAAAAGGCAACATGCTTGATGGAAGAAAATGATTGCAACTCTTATGTCTGATATGGGGTGATATCCAGAGTATGTGAGGAATTCCTACCACTTAAGACAACCTTATTAAAAATGTGCAGAGGATTTGAATAATTATTTCTCCAAAGATGACCTACAGATGAGCAACAAACATATGAGAAGGTGCTCATCATCACTAATTTCTGGGGAAACATAAATCAGAACCACAAGGAGATGACCCTCACATCCATTAGAATGGCTACTATTAGAAACAAAAAGCAAAAACACAGGAAAAAAAAAAAAATAACCAGTGTTGGAAAGGATGCAAGATCAATTGGAGCCCTTATGCCCTGTTGGTGGATAGTAAAATGATGCAAACATTATGGGAAACAGTACGGAATTTCCTCCAAAAATTAAAAAAAAGAATTACCACATGATCCACATTTCAATATATATCCAAAATAATTAAAGACAGTTATCTAAGAGATATTTGCAAACCCGAGTACATGGCAGCATTATTAGTGGTGGCCAAAAGGTAGAAGCAAGCCACGTGTTCGTTGTGGATGAGACGATAAACAAAATGAAGCTCATACCTATGATGGAAAGGCATCCACCTTAAAAGGGATGAAAATCCTGTCACCAGATGCAACGCAGATGAAGCTTAGGACATTGTGCTAGTGAAATAAGCAGGACGCAAAAAGACAAAAGCTGTATGATTCTACCAACATGAAGTAAAGTAGTCACATTCACAGAGACAGAAGGTACAAAGGTGGTTCTCAGTGGTGAGGTAAACGGGGTTGGAAAGAGAATCATTTTTAAGGGGGGATGGAGTCCAAGATAGGAAGTTCTGGAGGTCTGTTGTACAGAAATGTGGATATACAAATCACCACTGAACTATGTGGGCTTCCCAGGTGGTGCTAGGGGGAAAGGACCCACCTGCCAATGCAGGAGGCAGGAGACACAGGTTTGGACCCTAGGTCAAGAAGATCCCCTGAAGGAGGGCATGGCAACCCACCCCAGTATCCTTGCCTGGAGAATCAGTCCATGGGATTGCAAAGAGTTGGACACAACTGAAGTGACTGAGCAGGCACTGAACTGTACACTGAAAATTACTTACAATTTTAAAGATTTCTTTGAGGTAAAAAAAAAATATAACATGAAATTAACCATTGTAGTCTTGCCTCGCTGCTCTGGTTAGGACTTCCAGTACCGTGTTGAACAGATGTGGTGAGAGTGGACATCCTGTCTTGTTTCTGATCTTAATGGGAAAGCTTTCAGGTTTTCATCAAGTATGAAGTTAGCTGTGGGCTTTTCATATTGGCTTTTATTATGTTTAGGTGTGTTCCTTCTATTACTACTTCATTGAGTGTTTGTCAAATGATTTCCTTGAATCAGTTGAATGATCAGATGTGTGGGAGGTTTTGTGGGGGGGGGGGAGTTATCCTTCATTCTGTTAATGGGGTATATACAGTGATTGATTTTCTAAAAACACCTCTTTTGATAGTGTTTGCTTACATTCTAGCTCCGAAATGATCTTCTATCCTGCCTCTTTTCGCCTCTTCCCCATCCCTCTCTCTCCCTCAGTAGAGAAAGACATAGATAGATAGATGATAGATAGAATGTGTTGTCATTCAAGCATATTTCTGTAGAAAATGTGGAATTGGGCATGTTGTATCACATTGACACAAATTTAAAAAGGAAAATCCATAATAATTTTCAAACACAGTGTACATCCATCCCCCCTGACCCCACCAAGGTGCAGGGCTTAGCCATCTCCTCTTGGCCACTCATCAGCCTTGACCGATGGGCCCCTTGCCTCCACTTTGACTATTTTCAGCCCATTTGCAATGCCATTGGCAAAGAAATATGATAGAAAAAGAAGGAAACTCAAATGAAAATACTTTGATAAATTATTGGAACTCATCTGCAGTTAGGAAATCAAATATAAAGTAAAAGATAAGAGATTAACCTATCCATCAGAAGGACGAAGGATGAGGAAAACAGGGACTCCCACATCACTGAGTGTTCTTAATTGGTACAATCATTTTGAGAGAAAGTTGGCCAGATGAGTCGATAAAGAAGGAAGAATTTCATATGATGCAGTTGCTCACCAAGAACAGTGAAAGGACAGAATGATTTACAGCAAGAACAATTCACATGCCTATCCTTGTGAAAGTTATGGATGTGAAGAAACTTGGTGAAGAAACTGCAACAGAGGAGAGGGATTGTCATGGATAACCTCCCTGCTGACTCTTAGACAAGACCGTGTCACTACACTACCTGATAGACTGCTTCAGTCCCACAGAACCAGAGCCTGTTAAAAGGGAAGGCCTCTAGCCTTTGAGTAGAGTAATTGGTTAACAAAAAGAAAGACTAAGAAAAAGAACCTCCATAATGTAAGATTAATATGAAAGTTAATGAGGTTGAGAAACAATATGCCTTTCTACTCAGGATTCACTTCCAGATATACACTTTGGAGGAGGAAAATGTCCATTACATAATTTTCATTATTGAAAAACCAAATAAAAAAAGGAAGTGGAAGTAACCTAAAAGTCTCTGTAAAGAAGATTCCACAAGTAGTTGGGGGCATAATTTCACTTTTAAAGCAATTGAAATAAGTGAACTAGAACCTGGAAGGATTGGGAAATGTGATCAAGATCCCTGCAGAGTGCATTTTGACGTAGAGCTGGAGAGGTGACACAGCCCTGAGACAGGAGAGTGAAAGTGTATTGCTGACCTTGCCAGGTGAAAGCAAATTCCCTCACCCCCTCCTGTGTCAGTCGCCAGAGCCACCATAACTAGGTAACACAAACTTGGTGACTTATAGCAACATGAATTTACTTTCTCACAGGCCTGGAGGATAGATGTTCAGAAGCAAGTTGTCAGCAGTGTCTGCTGTCCTTGAAAGTTCTAGGAAAGCATACGCCTCTTCCCGGAGGCTCTGGGTATCCTTGGCACTCCTTCCCTCCTCTGTTGCTGCACCATCCCAACCTCTGGCCAAGCTTTCCATGCCCTTAATCCTTGCATCTTCGTGTCTCTGTATCATTTCCTCTTCCTAAAAGGACACCAGTCTTGGATTTAAGGCCCATTTAATCCAGCATGTTCTCACGCTAGCTTATTTGGAAGGACCTCATTTCCAAATAAGGTCACATTCTGCATTCCAAAGTAGATGATTTGGGGGGAGAAGATATTATTCACCTTCGTACAGTGATTTCCATGTGCTTCAAGGGGTATTTATACTCTACAGTTGCTGAGTGTGTTGTTCTATCTATGTCAAATAGGTCCATATGGTTGATATTTTAATCCAGTTCTAACAAACTATTATCTGCTTCTTTTATCAATTACTAAGAGAGGTATACAAAATATCAACTATGACTTGGATATATGTATTTGTTTTTAATTCCATCAGTTTTTGCTTTATACATTTAAATTTTCTATTAGTATCATATACAAATTTTTTAATTTTCACATTATCCAGTTGAATTTAATTTTCTTTGTGAAATGCCTCTTTATAAACTTTTTTTTTCCTGAACCCTACTTTGTGTAATAATTATTGAGCCACATCAGCATTCTTTTTCTTAGAATGTTTGTAATACAACTTTTTCAGGCTTTTATTTATATACTGTTTTTTTATATTAAACATACACCACCTTTGTACTTTGGTTTTTATTTCTATTCCAAATTAAAATATTTTTTAAACAGATACCTTTACTCTTTATGGATTGAGTGCATGACCACTTGAAGCATAGAAACCGCTGTGCTGCTGCCCCAGGGAAATATTTCCTGCATGTCACTCTTCTCATCACTATACAAGGGTGGAGGTGGAGGAGAGCAAGGGCTGTGGGCCAGAAGATCACACTGGCTGCCTGGGGAGACTTTTCAGAGGGGGGGCACTGGGTCCCTCTAACTTGTGTTCCTCCCCTGTTGGTCCCCCACTGCTTCCTGAGGACCTCAGGCTTCCCGCCTCCCCTGCCTTGGGCAGAGGCAGGTCAGGGGAAGATTGGCCTCAGGACTGCAGCTTCCTGGGACCCAGGGAGTTGGGAGTCCCAGCGCACTCAGAGCCCAAGTCTCACCTAATTGGCCATTTGTGGCCTCAAGTCCAAGGTGTGGCAGGTGGACAGAATCTTTCCCAGCAGGTACCCCCAGGGTCCAGGCACCTTGACATGCTTCTCAGATGATGGGACAAGATGTGGAGGGGCAGGTGAGCTGAGTTCATCTCCTTCTCTGCTTGCACCAAGCCCCAGGGACCTCCTGCAGCCAGACTCTCGGTGGGACCCCAAGTGCCCCCTCCCATCCTTGTTTCACTGTTCGGGAAGCCAGAGGCGGGAGAGGCAGGAGTCCTCAGTGTCCACTGGTCTTTGTCAGCACAGACCTGGATCAGGAGCTTGGGAGACCCCGGGAAAGCAGATCCTGGCTGTGTACACTTGGGTGTGTCACGACCCTCACCTGGAAAAGGTAAGGTCAAGGCAGCCACCCATCAGGGCTGCAGGAGTGCAAGGGGGCAGCAGGGTTCTGTCTACAGTAAGCCCCCAGGCCTTGTTCTCAGCAGCTGGAGTGATGTCCACTCTCCTGCCTCCCTACCCCTGACATCAGCTTCAAGGTTTTGAAAGCAGTGCCTCTTTAGCCAGTGAATGAGTCCTCTGAGCAACTTGTTCAGTAGCAGGTTCTGATTCAACAGGTGTGTTTGACTGGAGTGTCTGCATTTCTAACCAGCTCGCAGGTGGTGGTGATGCTCCTGGTCCCTGGACCACACTTTCAGTCGGGAGGGTTAGCACTGAATGTTAGTACAGGTTATGTTCCACTGAAGAGAAGTGTCCAGCTGCCTTGACCTCATCGAGTGCATCCCTTAGGCTTGGATTAAAGGCCTCCTCATGTCACTGATGCCCATGGGTGACCCTCGGTGACCTCAGCAGGCTGGAGACCCCTGCTTGTTTGTTGTTCAAAAAAACAAAGAGCCTGGCTTTGGAAATGGAAATTTCTATTTGTTTTCAGCTTACCAGAAGGAGTCACTATTTTATCATGCTAAGGGCTTGTCAAGAGAAATGGTCAAGTAATACTGAGCACAAAACCATGAACTCAGAATCTTTGAGTTCACCACAGAAACACCTGCTTCTTGGGGTGTGGGGGTGGACAGGTGCGCCACACTAGCCACCTGTCCCCACTACGTGTGAATGATCCCTGGGGGTGGGCAGCAGGGATCCATCAACTTAGTACTAGCAGGATACAGAGCAGGACACTTCCGCCCCTCCCCCCATGCCCATCAGCACAGCAGCTCCGTGAATCAACACGGCTGCCAAGCGATATCTGTTGCACAGCCCTGCTCTGACCTGAATGGTCTGTGCTGTGACAAAGGCAGGGAGCAGAAAGACCTCAGGGAATTCCAGAGAACAGACAGAAGCCCAGATCTCTCTAGTTCCAAATGGAAAAGGCTGTCCTGAAGTGATTTGCAGAGCATGGGGTGTGAGTCACCAGTGACCAGTTGGGCTGTTCCTTCTCCATGATTTGGCAAACATCTGCACATGGGCAGGAAGCCCCATGAGAACCTCAAGGGTGCAGAGAGCTCTGCAGATGAAATGCCACTGTGGTCCAGGCTAGGAGGCCATGATGCTGAGACATGGCTCAGAATCTGCAGGGGAGACAGACAGAAAACACCCTCATTAGCCTGGTGATGGTGGGTCTTTGCTCTCCTTCCAGTTTGGCCTGGAGATGGAACCATGACTAGGTCAAGTCCTGGTGGGCCGGGGGTCCTCAGTAAACATTTCTGAAATCAATGAATGAGTTTATAAGGAACAGAAAGCATATGATTAGCTATGGGAGCAAAGAGTGGAAATGACAAAATTCAAGAGCACCCTTGAGGGGAGGAGAGCATTTACTTCAAAGGTGGAGACAGGGGGCTGCAACTCCATTCTTGCCCTGGAGACTCTCAGCTCTGTAACCCTCCTGGCACTCACCCGCCCCCTGTGGTAACAACTCAGAGGGTTCCACAGAGTGAGTGCTCCATGCCTATTTATGAAGTTGCAAGTCACAGGCAATACTGCCCTTTCAGGTCAGCCTGAGCTCATCTGGAAAGAGAACTGGGCGGCTGCTGGCCTCTTGGTCAGTGGGCAGTGAGTCATCAAAGGGTCCAGACCATGTCACCCCACAGAAATGGAAACTTCTCAGTGATGCCTCTGCAGGAGTTCGTGCTGGAGGGATTTGAGGGAGGTCCACAGACCCAGGCCCTGCTCTTCACCCTGTTCCTGGCCCTGTATGTGGTGGCCGTCCTGGGGAACCTCACCATGATCGTGCTCATCACCCTGGATGCCCGTCTGCACTCCCCAATGTACTTCTTCCTCAAGAACCTCTCCTTCTTAGACTTGTGCTATTCATCTGTCATCTACCTAAGGCCCTGGCCAACTTCCTGTCCTCCTCCAAGGTCATTACCTTTGCAGGTTGTGCCACCCAGTTCTTCTTCTTCTCCCTGCTGGCTACTTCTGAGACTCTCCTCTTGGCCGTGATGGCCTATGACCGCTTCATGGCCATCTGCAGCCCCCTGCACTACCTCATCTCCATGCGCCCCTCGGTCTGTGCCTGCCTGGTGCTGGGCTCCTACTGTGGGGGCTGCCTCAACTCCATCCTGCAGACCAGCTTCACATTCAGCCTCCCGTTCTGCAGCTCCAACCACATCGACCACTTCTTCTGTGATGTGCCTCCTATGATCCAGATTGCCTGTGCTGACATGACCCTCAATGAGCTGGTCTTGTTTGGCATCTGTGGCCTCATCATCGTGGGCACCACACTCGTTGTCCTCATCTCCTATGGCTACATCACAGTGACCATCCTGAGGATGCACTCAGGAGGAGGGAGACACAAGCTCTTCTCCACCTGTGGCTCCCACATGACAGCCATGTCCCTCTTTTATGGAACCCTTTTTGTCATGTATGCCCAGCCAGGAGCTGTGGAGTCCATGGAGCAGGGCAAGGTGGTCTCTGTCTTCTACACGCTAGTCATCCCGATGCTCAACCCCCTCATCTACAGTCTGAGAAACAAGGACGTGCAGGATGCCCTGCAGAGACTGGGGCAGAAACACACAGCCACGTGAAGGAGGATGGACAGAGAGACAGTGTCCTGAGGGCTGGATGGAGAATTCAGAGACAGTGAACCACAAGGAGCCCCTCAAACTTCTTCCACTTCCAAATGGAATGGGATGTGTTGAGGACTCACTGATCCATTTATTCAAGCACATTGCTCGAAGGCATTTATGAAGCAGATACTCACTATGTGTGAGATGCAAAGATGAACAAGGGTGCTCTGCACCCAGAACTCTCCATGTTGCAAGAAGGAGCAGTGACTCAAGTCACATGAAGACTGAATGAACAGAGCAGGAGGCAGGGGCGGTCTTCTTGTCCCCTCTGTGTGTCAATGGTTCTCTGGGTCATTCCATGGGTTTGGGTAGGAAAGAAGTCAGATATATATGCATTGATCAAACTTGGAAGAAAAGGTGTTTGCATGCAACATACCTCCATCTCCCAACCCCACGTGGGATGCAGGACTTCACCATCACCTGTTGGCAGGACATGACCATCCACTGAGGGCCCTCTGCCTCCAGTTGGCCTTTTTACAGCCCACTTTCAACACCACCACCAAAGAGATCTGTTTAAAATGATAATGGCCAAGCTGTTCCCCGCGGTCAGTAGCAGTGAGTAGGAATAGGTTTGGCTTCAGTGTCTCAGGGCTGACAAGGAAGGCCTCTCAGGGAGGAGCCAGGTCAGTGGCCTGATGTGAACGTGGTGGTTCCACTTGGGGACAGAAGCACCCCTGGGCTCCTGCTCCATCACACCAAGGGCACGGATGACACTGTTGTTTGGGATGATGACCCCAGCCACAGTACCACCTTCCAAGTGGCAGGATGGAAGACATGAAGCATAAACATATGTATGATTTTGATGTATCTTCAGAAAAAATACTTAAATCATATCCATTCAGGGAGTTCATTACCACCCAGGTCAAGAATGAGAAATTCACCCAATTTCCACAAGATCTTCTCCCCTCATTATAGTCGTTGGCTGCCAGGGTTAACATGAATCCTGCTTCTAACACACAGATTAGTTTTGGCTGCTGTGAACTTTCAGTGAATAGCACCATAGAATCATCCAGTTTATCTTCTGTGCTTTTCTTTTTTTTTTTTTTGGCTAACCTATTTATGAGATTAACCCATGTGACTGCCCATAATGGTAGTTTTAATTTTTCATTACTACATAAGATTCCACCATATGAAAATAACATAATTTATCCATTCTACCACCGATGGCCATTCGAGTTTATTCAGTTCAGTTCAGTTCAGTCGCTGAGTTGTGTCCGACTCTTTGCAACCCCATGGACTGCAGCACACCAGGCCTCCCTGTCCATCACCAACTCCCGGAGTTTACTCAAACTCATGTCCATGTAGTCGGTGGTGACATCCAACCATCTCATCCTCTGTTGTCCCCTTCTCCTCCTGCCTTCAATATTTCCCAGTATCAAGGTCTTTTCAAATGAGTCAGTTCTTCACATTAGGTGGCCAAAGGATTGGAGTTTCAGCTTCAACATCAGTCCTTCCAATGAACACCCAGGACTGATTTCCTTTAGGATGGACTAGTTGGATCTCCTTCCTTGTACAAAATTTTTTTACATGTCTTTTGCTGTGAGTGAATTACTGTTGGCATTCTTAGGAGCTGAATGCTCATGCTTTTGATTAATTCTAAAGTTTTACCAAAATGGAAAAGCAATTTTTGTCCCCACAAATAGTGCATGAGAGTTCCTGTTGCTGTGCACCGTCATGGACAAGCCATTTGTTGTTGTTCAGCCGTTAAGTCGTGTCCAGCTCTTTGTGGCCTGAGGGACTGCAGCATGCCAGGCTTCCCTGTCCTTCACTATCTCCTGGAGTTTGTTCAAATTCATGTCCATTGAGTCAGTGATGCTATCTAACATGGACAAGCTTTATTGTCTATACAGTCCATGGAATTCTCCAGACCAGAACACTGGAGTGGATAGGTATTCCCTTCTCCAGATCTTCCCAGCCCAGGAAATCAAACCCAGGTCTCCCTCATCACAGGTGGATTCTTCACCAGCTGAGCCCACAGGGAAGCCCATTGTCTAATATGGACAAGCCATCTTGTCTGCTTTATCAGTTTTAGCCATTCTGCTGGGTATGTGCTCATATACCATTCCAAATTTCATGTTTATTTTTTAAATAAACATTTAGAACATTAAAAAAAAACAAAACAGAAATAGACTCTCAGATGTATGCAGCGGTTAATAGTCAGCCGCCTGTTGCTCTGACTAAGCCATGAGAAAATCACCATGGGAAAAGAATAAAAGCAAAATATAGCAATACAGCATAACCCAAATAAAAGTACATCAGGTTGATCACTTGGGGTCATCATGCCCTGCTAAGCTAAGGAAAAACACATAGTGTGGACCTTGGAATGCCTGGTCAGCGCAAGTTCAGCACACTGCTTGTGCACACACCAAGTTTTCCCAAGGTATATGCGGGTCTATGATCTCCAGCGGTGATAGCCCTTGTACAAGAAAATAACAAATACAGTTTAAAGTAATCAATAAAATGGGAGACGTGACCGGGGACACAGGAGGCCGACTTCATCGTAACACAAGATGCTTTCTGCTTGCCGAGACACTAAATAGGAGTGATGCAGCGCCGAGGAACAGGGCTCTTGATCCAAGCAAGAAATCTTGAGTCCCCCGGCCCCATCTTTAAAACTTTAATTCTGTCTCTAGTTGCTTTTTCCCAAACTGTGTGTCAACCACTTTCGATCCCTACCTGCTGCGCTGGCCACAGCAGACGTAGAAGGGCTTATGGTCACCAGGGAGTAAGGGGTGAGGGATAAACTGGAGGACTGGGATTGATACATATGCACTACTATATATAAAATAGACAGCTAATGAGGACCTAGTGTGCAGCACAGGAAACCATGCTCCATACAGTGTGATGATCAGCACAGGGAAAGAACAAAAACAGGGTGAATATATGTGTAACAGAATCATTGTGCTATACACCCGAAACTACCACCATATAGCTGAAACTAACACCGTAGATGTAAATTAGCCATACGCCAATAAAATTTATAAAAACATATTTTAGGCATGTGTGGCCAAAATAAATTTCATAGTTACTTATACATAATGGGAGAGAAAAGAAATGTATATATTTTCTGACAAAATTCAAAGTATAATAACAATTGAACACTGTTTTTTTGTTATACAAGTCTACCAGTGAGAAAAGTTGCAATTCTTTTTAAGGAGGAAGTTTTCCCCTTCTCTAATGGCTAATGAGCTAGACCATATTTTCATATATTTAGCAGCAAGCTGAATGCTCTTTTTGAGGAAGCATAAATGTTTTGCCAGTTCTATTCTTTTTCACAAAGATCATAGAAATTCTTAATTTATTTTTGATATGAGTCCTTTGTTGGTTACATGATTTCCAAAAATCTTCTCTCACTTTGCGGTTTCCATGTTTATACTTGTATTGATCTTTAAAATTATTTTTGATGAACTAAGGTTCTTAGATTTAATAAGAGTATCAGGCACTTCTTCCATGGCTACTTCATTCTGCAGCATGTTTAAAGAAATATTGTCCATGCAAGATCCAAAAGTATCTCTTTTATGTTTCCTGTAGAACTTTTTTTTTTTTGCTTAGTCTTTTATGTTAGAACTTAAAATTCACATGTTATTAAATCTGTAGGGTTTTTTTATGTAGTAATGGCTTTATTTTTTTCATGTGGTTATCCCACTGTTTAAATGTTTTTCCCCCACTGCTGTATAGTGTCATCTTTATCATAAACCAAGTGCCTCTGTATATGTGGGTCTGTTTCTAGGTCTTAGTCTGCTATTATTATATTATTCTTATGCTATTTTAGATTGCATCATTAAATATTTTAAAAGTAGAATATAATATAAACTCCTCGGCATGTGTGAATAAATGTAACAAATGACATACACTACCTTTAGAAATACAATTTTAACTGTTACTGAAAGACATGAAAGGAGTGCTGAGTAAATGCCGAGATACACCATGACCTTGCTACACTGTGCCCAAGCGTCCTGACGGTATGAAAGCTGTCTCACCGCAGAGGAAAGGATGCGAGAGCCAGAGAGGTCAAAGGAGAAGCTGCAGCCTTTACCTAACTGCCTGTTCTTGGGACAATTGCAGCATCGCTTCTGCCGTGTTCTGCTCCTTGGAGGGAAGTAGTAGAGTCCTCAGTGGGGAGAACCAAACAGCAGCGTGAAACAGGAGGCGAGGTCTCAGGCCTCCCGGCAGTCACCAGCCCCCACACAAATCATGGGCTGGAAGAAAAAAATAAACATGTAAAATATTGCTGCTGTCATTCAGTCGCTAAGGCTCAGTCGTGTCTGACTCTTTGTGACCCCATAGACTGCAGCCCGCCAGGCTCCTCTGTCCGCGGGCTCCTCTAGGCAAGAATACTGGAGTGGGTTGCCATGCCCTTCTTCTGGGGATCTTCCCGACCCAGTCATCAAATACATATCTCTGGCATCTCCTGCATTGCCAGGTGGATTCGTGACTGCTAAGCCACTGTGGAAGCTAAGAAAAACAGAGAAAAAGGAAAACGACAAAAATTACTAATATCAGAAATTTTAAAAAATGCAACTACAGATACCATGGACAATAAAAGGATAATAAAGTTCATCTGGACTATTTTTCTAGATTCCACAAGCATGTTAATATGTTTGTTTCTCTCTGTCTGACTTACTTTACTCTGTATGACAGACTCTAGGTCCATCTACATCTCACAAATCGCCCAATCTTGTTCCTTTTAGTAGCTGCATAATATTCCACTGTATATATGTATCACATGGAAACAGTGAGAGACTTTATTTCCTTGGGCTCCAAAATCACTGCAGATGTGACTGCAGCCATGAAATTAAAAGACCCTTGATCCTTGGAAGAAAAGCTATGACCAACCTAGACATCATACTAAAAAGCAGAGACATTACTTTGCCAACAAAGGTCCATCTAGTCAAAGCTATGGTTTTTCCAGTAGTCATGTATGGATGTGAGAGTTGGACCATAAAGAAAGCTGAGCATCGAAGAACTGATGCTTTTGAACTGTAGTGTTGGAGAAGACTCTTGAAAGTCCCTTGGACTGCATGGAGATCAAACAAGTCCATCCTAAAGGATATTCATTGGAAGGACTGATGCTGAAACTGAAACTCCAATACTTTGGCCACCTGATGCAAAGAATTGACTCATTGGAAAAAGACCCTGATGCTGGGAAAGATTGAAGGCAGGAGGAGAAGGGGACAACAAAAGTTGAAATGGTTGCATGGCATCACCGACTCGATGGACATGAGTTTGAGCAAGCTTCAGGAGTTGGTAATGGACAGGGAAGCCTGGCATTCTGCAGAGCATGGGGTCACAAAGAGTTGGACAGCACTGAGTGACTGAACTCACTGACCACATATTCTTTATCCATTCATCTGCAGGAAGAGACACAGATGTAGAGAAATGGACATGTGGGCACCGGTGAGGGAAAGAGAGGGTGGGATGAATCGAGAGATTAGGACTAACATATACACACTATTATGTGTAAAATGGACTTCCCTTGTGGCTCAGTTGGTGAAGAATCTGGCTGCAATGTGGGAGACCCAGGTTCAATCCCTGGGTTGGGAAGATCACCTGGAGAAGGGAAAGGCTACCCACTCCAGTATTCTAGCCTGGAGAATTCCATGAACAATACAGTCCATGGGGTCGCAAAGAGTCGGACACGACTGAGCGACTTTCACTCACTCACACTCATGTGTAAAACAGATAGCTAGTAGGAGCCTGCAATAAAGTGCTGGGAGCCCGGCTCAGTGCTCTTGTGTTGACCTAGAGGAGGGTGATGGGGCAGGGAGGAAGCGAGGTCCAAGAGGGAGGAGACACGTGTATATATATAGATGATTTACTTCACTATATACTAGAAATTAACACAACATTGTAAAGCAACTTTATTCCAATAAAAAAGTAAAAAGAAAAGGATAACGAAATAATACTAAAACAACTCTATGCCCAATAATTTGACAACTTAGATGACATGAACTAATTTCTTGAAAGACACAATCTGCCAAAATTCACACAAGAAGAAACTGACCATCTTGTTATGGCTGTATCTTTTCAAGAAACTGAAGACAGTAATGAATAGCCTTCCATAACAGAAAGCACTAAACCCGGATGGGAAAACGGGTGGGTCCTACCAGACACTTAAGAAAGAAATTATGCCAGTTCTATACCACTTCTTTCAGAGGATAGAAGCAGAGGGAATAATTCCCAGCTCATTCTACGAGGCCAGTGTTCTCCTAATACCAAAACCAGACGCAGACATCACATATGAATGGGGGGCAAATTTCAGGGCCTAACACAAAGAGTATTTAAAAAAGAAAAAATAATAATACCTACCTTATAGAGTGGCTCTAGAATAAGTGATAAAATGAGGTAAAGATCTGAGCAGGGAACCCCACCACCACCCACAGTAAAGAATAGCCAGCCCCAATCCAGGCTTACAGCTTGCTCTGCAAGGCAGGCGTGTTGACTACACGATTTGGGACTATTAACCACGATGCATGAAGAACACAGCTCACACTGCAGTGAAGTCATCTGGGCGTGGAGGCGGGACGGGGCAGGGATGGGGGGCACTTGATCGATTAACGCGTTAGTTTTCATTCTAGTCAGTGGAAGAGGAACGTTGCTCCGTCACCTCCCTGAGCATCGAGCACCGGTTCAGATGCTCAGAGGCCATGTGGACATCTCCATGTGTAAATCTTCCCTTCCCGTCTCTTGCCCACATTTGCTTAGGTTGTCTGGGTTTTACTGTTGGTTTGCAGGAGCTCTTCATATATTTTGAATGAGCCCTTTGTTAGGAACTGTACTGCAATGCTCCCCCATCTACAGCTCGACTGTTCACTTTGTCTTGAGCTGGGTATCTTTATAGCCTTTATTTGTGTAGATGAGAAACATGGAGGCAGGTGCATTAACCAGTTTCCCCCAGCTCCCATGTCTTAGAGGGCAGAACCAGGGCCCCTTCCTGAATGTCTGAAGTAGGGACTCTCCACGGCTCTGGGGTGAAGCCCACTCTGCCCCACTTGGAGGGCCAACCAGGGGGAGGGCCCATCACCTCCATGAGCCTCAGTGTATTTACCGGCAACTGAACACATGACCCTCCTCTCTGGAACATTCAGAGGACTTGGTGGAATATAAATGCTGTGCTCAAAGCTGGCTCTCAATGAAAGGCATCCTTGGAGCATTATTATGATCATCAGCAAGACGCTAAGTAAAGAAAAAAATCCAGCCAACTGCTTCAAATGTCCTTTCATGGCAGGTTGGTGGTTTTCCTGTCTCAGCAAGGACTCCAGCAGGTTCCTTCAACATTTACTTAACTGCTCTGGACACAGCTGGAGACAGAACTGAGCCCTCCAAGTGACAGGATAAATTAAGTCTCAGCAAAATAAAAGCTAAAGCTGAGTCAAAGGAAATTAAAAAAAATAAAAATAAAAAAAAAAACCAAGCAAAACCAACAGCACTGGCCAAGGGCTGCCGGCTGGAGCCGTCTCCTGGGTCCCCACACAGGCCCTTCCTACAAGAAGCCTCCACCTGCCTGCTGACCCCAAGTGCCATTGAGGGGTACAGAATCGGCTCTGTGTGGCCAGGACGCAAGCCAGTCCTCAGCGGAGCAGACGACACTGCGGTGCAGGGCAGACTCCAGCGAACACACCCCCACAAACCCGGACAAACCCCACCCCACTCGCATGGCTCAGCCAGGCCCCAGCACTGTCTCTCCAGGGTCCAGGCTCAGGGATCCAGCCAGAAATCAGTCCCTCCCTAACAGCTGCTGGTCCTTGACGACGAAGGCCAGGCCTTCCTGCTCCGCTTCTGCTACAGACCGGGAACCAGCTGGGGGCAGACACAGGAGACGGGAGGAAAAGCCTTCCAAGCATGGCCCTCCACCCAGTGCCCCTCATGGCTCAGGGCCCCTCTCCCGCCCTGCTGGCCACCCGCTCTCCGACCTCGAGGCCCTGCACACACCGGGGCTGCTCTCCTGCCCTCTCCTGAGGCCTCTTCTCCCACTCACCTCAAGGTCTGGGTTCCCCACAAGGGCCTCCTCCAGAGAGGGGCTGGCCCCTGACTGCCTGACCTCACACCTACCCCCAAACCCCCCCACCTGCCCCACAACTCCCCCCACCTGCCCCCACACCCCCCCAACTGCCCCCATACCTGTCCCCTACCTGCCCCCCTACCTGTCCCCCCACCTGCCCCACAACTCCCCACACCTGCTCCCACACCTGCCCCCACAACCCCCCACCTGCTGCCCCCACAGGTGCCCCCCATACCACCCCCCAAGTGCCCCATACCTGTCACCCCACAACCCCCCACCTGCCCCACAAACCCCCACCGCCCCCACCACCCCCCCCGCCCGCCCCCACAACCACCCCCACCCGCCCCCACACCCCCCACCCCCCACACCCCCACCTGCCCCCACACCCCCTCACCTGCCCCCACACCCCCCCACACCCCCCCTACAGCCCACCTGCCCCCACACCCCCCACCTGCCCCCACACCTGTCCCCCAGCCACCTGTACACTGTGTTTCACAGGCTCTTCATTCACTGTCCTTCCCCTCAGGGCTGGGAGCTCCATCTTTCCTGGAACATTCACACACGCACATATGATCATACACACACACACACGTGTGTCATCACAGCCTGTGGGCCAAGGTGGGTGCAGAGGAGGAGGTGTCCCTACACACATGCATTTGTTGTTGCTCAGTCACTAAGTCGTATCTGACTCTTTTGCGACCCCATGGACTACTGCCCGCCAGGCCCCTCTGTCCATGGGATTCTCCAGGCAAGAACACTGGAGTGGGCTGCCATTCCCGTCCCCAGGGGGTCTCTCAAGCCCACGTCTCTTGCACTGGCAGGTGGATTCCTTACCCCTGAGCCAGCAGGGAAGCCCCTGCACACACGCATGGCAGTGTTAGCTGCTCAGTCATGTCTCTTTGTGACACCGTGGGCTGTGGCCTCTGTCCACGGGATTCTCCAGGCAAGAACCATGGAGTGGGTTGCCCTTCCCTTCTCCAGGGGATCTTCCTGACCCTGGGATCGAACCCTGGCCCCCTGCACTACAGGCAGCTTTTTTATCACCTGAGCCACAAGGACGCCCTGCACGCACGCATACTCACCCTAAATACACCTTTACATACCCAATGAAAGGCAAGTCCTGTACATCAGTTCAATTCAGTTGCTCAGTCATGTCTGACTCTGCGACCCCATGAACTGCAGCACACCAGGCCTCCCTATCCATCACGAACTCCTGGAGTTCACCCAACTCATGTCCATCGAGTCGGGGATGCCATCCAACCATCTCATGCTCTGTCGTCCCCTTCTCTTCCCACCTTCAATCTTTCCCAGCATCAGGCAGGGTCTCTTCAAATGAGTCAGCTCTTCACATCAGGTGGCCAAAGTATTGGAGTTTCAGCTTCAACATCAGTCCTTCCAGAGAACACCCAGGACTGATCTCCTTTAGGATGGACCAGTTGGATCTCCTTGCAGTCCAAGGGACTCTCAAGTCTTCTCCAACACCACAGTTCAAAAGCATCAATTCTTCTGCACTCAGCTTTCATTATAGTCCAACTCTCATATCCATACATGACCACTGGAAAAACCATAGCTTTGACTAGACAGAACTTTGTTGGCAAACTAACGTCTCTGATTTTTTTTTTTCATTTATTTTTATTAGTTCAAGGCTAATTACTTTACAATATTGCAAGGCAGAAAAGAGACACAGATGTATAGAACAGACTTTTGGACTCTATGGGAGAAGGTGAGGGTGGGATGATCTAAGAGAATAGCATTGAAACATGTATATTATTAAGTGTGAAACAGATCACCAGTCCAGGTTGGATGCATGAGACAAGTGCTCAGGGCTGGTGCACTGGGATAACCCAGAGGGATGAGATGGGGAAGGAGGTGGGAGGGGGTTCAGGATGGGGAACACATGTACACCCATGGCTGATTCATGTCAATGTATGATCTGATTTTTAATATGCTGTCTAGGTTGGTCATAACTTTCCTTCCAAGGAGTAAGCGTCTTTTACTTTCACGGCTGCAGTCACCATCTGCAGTTATTTTGGAGCCCGGAAAAGAGTCTGTACCTCAGATGAACAGGCATAAACGTGCCAGGTAACAGCCCCGCTCCTGCCTCTCAGCTCCCCACCCACAGGGACCCGTGTAATCCCCTCCAGGTCCAAGGCCACTCTGTAGGGGACACAGGGCTCCCCGAGGTGTGCCTGCTCCATCACTTCCTCATCCGTGATCACTCATTCTGTTTCCATATTGTTTCCCGGAGGAAAAACGCTAGAATCAACATCGTGTCTGGGTTCTGCCAGGTCTCCAGTCCTCATCACCGTCACTGCGTCTCTTCCAAAGAGACCACGACACCCCAGAGTCCCGTCCCACCCCCACCAGCAGGGCATCCTCCCTCAAAGCCTCTGCCCTCCAGCAAGCACTGTGGCATCCTGCCGGCTTAATGGACGTTTCGCCGACTTCCTGTGACCCTGAGCACCTCTAAGTGCCCCTGGCCGTCTGAGTTGGTTCTGTGAACTGGCGTCTCGGTGAGCATTGGTCTCCAGCACGCGCCTCCTTCATGCCAGTCTGTAAAAGTTCTCTGCTTCAGTAAATGTTAACAGTTCAGCCCTTGGGGACCCAGGTTTCCTGTCTTCCTTCCTAACCTGCTGAGTGTCTCCTGGCTTCGTTTTTGGTCTCAGTGAGAGAACACAGCCCTTGACCAAGGGCTGGCACCCCTCTGCCCCCCAAACGCTGGGTGACCTGGGGCAAGTCAAGTGTGCGACAAGAAGACAGCGTTTCCAAGGACAGGAACTCAAGGGGCAGGAGCCCTGGCCGCTGGCCTCTCGAGGGACAAAGGGGCTTTTCATTCCAGCACCTTTTTCTCATTTTGACATCAAGCAGAACGCACAGCAGTCAATTTTCTGTCAATAATGCTGCTTCCTGACAGTGTCACTTGCTTTGGAAGTGTCCCTAACTCAGCTGCTCGCGTGTGTGGCGGTTAGCCTCCTCTCCCAGCGGTCTCCTGAGCCCTGATAAAGCACGTAAGCCTCCTTCCACTCAAACAAGCGGCCGGGGCAGAGGCTGAGGGACAAATGGTTTCCCTCTACCCAGGAAGACCAAAAACTCTAAGGGCAGGGAGAGCAGATGTTTCCTCCAAAGGCCTCCACTAGTCTTCACAGCTCAGAGCATCGAAACAGCTCTTTCTCCAACTTCCTCCCCAAACCCAAATTCCCAAGAGCCCAACCCCAATAACCCATGTGCTTGTTCACATGGTTCTGATAGGCTCCCTGCATTAGGAGCTCTCACTTCCAAAAACCTGCAATTCAACATGGATCCAGACACCCCACCTTAGGAGACAACTCTCCAAGTAACTCCCTGCCATGGCCACGAGCAAGGGTCCTCCTCCATGCACCTCCCCTTGTCCGAAAGGGCCTTCCCAATCCTGAGGTCTGAATGGGAACGGCCCTCGTGGCTCACAGACCGAAGGTCAGCCACTGCTGACGGCCAAACACCCAGTCCTTCCCCACAGAGCCTTCCAGCTCTGCTCCGAGGAGCCCCCTGCAGAAGCCGGACTGCCTGGTACGCGACCTCAAGAACAGGCCCCGAGATGCCTCTCCCTGGAGTCGCGCTGTGCGGCTCCTGCTGGAGGCCCTGCCGTTGAGTCTGACGTGGAAGCAGCATCGGGTCCCAGGACAGGGCCTCCAGTGATGGGCCCCTAGGCCCTCCTAACCTGGCCTTTCCCGGGATGCTGCCCTTGTGTTGGCCCCTTGAGCTGCTCTGGACAACTGGTCCTCCCTCCTGGGGGCCGAGCTCCACCTGGAGGAGCATGCGAAGAGCAGAAGCCCGCTCGGCACTCACGAGATGATGCTTTGCTCTGTTTAAAATCTCACCTGTTTCTCAGTAAAAATGGCTCTTTCATAGCCAGGCTGTCAAGCTGCTCCGTCTGGTGGTTCTCACAGCGAGAGGGAACAGCCTGACTCATCTAAGTGGCTCTGCTCTGCTCAGAGCTGTGGGAACCACCAAGTCGTGTGCCCGGGGTCGTTCCTGATTGAAGATACATTGCTCAAGACTGATGTGAGATCTGAGTGTTCACAACCATCATCAACTGCTGAGCTGGACCAGTGAGAAGCTGCCCCCAGAGACGCTAGGCTCTCCTCTGAAATGGACCAAGGCACGCATTTCTCAGGTGGGCGGCGTCTCCTTCAGTCATTACCAAGCTACCCGTTTCCTGAAGCCTCGGGTCTGGGGGCAGCAGCTGCTCTGACGTCAGAGCCAGAGAACACGAGGCCCATGGGGGTAGGACACGGGGCAGGAGAAGGTCTCACACAAGCACCACCTCAGCAACTGTGAGCTGGCAGAATCACTCAAGGTCACAATGCAAAAAGCGCACTGTGTTTCTATGTGGAGACCTGTTTCTCTTAGCATGCAACACACACAGGAGCATACATACGCACGGGATGTCCAGGGATTGCAACATTCACTCAAAATGCAAGAATCAAAGTTACCCTGCAAGTAGTAACATCACTTTATTTTAACTGAAGTTAAGGACAAAAGCTGGCCACATTCAGAGTTTAACAGGCCTCCTCCAGATGGTTAAAACTTTCTTCTCTTTCTTGGCTAATCATCTCCTAAATTCTAGCGATTCCCACAAGTTCTCTGGAACCACCTGAAACTGTCCTTTAAGGAGACCCACCACACCACCACATGGCGAAGCTTCACCAAATGCACCGCTGGACACACCTCACTGGATATCATCATCGTCAAAGAGATCTTCAAAATCTACAAAATGAACAAAACCACAAATTGATCACACAAGGTCAGTAACTGAGGACATAACATAAAGGGGTTATGCGGTCGTTCAAACCAGAGAGAAAACAGAAGACAATCTGATCAACGACTTCCCCATGATGGGCTCTCAGCTTCGCCCAACTGGGGCTGACGCAGCCCAAGAGGACAGTGGTCCAGCGGGCACCTTCAGTCTGTTTCCATTCAGACGACAACCTCGAGAACACACGCAGCAGGCTCTGGACCCTGCGGGCGACCCTCACAGCCAGGACCGTGAGGGCAGCGCCTGCACCTGTGAGCCCGGCCAGGGCCCCCCTCGTGTGGACGCTGCGTGGAGGTGAAGGGGCGGCTGGCAGAAGCCCCCGGAGGCTCGCAGCCTGAGAGAGGAAACGCAGGGTGGCCAGGAGGAAGGTGGTGGAGGGAGGGAGCGCTGTGAGAACTCAGAGCCCAGGAGGCTCCCGTTAAGAGTCGGACCTATAGTTAGCTTGAAAGTCACAGCCCGAGCCCATTCCCACTGGAAGGGTGCACTCTAATCCCATTCCCACTGGAAGGGATAAAACCTAGTTCAGGGTTACCGTGTCCTTCCGCGTAAATCTTCTGAACGTCCCCCACGGGCATGTGTTACCTTCACAGTGAGGGGGAGAACACTAAAATCCCGCTCACGTGTACCGCGCACTGCGGAGGTGCTGAGTAAACGAGCCAGAAAGAGGGCCTGGCCCCCACCCGTCCCCCCAGCACCCGCCTCCTCTCGGGGCCTGGCCTGGCCTGGGGTCCTGCAGCCCGGACCGTGCAGATGCTGCCTCCTGAGACCCGCCCTGGAGGCACTATGCCTCCCCATCAGGCTCCCGGCCCAGAGCTGTCCCGGCCCGCACCCTCTCAAGCGCTGCTGTTTTCTAAGACGTGAGTGAGGACAGCAGGCCCGCTTCAGGGCCAGAACCCACTGCCTGGGGGACAAGAGACCATCAAAACCGTCTGTTCGGTGAGTGAAAAGGGCTCAGGACAAGCCCCTCCACACGCCACTGGGCTTCCTGGCAGGGAAGCGCCTCCCGCACACCAGGGCCGTCACAACCGGCCGGGCAGCGTGCCCAAGCTCCTTCCCTTTTCTGCCAGAATCGGCCTCTGGGGGAGAAAGGCCCTCAACCACCCCTGTGCTCATCAGGCAGGGCGGCCTGGGTCCCTCCCGCAGAAGCTTCTGTCAGAACTAAAGGGCTGCTGCTGAGAATCCATGAACGTGAACCCTAGATACAGCCAACTGCCTCCAAGCCCCCAGGCTGGCAGGTGGAGTGGGGTTGGGTCATGCCGGGTTGGCGAGCACACACCCTTGCCCGGGTGAGGCTCACGGGCAGCTCCGGAGAACGTCCAGACCGCTGCACCCCGTGCCCCCCACACCAGCTCCCTTAGAAAACTCAAATGCTACTCAGTTCTGGGGGCCCAAATGTCACTTCCTGTCCTCATGAAGCAGCCTGGCTTCTCTGTTAAGCCAACGGGGGCCTGAACAGAACAGAGAAAATGGGCTCAGGCATGAGAGCTGTCTGGGGCCAGCAAAACCCAACAGGGCAAGATAACATCCTAGCTGCCACTGACCAGTGACCAAAGTCCTTTGTAGTGACAGGCACCCTGCATGAAAGAAGGATGATGAGAGAGAAAACACCACTGAACTCTCCTGAGAGAGCAGTCTTGTGTTTCTACTTAAGATTTAACCCTCAGTAAGGATTAATAAATCTGTAGGAAAAACGTCCTAAGAAATCGGAAGGCAACAAGAGAAATACCCCCTCAAACGTGGATGAAGACTTCCTATAAAGTTTTTTTTCACTGTTATTTTGTAAAACTCCACCCACGTTCCTCAAACGAGCACTGAACTCGAACATGAACAGCTGCTGGTCTCAGAGAAGAGGCAGGGGGAGCAAGAGGACGGCTGTCACTCTGCATAGGCACCCAGGACAAGCACCCGGGCGAATAGACAGGAGCACAATCGTCAGGGGAGCGGAGAGAACCTGGCGGGCGGACACCGCCCCAGTCTCAGACTCCACACTTGGCACGCGGGACGGGAGCACCTCTCCCTCCTGAAAACCAGGGCTGCCCATTTCCCACAGCTGCACCGCAGTCCAAGAAAGACAGAGGACCTGGCCACGACCCACGTCACTCATCTTGCAAAGCCGCTCCACCCCATAACCTGCAGAAGAAACACAGGCTGAAACTGGTAGGCCAATCCCAGCGTCCTTACCATTGAAAAAGTCTGCGTGAACTGCCTTTTCATTGGCTGCCAAGTCCATCAGGAGCCCAGTGCTGCCTCCTGCCTGGGGGGGACGGAAAGGTTATGTCAGCGGGGTTTTCAGAGAGAACGAAGGATAAGTGCCTCATGGGCTCCACACCACTGCTGGGCAGAAAGTGTCCAGGTCAGGGACCAAGTTCAGTCCAGGGAGGGAAGTGGCTGGAGCAGGGGTGAGGGAGGCAGCATTTGGAGGAATGACGGGAAGGTCCCTCGGGTCTTGGGTTCCTAGGCTCGTCCTTGCCGTTTACAGAGACTCCTGCCTGGACGGCAGCTCTCCTGCACACACCGCGGGCGGGGGCTGCTGTCACCACTGGCCTGGCCACAGAGGCCCCAACTGAGCCCAGCGATCCTGCTGCTCTCGACGCCCCCTGCTTCTTCCGAGAAGTAAGCCGTTTCCCCTGAGAAACTGACCTGCTCACCTGGGGTTCTTCTGGTGGGGGTGTCATCACGGGCCACCCCTCAACGCGGGCAGTAAAACAAGGTCAGGATTAAAGCTGGGTGGCATCCTGAGGACTCCTGAGTCTCTCAGGTCACAAGGGGACGCCAGAGCAGAGGCCTCTGGGGGCGGCACCCTGGCCAGCCGGACACCTCCCAGGCTGTCTGTCCACCTCTTCCAGCTCAGACAGCTGAGCACCTCCTGAGTCCCCCATAGCGAAGCGGGCGGCTGCTCTCAGCAACCAAGGTTCTCACAGGCCTACTCCTCTCCTCAGTTAGCTAGCACCCCCGCCCCTCTGCACCCCACTGGAAGCCTGGCCTTCATTCAGAACCTCTTCCGGTCTCCTGTTCCTCGGTTCAAACCACCCCATTCTCTCTGCCCATCCGCGGAGCCCATCACCCCCACAGGATAGGCTTCCAGGGACCCCACACCTGCCTAAGGCAGCGCCTGGAGTGAGGGCTGAGAAGCAGGGTGAATGCAGGGGCGACAGCCTCCGGGAGCGGGGTATGGAGAGCCCGCCCACCCCAGGACAGCAGGAAGCAATTCAAGATCTGCTGCCCCGGGCCCGCGCCCCGACCTCCCCCCATCTCCCGGCTCCATCCCCTGCGCTTTCTCTCAGGCACATAAAAGCTTGGCCCGCAAGTTAAATCAGATGACTTTGCCTTCTCTTAGACGCCCTCCCCGTCCCCATCCCACCCAGCACGGCCTCCGGTATCTGGCTGCAGTCAGCTGCACTCCTAAGGCTTTGCCGGGCCACCCCTACGCCCCGGGGAGGGCTTCTATCAACCTGCACCGCCAACCTCTCCATACACTTGGGGCTGGCAATGACTCTCTCTGTGGCTATCTCAAGGAGAACGCAGGCTGGGGCTGTCCCCCCGCCCCGGGCTGTTAAGAAAGAGAAACGAAGGCCCTGACCCTGGGGAGCTGGCCTGACACCTGGAGACCACGGAACACCAGCACCACAGGAACCTCCTGTAACACACAGGAGCGGTGGAGGCAGAAATGCTGGACCGGGCACCGCGCTGCGCACGGCCCCCACAAACGGCCCTCTCCCCGCTCCCCGGCGGGCGCCCGCTTCCCTCCCGAGCCCCGCCGTCAGGCGGGCCCTCGCCTCCCCGCCTCCCAGACCAAGGCTCGCCCCCGCCGCCCAGCAGCACGCCCTCCACAGCGGGGCCAACACCCAGGGGTGCCCTCCAGGCGGCGGGCACCGACGCTCACCTCAGCCCCGGCCGCCGCCCATAGGCTTCCCAGGGGCCCAGCGCTAAAGCAGGCACCGCGGGAAGGGCGAGCGCTGGGCCCCGCAGGCCGCTGCCTTCTCTCGGCCCGGCCCCGAAGCGCGCCCGAGAGCCGGCCGTGGAGCCGCTCCCGCCCAGCCCGGCGCGGCCCGCCTCACCTCGTCCAGGTCCACATACGGCCCGGCGCCCTCGGGAAACATCTCATCCACGGCCGGCTTCATTTTCTCCCGCAGTCCCGGCGTCCCCAGCTCACTTCCGGCCCGCTGACTGCCTCTTCCGGTGCGTGCCCCATCGTGGAAAGTCTAGACGCTGGAGGGCGGCCGACTCTATGGTTCCCCCCTCCTCAACACCACCACCACCATTTGGCGAGTCTAGACTCCGAAAGACCTTCAACTCTATGGTCCCCTCCTGCCTTCGTCTCGACTAGGGCCGGTTGGGGGAGGACAGTCCTGGTCTGGTCTGGCCTGGGGTGGGCAGGGTCTTGGCTGCCTGTCAGCACGTAAGAGAAGCTGCTTGATGACTTCACAGTGACGCAGACAGCTTGGCCCTAATGGACTGGCACAGATAGGTGCCCAAGAAATTACCCTTTAAAAATGCGAGTGGTAAGTAGAGTGAAGGGCAATCAGAGAATGGAGAAAACATTTGCAAACTGTGTATCTGATAAAAGGTTAATATCCAGAATGTACAGAGACCTCCTAAAATGCAGCAACAAAAAGCAAAGTGGCTCATTAAAAAATCAGCAAAGGTCTCAAATAAACATTTCTCCAAAGCAGGTTTATAAATGATCAGTAAACCCGTGAAAAGATGCTCGGCGTCACTGTTCATCAGCAAAATGCAAACCAAACCATAATGAGATACCACCTCACACCATCGAGATGGCTGCTATCAGCACCCCAGAAAATAACAAGTGTTGGGGGAATGTGGGG
The DNA here is from genome assembly GCF_019320065.1 of Cervus canadensis. NCBI lineage: Eukaryota > Metazoa > Chordata > Mammalia > Artiodactyla > Cervidae > Cervus > Cervus canadensis. The sequence continues at coordinate 113,612,088 of NC_057387.1, forward strand.
AAATGGGAACCCTTGTGCCCTGCTGGTTGGGAGGTAAAATGGTGCAGCTGTTCTTGAAAACAGTATGGAGGTTCCTCAAAGATTAAACAGATTTGCCAAGCATTAGCCCACCAGGCTCCTCAGTCCATGGGATTCTCCAGGCAAAAATTCTGGAGTAGGTTGCCATGCCCTCCTCCAGGGGATCTTCCCAACCTGGGGATCGAAACCAAATCTCTTACATCTCCGGTGTTGGCAGGCAGGTTCTTGACCACTAGCACCACCTGGGAAGCCAGATTTGCCATATGGTCCAGCAATTCCGCTTCTGGGCATATATCCAGAAGAACTGAATGCAGGGTCTCGGAGAGATAGTATTTGTACATCCATGTATGTTCACAGAAACATTTATCACAATGGTTAAAATGTGGTTCTTCATGATGGCTAAAATGTGCAAGCAACTCAAATAGGCATGAATCAACATTTGAATGATTGAGCAAAATGCAGTGCATCCATGCAATGGACTATTTTTCAGCCTTTAAAAGGAAGGAAATTCTGACTGCTTCTGCCATGCAGAAGAACCTTGAGGACACCATGCTTAGTGAAATCACCAAGAAGCAAATATATGATTCCACTTATATAAGGTTTGTAGAGTAATCAAATTAATGGAGACAGAAAATAGGACAGGGCTACGGGAAGAGGAATTAGTGTTTATTGAGGACAGAGTTTCAGTTTGGGAAGAGGAGCTAGTCTGGAGGTGGAGGATGAGGACTGTTGCATAACAGTGTGAATGCACTTAATGCCTTTCAAAAATAGCTAAGATAATAAATCTTATGTTATCTTTATTTTGTCATAAGTTTTTTAAAAAAGAATGTGAATGAGAAGGGAGGGTAAGAGGGAGGGGCAAGAGGGTAAGGAAGAAGAGCAGGAGATGTTTGAGTGACAGGTTTAGAAGTGGGTGGGCTTGGGGGGCTGGGCTGCCAAGAAGTGGGGGTGGGGGGTAGGGGAGGGGAGGGTGGCTCCAGGGAGACAGGAACTGAACAGAGATCAAGCTGGGACTGTTGCCTGGGTCGGGCGTGGGTGGACCAGGGAGAAGGGAGAAGCGACTGGACGTGTGGGTGAGCCTCCGGTGTCACTGCGACACGAGTCACCTCAAGTTCCTGAGTGAAAGTCAGACCAGGGACGCTGGGGTCCGTGGCACCAACAGGCTCCCCTCCTGAGTGGTTTCAAAGCGTGGAGCCCCCATTCCCGTGGAGGGGAGAGGTCTCCGGGAGAGCTGGGCGCAGGGAAGCTAATGTTTACGGATGGGCAGAACCACCACGGTGATGTAGCAGAGGTGGAGCAAGGACGGGGCAGACTGGGGGACCCCAAGGGCATGGGGGCTGGGAGTTGCTGCTGGTGATCACATCCAGCCCACGTCTTTTGAGAGTCAAAGGGCCCTATTCATGAGTGCACCAGGACAGAGGTGTGGACGAAGAATGCGGTGTCATATTGGTAAATAAACGATGTGAGGCCATCGGGCCATCAGCCTCTGCAGCTGCCCCCGACCCTGCACCCAGAGGGGATTCAGAAGGAAGAAAGGCAGGATGCTGGCCCCAAATAGCTGAGGTGCATGTCAGAGCAATGGATTCAATAAGCCCAGATTCTTGTATCTTCCCAAACATAGAGAAGCACCAAATTCACTAACTTGAGATGTCCGGGTTTTCTTTAATTAGCGGTACTCTTTTTCATGTTCCAACTACCTAGTCTTCTTTGGTAAAAACTCCTATATATTCTGGCTCTTCCCTTACCTCTTCAGGACAGCCCGTCAAAGTGATCTGAGAGGCTGTCTCCCCAGCTTAAGGTGTCAGTATGTCTGCCATACTAAGATTGTGGCATCCAGTCCCATCCTTTTGTTTACATAGACAGGGAATAAGTGGAAGCAATGACAGATTTTATTTTCTTGAGTTCCAAAATCACTATGGACTGACTGGAGCTATGATATTAAAAGACGCTTGTTCCTTGGAAGGAAAGCTATGACAAACCTAGACAGTGTTTTAAAAAGCAGAGACATCACTTATTGATAAAGGTCCATCTAGTCAAAGCTATGTTTTTTTCCAGTAGTCATGTATGGATGTGAGAGTTGGACCATAAAGAAGGCTGAACACCCAAGAATTGCTGCTTTCGAACTGTGGTGTTGGAGACGACTCTTGAGAGACCCTTAGACAGCAAGGAGATCCCACCAGTCAATCCTGAAGGAAATTGACCCTGGATATTCACTAGAAGCACTGAATCTGAAGCTGAAGTTCCAAGACTTTGGCCACCTGATGTGAAGAACCGACACATTGGATAAGACCCTAAGGCTGGAAAAGATTGAAGGTAAAAGAAGCAGGTGGTAGAGGACGAGATGGTTAGATAACATCACTGACTTAATGGACATAAATCTGAGCAAACTCTGGGAGATAGTGAAGGACAGGGGGGCCTGGTGTGCTGCAGCCCATGGGGTTGCAAAGGGTCAGACACAACTTAGCAACTGAACAACAGCAACATATCTGCCAAATAAAACACGGTTCTCAACTTTTAGGTTATGCATCTTTCTCAATCAACATGGGCACCGGCTGCTGGGCACAGTGGACGTGTGGTCCCCCAGCCATCATCAACCGAGGCAGGGACGAGGAGACAGTGGCTGTGAGTGGTGCTTGTCGGTGAAGCGGGCTGTGGGGCGGGAAGTGGGGGTTCCGACTGTGGGGGGAGACTAGAGGGGTGCACAGAGGAGAAGTGAAGCTGTGTGTGTGCTCAGGTGAATGGGGAGGGTCACAGCCAAGTCTGAGTCCTAAGCGGGGAGTGAGCTGCTCCTGGGCCGCAGGCAGGCAGGTAGGGTGTCTGCCGAGGGTGGCTTGGGGATGGGGGTTTCTTCTGAGAACAGGAGGAGGGCAGCTAGGCCTTGAAGAAGTGGAATGCAGCCGTGTGTCCTGAGCAGCTATGGGTGTGTCCGAGAGGGGACACAGCTCCAGCCGGGGCACCCCAGGACCTTCCTTTGGAGGCACGTGGGGTGGGGTCCTTGGAGCAGCCTACGGGGGCATCTGGGGCCTTCACTCTCCAATGCTCGGCGTGACTGGGAGCACGAACATCCTAGTGGCATGTAAATGACCACGCACACACACGTACGCATTTATGAATTAACACACAGGTCAGTGCCATGGGAAGCCTGCTGTCCAGAGGGGCGAAGGTGCCTTTTGTCTGGTGTGTTTGGTAGAGGCCCAGTTGCCACAGGTGGGCTATCACAGGAGCCAGGAATTTTTGTGTGTCTGCAGTTAACTTACCCAGGAGAAGGCAATGGCAACCCACTCCAGTACTCCTGCCTGGAGAATCCCAGGGACAGAGGAGCCTGTTGGGCTGCCATCTAGGGGGTCGCACAGAGTCGGACACAACTGATGTGACTTAGCAGCAGCAGCAGCAGCAGCAGTTAATTTACAGAAACCAAACTCAAACTAGCTCAGGGGGAAAAAGAAACAAGGCATGTATTGGCTTCTCCCAGATCGACTGGCTAGGCTAGGCCAACAGACTCTTTCTCTTGAGAATTTAAGCTGGGGCACGGAAGGGAAGCTGCCCATTGACCACAGGAGGTGGAGCAGAGGGGAAGGCAAGAAGCCTTGCTGCATACCTGGAGCCAGTGGGTGGCTCCTGAGGTCGCCACCTGGACACCACGGCCGCCTCCTCCCTCACCCTTCCGGGGCCCCTTCCCCGCCTGGCCTGGTGTCTGTGCCAGAGGCGGGGAGGCAGCTCTCAGAGTGATCTTCCCGGTTCATACGCTAAAGGGGAGACCTTGAAACTGCACAAGGATAAATTCATTTCCGTCACATATTTCCACCGAACATAACGTGCAGCACGTAAGTTTCACGAGACCTTACACAATTCTTATTACATGTGCTAGTTTCTGTGGTTAAATGGTAGCACAAAAACTAGTGTCTAAAGTTAAATGGGCTTCCCAGGTGGCTCAGGGGTAAACAATCTGCAGGAGGCACAGGTTCAGTTCCTGGGTTGGGAAGATCCCCTGGAGAAGGAAATGGCAATCCGCTCCAGTATTCTTGCCTGGGAAATCCCATGGACCGAGGAGTCTGGCGGGCTGCAGTCCATGGGGTCGCAAAAGAGTCAGACATGACTTAGCAACTGAATAACAGCAAAAAAGTTAAATGGTAAGCACTTTCTGTTATTTTACTGTAAAAGAAAAGCTGGTTGCAGCCCATGAAACCAATTTCTTCACTGTCTGAGCAAGTGTGACCTGCAGCTCTTGCACCTGGGCAGTGGGGTCCCCGCCACAGAGCAGTGGTCCCGGGCGGGAGGACAGTCCCTGACACCCTGTCCGTGCTGTCTGTGAGGCCGTCAGCTCCTCAGTGCCCAGGATGGGCAGCCCACTCCCCCCACCCCCGAGTCCCTGAGCCTGCAGCGCTGGCGGTCACAGTCTGGGGGCCTTCTGCTTGCAGACCCAGTGCCCAAGCCCCTGGAGACCCTCAAAGACCAGCTGCCCCACGGTGAGCTCAGTGTGCCCGGTGGTGGCTGGGCAAGGCCTCCAGCCCAGGTCTGCTCACTGCCCAGCTTGGTGGCCAAAGGTGGGGTCCCTAGAGCAAGCCTGCCTGGACAGGATCTGGGTTCTGTCAACAAGCCAAGCAGTTGCCTGCTGTCTGTGTGCCTCAGTTTCCCCACCTGCGTCCCAGGGCCCCTCCTAGGTTCAGCATGAGGATGGGGGAGAATTGCAGCTGGTGCTCAGTGGACAGAGCATATTGTCTGAGCTCCCTGCCGGTCAAGAGGGGCCAGGCTGGTTCATCAAGCGAGAGGAAGAGGGGCTGAGCGGAGCCGCTTCTCCAAAGAAAACTGAGAACGGCGGCGGGTATGGTGCATTTGAGTCAGGAGTTTATTAAGGCCGAGGCCGCCCAGCTCCCGTGGGGCAGGGAGCCCTGGCCTGCATGCTCACTCCTCCCTGTAGGGGACGTGGAAGCCCAGGGTGGTCCCCAGGGGGAAGTGGGCGAAGAAGGTGCGGGCCATGTCCTCCAGCTGGGGGTAGGCCCCCAGGGCCTGGAAGTGCTGCACGTAGTTCCAGAAGTCAGACGTGGAGAAAGGCCAGTAGGGCATGGCTGGCAGCTCGGCGTAGGGGTCTGGAGGGAGGCACGCGGCTCAGGGGCTGCGCCAGCCCGTGGCGCCCGGGGCGCAGTGCCTGATCATCTAGGGAGCGGGCTGACTCGGCCCACCCCTCAGAGCCCCTGGCTGGGGGCAGAGGAGGGGAGCGGGGCCAGGGTAGTGGTGTCTGGCCCCATCGCCGTGAGCAGGGTGGAAACACCGTGGTGGGATGTGGAGGCATCGGAGGGGGGAACCCAGAGGAGACCCTGGCCCCCAGGCCTGGAATCTGGATGCTCTGCCCTGAGATGGGGAGTCTGAGGTGGGAGTGCCCGGTCCTGGGGCCTCAGGGGTCCCTCCTGCGCGGTGTGTCCCCAAGGAAGAGGCTCCAGTCCCTCTCCACGTGGGGCTTGACCTCCAGCCAACCCAGGGCTTCCCCTTCAGCAGCTTGGGCCAGAGGCCGACTCCCACCAGGACCCCGTCTGCTGGGACCGGACACCCGAGACCAGAAGCAGGACCCACACCACCCACGAGACCAGAGACGAGAGCAGTACGGTACCTCCCTCCTCCTGCACCGGCTTGGCCCCTGCGAGGAAGGGAGAGCAGTCACCCTGAGGCCCCCGGGCGGGACCCCACCGCCCACCGGGACAGCACAGGATGTCAGGCGGCCCCCACCTGCCAGAAGTGCCAGCAGGAGACAGAGCGCTAGCCCGGGCAGCAGGTGGGCCGGCATCTCCCCCAGCAACCGATGTGCTCCGGTCCACCTGCGGCCGGAGGAAGCCAGACGGGTGAGACCAACCAGGCCCCAGACCCCCGCCTCCCCCGCCACCCTCGGACTCCCGCTTCCCCCGCCACCCCCAAACCCATGCTTCCCCCGCCACCCCAAACCCACGCTTCCCCCCCGCCACGCCCGGGCTCCCGCTTCCCCTGCCACCCCCAAGCGGGCACCTCCCGGGAAAACAGCTCTAGTAACAAGACACGTTCTCGGTGTTCTCATGGCAGCTTCGATGTCAGTGGCCTCATCCTTCTGGGGCTAAACCCACGATTCAGAATCGGGTGGCCTTATCTCTCTGAACTACTTAAGGACGGACCCGGGCATCTGCCCTCCTGGTAGTTACCTTGCAGCTGCTCTTGCCCGGTCTTGCAGCCCGAGGGGCGCCTGCCGCAGGCGCTCAGACTCCTCCTTATAAAGGGACGGGGGGCGAGACGGCACCTCTGTGAACCATCAAACTATTTCATCCCCGCCCAGAGGACTGAGGGCGCCTGTGATCCTGGCACACTGCCAGGAGTCCATCCACTTCTGGGAGTCTGGTCCAGATATCAAATGGGAGAAAGTTGTCTTTGCACCGAACTAAGATTTTTTAGGACTGAATTCAACACCGTTTCCCAAAATAAACTGCTTCCTTTCTACCAGGAGAGAGACTGCCTAAGTCTGACGGGGTAGCAGGAACAGGGCGGTCACAGGGCTGCCCCAGGGACAGGCAGGCAGGACGGGACCCTTGGGGAGCCACCAGCAGCCCCTGCCCACAGGTCGCCGTTGAGCCGAGACGGCAGGAAGGGAGGGTGTCTCCAGACCGGCGCCCTCCAGCGTCCCTGCAGTGATGAAGTGTCTCCAGGCAAGACAGCTACTCAGGGGGTGACCATCACAGGTTCCCCAGGCGTGGGGTACCACTCCCCAGACAGGGAGGAATGATTGTTACCAAGTCCACACTCACTCTGCTGGCCAAGAGACAGGTGTTGAGGCAAGGAAAATGACTTTATTCAGAAAGCCAGCTGACCAAGAAGATGGCAGGTTAGCCCCTCAAAATAACCATCTTTGGGGGGTCTGGATGTCAGGTTCTTTTGTAGGTCAGAGATGGGGGGAGGTGAGAAGCAAAGTAAAAAGGCCATCAATCTTGCAAACTTCTCCTAGAAATGGCAAGCCTCAGGCAGGGGATGTGTTCATTTCTTCCTTCCTGTCATCTACTGGTGGACTGGGTTCTGAACAAAGGCACTTTGGTTTACAGTCAGGGAAGCAGCAGGATTCTCCAAGGCAGGCCGTTCTGTATGATCATAATCACAAAAGTGACAGAAAGCAAGTCAAAAAGTCCCAACGTGGAGTCAGAATTGGCCTCTTCTCTGCAACGGGGTGTCTTCTGGCAAAGAAGACCCAGCAGAGTTTAGGGGTTCTGGTCCCAGCTTCACCAGAAGAGGTGGTGTGCTCAACCTTCCTGCCATGAGGCCACACTCCAGACCGGACCCTAGGTTTTGTTCTTAGAAATCCGGATTTTGTTGTGCCTACAGGAGAGGAATTCTCTTAGTGCAGCTGTGCTGGGGTCTTCAGCTGGGCACTCTGTGACTGTATCAGGGTCCCCAGGACCACCCCCACGTTGGCTAGCCGGAGGGGGGTTGCCCGAGGACTCAGCAGAAATTCAGGACAGAGAAAGGATGCAAAGCAACATCAGTGAAAGGAAGAGGCAGGCGGGGACAGGTTGGGGACCAGGCGTGAGCTTCCAGAGCCCCTCCTCACACACAACCTGCCAAGCGCCGCCCCCCGCCACCAGCCAGCAGGTGCTGTCTTCCCCGGAGCCCAGTAGATACGCAGCACCGGGGGCTTTTGCTGGGGGTGGGAGTCACAGGCACCTGTGCCTGGGGAAGGTTCCAGAACCCCAGAGGAAGTGCTCCACTGGCAGGAGCCTCACTCGGCACAGACGTTTAGAGGCAGCGAGGCCCTCCCCAAGGACCCTCCCTGGAGCTCCAGCCCAGGGCCAGCCTCGAGGGCAGCCCTCCTGAGCAGGTCGGCGGCTCTCTCAGCTCTCTCGAGGGGGCAGGTGGGCCTGCCTGTTAACTCTTTTCTGCACGGCATAGTTTCCTGGTTCTTTGTCTCCTGGGCTGGAAATTTAAGCTCTGAGCTCAGTTTTCTTTTCCCACATTCTCCAGCACACATAGAAGCTGCCAAGCCCAATCCTTACTCCACGGCCTCACTAAAGGGCAGAAGCCACCCGGTCCCCTGCACCTCGGGGTCCCCTGCACCTTGGGGTCACCCACACCTCCCGGCCACCCGCACCTCCCAGTCACCAGCATCTCCTGCAGGCTCTTGGGTCTGGGACTTGACTTTGCACTTGGCGCCGTGGTTGACGGAGGCCCCTGACCACTGGGAACAGCAGCGTTGACGTCAGACCAGACAGCCAGCTCCCGAGACCGTCCTGACCCGTCTGGTCCCCTGGGATGCTCTCCTAGCTCCACTACTCTGCCAACAGGGCCACTAGTAGCCTAATGGGATGGCGGGGGGCGGGGGGGGGCGGTGTGTAGGAACAGGACTTCTGTGGAGTGTGTGTGTAGGGGGCAGCCGAGGAAGTGGAGTCTGGAAGGAGCGTGGGAAGCAGTCTCTGTGTGTCTCTCATGTCTGTGCCTTCAAGGCCCAGCATCTCAGTGGGCCTGAGACCCCAATGTTTGTGGGGGAGGCAGAGCTGGACGGCGGGCAGGGAGCGAGGACCAGCCCGCCAGGCCGCCATCCTCACCGCATGTTGTCCATCACTAAGGTTGTAGTGAAAAGGAAAGAGGGGAATGAGCTTTCTCTTTCCCCTTCCTGAGAACAAAGAAGATAAACAGCACAGTGAGCAGGCCTGAGCATTCCTAGTCTTTCTGCTTCAAGGGCTCCTAATGCTGCGTGTCTGTAACTAAGTTTGCTCTTCTACCCCCTAACGCTGCAGGAGCTACAAGTCAGATTTCCTCCTTGGACTGTATGCTAAATGCATCCCCTATCTGGTGTTTACCCTCACAACACGCTTCCCCTTGTAGTTACACATCAGAGAGACAGCGGCAGAGCCACCCCAACTGCCAGAGTCAGTTCCTGGGTGACTGGCGCCAGTTTATGACTGTCTTTGAAACAAGGAAGGAATCAAGATCCTATCCCCTTTGTTCTTATCACCGACTCCTGACCGTGAGCCCTTGACTTATACAAGCCCCTAGACTCCTCATGGGCGGGGTGGGGAGCGGGCACAGTTCTTGAGGCATGAACCTACTGTGTCCCCCTCTCTGCTGGCTGGGAGTAAAATCACCTTTCTATTTCCTCCAGACTCTGTCTCTGTATTTCTTATTTGGCTTCAGTGAGCAGAGAAGGCCAAGATTTTGGTGGCAACATGAACAATTTCATGTGTGAAGACGATGTGCAAATGTCCCTATGATGTTAGGAAAAAATGAAATAAAATTACCAATACTTATTTTACAACTGTTTACTTAACAAAAACACTCAATGTAGAAAAAGTCTACAATCAATGAGCAGTGATGATGTTGGGAGCTATGGGTATATATGCTTTTTCTTCTTTCTGGGTATAATATATTCCTTAATTTATTATTTTTTATTTAATTTTTATTTTATATTGGGGTATCGTTGACTGGTGGCTCAGTGGTAAAGAATCCGCCTGCCAGTGCAGGAGACTTGGCTCAATCCCTGAGTCAGGAAGATGCCCTGGAGAAGGAAATGGCAACCGGCTCCAGTATTCTTGCCTGGAGGATCCCATGGACAGAGGGGCCTGGTGGCTGCAGCCCTGGGGTCTCACAGAGTCAGACGTGGCTTGGTGACTAAACAACAGCAGCACAGTTGGTTTACGATGTTGTGTTGGTTTCAGGTGCATGGCAAAGTGAGTCAGCCGTGCGTTTGTCCTTTTCAGATTCTTTTCCCATCTAGGTTATCGCAGAGTATTGAGTAGCGTCCCCTGTGCTATACAGTAGGTCCTTGTTGATTGTCTATTTTATCTACAGAAGTGTGTATATGTTCATCCCAAACGCTTAATTTATCCCTCTTCCACTCTGTCCCCTTTGATAACTATACATTCGTTTACTTTTATAAAGGGGAAAAAATCTTAAAAAAAAAAAAAAAAAACCCACCGCCAATCGCTCCCTGTTGCTCCGCATTCTGACCTGCTGGCCTGGTCAACTGTCCAGGTCCCCCATCACCACCCCCAGGTCCTCCCCACACCTCTTCTCACCTCCTGAGTTCTTCAAGCTACTCCCCTGCTGGCCTGCGCGCAGACCCTCCTGGGCCCACCTGGAGGGTCCCACCTGGAGAACCGCGTCTGCAGAGCCCCACAGGGGCCCGCTCCTCTGCCCCCTCACCCGGTAGCCCTCCCGCAGTGACCCCCGTGGGGGTTGTGCCCACCCAGCCATGTTCGGCTCGTGTTCAGTGGGACCAGAGCCCTGCTTCTCACACGGCCCGGGACCCTGACAGAACGGAACGCAGCCGTGATTCAGCCGGTGGGGGCACGGGGCCCAGGACTCCCCAGGAGGTATCCGTGCGAGGGCTCCAGAGCACTCATAGGGAGGGAGGCCCGAGCAGGCTGTCCACCCGAACAGTGTCAGAATCGCCAAGGGGACGTGGCAGAATGCGCCTTCCCGGGCCCTGCCTCTCAGAGTTCTGATTCTAGAGTTCAGGGGTGGGCCCAGGACGCTGCACCTCGACTACTTCACCAGGGGTCCGAGCAGGTCCAGGGCCAGGCTTTGAGAGCTGCTGTCCAAAGAAGTCCTTGACCGTAGTACACAAGGGGGCCACCGGCAGACTTGTAACTAGGCGGCATTTCCAGCCCCTATTCTCCTGGGGCGGGCGCCAGTGTCATGGGTCAGGGATAGGGCCCGGGTCGCGGCAGTGAAATCTCTGGAGCCCGGTTGCCTATATCCGCCTCAGCCCCGCGCAGGACCCTCTGAAGGTCCCCCCCACCCGCCTGCCTTGAGAAGCAGCTCTGGTTGCAGGCCCTCCTGGAGGAAGTGGACGGAAGCCGCCCGTCTGCCTCCTGGGCTCACTGGGCAGAGAGAAGGGGGTGAGGGGTGCGGGGCTCAGGGGTCTCACCTGGGAGTCTTCCTCCTCCCCGCTCTACCTGCATCAGGTGAGGCTGGCCGGTCGCTGCCATCAGGCGGTCTCGGGCGCCCCCTGCCGCCCGACTCCGGCACACCAAGCGCGGCCGCCCACCGGGGTCTTGGGAAGGACCCGAGGGTGCCCGGGTCACGGCCCTTTCAGCTGTCCCCACACAAGTCAGGCCCTGGTTCATTATGAAGCCCTAAAGCCACAGGTTCCCCTGGACACTGCCTTCCTGCCCTTGCTTCCTGGAGGCTCCTTCTCCGAGCCCCTCCCAGGACCACCCTCAGCTCAGGGTGGTCAAGACACCCCCCACCCCCAATCGAGGTCTTGATCTGCCTCGGGGAGTCTCAGTCCTGGCTACTCGGTGGCTCGTAGGGCCCCTGTGGACAGCCCACCTCCGGGGACCCCAGGAGTGTGCCCGCTGCCTCAGCACTGGGGGGTCGGGGCCACGCCGGGCTCACCTGGTCAGCGTGGGAGCCGGGTCCTGCCGGCCACTCACCTGGCGGTCCCCGTGCCACCCTCGCTCCGCCCCAGGGCTCTTTCAGAAGCGCGCGCCCCTGCTCCTGCAAGGGGAAGGGGCACCGCTCACCCTCACCTCTTTGTTCCCGCGCCCACAGCCTCTGATTGCACTGGTCATTCTAAGAAAAGGATTTGTAATTCAACGTGACATCTAATGAACGGGAACAGAGTTAGGGGATTGAGGACTCAGTTGCCTTGGAAAGGCCCACTCAAGGTGGACACTGCCAGAAACTACGTCCAGGTGGACATGGACTGGGGATGCAGGAAGGCTGGAACCTGGACTGCCCCTGTGCTCTGAGGGATCCCACGCCTGACATCGTGGAGGACGCGTCCCGGAGTGGGCTGCAGGGGGCGCCAGGCCCACTGGAATCCGAGGAGAGCAGAGCCCAGCTGAGATTTGGAAGTTAAATGCCTAAAAGGCCCACGAGACTCTCCCTGAAAATCATTCCTGCCTTTAGGGGATTTGTGAGCATTTCTGGCCAGGTCCCGGTTCATTCCGTGAGAAGCCTTCTCCTGAGCCCACGGGACCCTGGCCTGGGGTCGAGGGAGGCTGGGCAGTGGGGACAGGGTGGGCAGAAAAATGCAGGATGCCCCAATACTAAAAGGCATTCATTGATTATTTGAGATTCTGGTCTACCTGGGCCTGTATTTGTATTTGTAGAAACGACAATCCAGCCAAGCTCAGGCCATGCCTGGCCCGCAGCGCCAAGCTCAGCCTCTGCCAGGGAGCCAGGACTCAGGGCTCAGGCGGGCAATGGGGACTCCAGCCCTGGAGGTGGAGCAGACGCTGGAGGGTCTTTTCTGAGCTGCTTCCTCCTGGAGGATCACAAGGACGGCACACAGGATGGCAGCTGGCCTGCAGCCCTGAGCTCCGGGCCCTGGATACCCGGAGTCTCCGCAGCTGTCTAGGGCTGGCCCAGCTCACTTAGCCATGGAGAGAACCTGATGGGGCCAGAAAGGTGAGCTGGACCGTGCTGGAAGAGCTCCCCTTCTCATAGGAGCCTAGGGACTGTGGGGCCAGGACGGGGGCACGGATGCCGTGCCTCAAGCTCCCAGGACTCAGAGAAGGAGAAGCGTCCACATTAGATGTGAGCCGTGACAGGGGCCTTTGACGCACCCGTGCTGGACAGGCTGTGACCCCAGGCCTCCGAGGCCCCTGGGCACCAGGGCCGTCCTCCTGGAGATGCTCCCCAAGAAGGCCTCAGGGCCTCAGCTCCATGGTGGTGGAGGACTCGTGTACAGGCTGTAGGTGAGGCCCTGGGTGGCTGGGAGTAAAGGCCCTGGAGACAGAGGCCCCTGGTCCCCACCTGTGAGAGTGACAGGAGACGCCAAAGGGCTACCCATTCCTCCTGCCAGGGTACCGAGAGTGCCTGAGGGTCTCCCCCACACCAAGAGCCCCACCAGCACCATCCTGCAGTGGGTGTGGCCAGCATGCCCTATCTGGGACATGGTCCCGGGGGACGTGGTCCGGGGGGCAGAGGCGGGCATCTGGGTGGGGCTGTGAACCAAAGGGGCGAAGCTGGAACAGCGATGACCTGCTGCCAGCCCAGATCCCAAGACCTCAACCCGCTGCCCACCCGGGGCTCCTGAGACCTCAGACTGGAGGAAGCACTGATTGGGGTCTTGTATCTTATGGGTTGGGGCCGCCCCTGGGGCTAACCCCCGACTCCAAGTGCCGGGTGTCCAGTGGGCTCCTGGGGTCTCTGAGAAGCACGGGGTGGTGGAGGGTTAGTGGTCGGTGAGGCCTGGGCGCAGCTGGGCGCTCTGGCTAGGGCTGAGTGGGTGAGGTGGGCTGGGGGCTGCCCGGGCCTGGGTGCTCCTCATCCTCCCAGCACACACGCCCCCAGGGGACACAGTGCAGCCCCCGAGGCCAGGCCAGAGCCAGGTCAGGTCTACACTGCCCTCGCGACAAGTCAGACAGCGGTCTGTGCGCTGGAGGGCACGGCGAGCCTCCAGGGCACGTGGTCACCGCCTCGCATGATAACAGGACGCTCACTCAGGTGACCCCATCCCTGGGGGAGGGTGGCACAGAGCCCATGGCATCTGCTGAAGTCCTGGCATCTTTTGGCGTTCTCTGTGCCAGGCCCCTCCGTGGACCATTTGCAGAAATCCTCGCCTCCTGGTGCGGCCAGAACCATCCCTCTCACCCCCACTTACTGGGGAGAAAACTGAGGTGCTAAGAGCTGGAGACAGGCCGGGGCACACCGTGAATGGTGGGGGCCCCAGGCAGCCCCACATGAGGGTCAGAGCGCCCTCCTTCCCCCACTGGCCATCACCCTGACCACGGGGACACCGTCCCCCAGCGGGTGGCCTCCTTCAGAAGCGTGGCCGTGAGCCCCTGCCTCTCAAGCCTGCTCCTGGGGGTCACGATGCCACTGGTCTTCTGAGGCCCCTGGGCGTCGGGAGCTGCTGCCCTGACCGAACCGCCCGACCCGTTGGCCCTCTAGGTGTGGCTTATGACCTCCTGCAGTGGCTCCGGGCCCACTGACCTCGGGCTGTGTCCACAAGGAGCCCAGAGGGTCTTTTAACCCCTGGCTTCGGGAGGACAGCCAAAGCGTTCCTGAGACTGACCGGAGCAGAGGGACAGCAGCTCCCCGGGCAGTCACTCGCGGTCAGCCGTGTCCAGCACCACAGGGTCCCGGCTTGCCTTCCCCAGGGGCAGGGAGGAGGCCACTCCACTGGCCCGGCTCGATGCCCCTGCCCACCCCCAGCCCCTCTTCTGCTGGGCTCTTGGCCCCTCACAGTCACAAAGCTGCTGGCAGAGGCTGGCTCGCAGCCCTCGGGTGGATCCCGCGTCAGAGAGGCGCATGTCCCTCCACTGGACGTCCTGGAGGGAGGGGTTTGGGGGGTGGGGCAGGCACGCTCCAGCCGGCCACTTGTGCCCACCCCCACTAGTGCCCCCCAGTCCACAGTTTGCACAGCCTGCCTGCTCTCTGCAAGCAGAGGGTGTAGGATGGGGGAAAGTCCTGCCTCCCCAAGGCTGGTGGACAGAGGGGTTTTTCTGGGACCCAGGTGAGAGTCGGGCAGGAGAAGGAAGCTGGGCAGGGTGGATGCAGAGGAGGGGGGTCCAGGCCAGGCTAGGGGTCCGTGTGCAAAGCTGGGGAAAGTAACAGGACCAAGGTGACCCCCGGGATCACACTTGGGGCACCCTGCAATTCGGGGAGTGTGGGGCGTCAGGGTCTGTGGACAGGCCCCGGGCCAGCCCCTCCCCAGGGAGCGGGGTCTGCCATGGCGCCTGGTGTCACTTGGGGCTGAGGTCACTTCCACAGCTCGCCCCGGATCGCTGCTTTCCAGACCTCCTGCCCCCTGCGGGGGTGCGTGGTGGGCCCCGGGGCCCGGGTGGGCGTGCCCGGCAGGGGAGGGTGGAACCAGGTGGGCACACAGGGTTGTCATCCCGGTAGAGGTGGGGGGTGCGCAGGAGTCCAGCAGGCGGGGCCCCAGGAGAAGCCGGCCACTGTGGGGTCCCCTCCCAGGCTCTGTCCTCCCCACAGTCCTGTCCCCGGGGAGGTGACCGTGGGCAGAGGACCTGGGTCACGTGTGCGTACTCCTCATTCACAGGGCCCCCAGTGCCCGCCGGGTCTGCTGGCTCACTGGAGGGTCCGGTGAGCATATCCGGCACTTCACCTATGCCTACAAGCCCCAAATCCCCAACACATTTCCAGTAATACAGTGAGGAGGGTGGGCATGATGTGGAAACTGGCCAGCTTCTTGGCCAGGTGTGAGGGTGTCTGGCCCTCCTCCAGGGCTGGCAGGCTGTGGGGGGTGGTGGGGAGCTGGGGGAGGCGGGGGGGCTATGGGGAGGTCTGGGGCGCTGGGCTGGAGGGTATATTACAAAGTGGAGGGTTTGGGAGCTTTGCTGTTTTATCCACGTTCACTGAGGTCATGGGGGGCACAGTAGAGGGGGGCACAGCTCACTGACCACACGTGCTCAGCCCTGGTCACCACCTAGGCGGCTGGTCGGTGGGCTGAACCGGGCACCTGCCGCCCCACCCCTCACACCAGCGCCCTTGCTTGTCATCAAACACCCCAAGGGCACAGCCTCCCTTCACTTTCGTGGGTCTGCCTTCTGCGTCCGGAGCAGGCTGACGTCCTCAACCACTGGACCCCCGGCTGAGCGAGACTCCTCCACCCTCCCCCTCGTCTCCCAGGAAAGTGGGGTGGGCAGGTGAGGTCCGGGAGGCAGTGCCAGCATGGAGGGGTGCATGCGTGGGGCGTCCCATCCCCACGCCGCAGGCTCCAGGACCTCGAGGCAGGTGTCCTGCGTTGCCCAGGCCCACCCTGCAGCCAGGGGCCCACTCGGCCTGCTTCTGCTCGGCCTGAGCCTGGCTGCCCCTCAGTCCCCGCGAGGTGCCCTGTCCACTCTGACCACAGGCTGCAGACCGGCCCCTCCAAGGCCCCTCTTTACAAGGTAACTTGTCCAGCCCCCAGAGAGTTGCCTGTCTCCTTCTTTCCAGACCTTTTCCCGTTCAAAGTCTTGGGGTGAGCCTGGTGCCTTGGAGGGGTCCAAGGCCAGCTCTCAGGGTCAGCCCTGCCCAGGGTGCCTGGCCTGGCCCCCCAGGGCTGCCCCCTGGAAAGCTGCGCCTCCCTCTAAGACCCGGGAAAGGGGGAGGGCCTTGGGCTGGGGCCTTCGCCAGAGGCATAGCCACGCGCGCCCTCCCGCCCCAGCCAGGCCCCGGACACCCAGCGGCTCATCCCAGATCAGAGGCGGCTCGTGACGACGGGGAGGGCACCTTGGCTTCTGGGCCTTCCTGCCCCCGGCAGCCATGGGACCCTGAGCCAGTTACCCAGCACCTGTGCACCCCAGTCCCCTCATCTGTGAAATGGTGCCTTGGGCACTGAGGTCTAAGGGCTGTGGGGGTCCGGAGGGGAGGGTCCCCGCACACAGGGGGCTCCCAGCCAGGGTCCGCACCCTCACCCGAGCCTCGGGGCCAGGCTCTGCGCCAGGGACGGACAGCGCCCTGGGGGGCGGGCAGGGAGGGGGCGTCGCAGAGCCAGGAAGACCGCCGAGTCCCCCCTCCCGGAGGCCCGCACACCTCTCTGCAGCCCCACGGCCCGGCCCCCGCTGGCTGGCTGGAAGGACTCGCGCTCCGGAGGGGTGGCGCCTGGGCCTCGGGCAGGGACCAGCGCAGCGTGGACCATGATGACCATCCATCCTGCCGCCCGGACCTGCAGGAGTGAGGCGCCTGAGGCAGACTGGTCCAGCGGGCAGAGGGGGCTCAGACGGGCTCCTACTCTCTTGGGTCTGGCCCGACCTCTGACAGACGGTGAGGCTGGGCGGGACACACACCCTCTCAGGGCCTCAGTTTCTCACCTGAGAAATGGGCACAGTCACAGGATAACATTGGAGTCTGGCCAAGCTATTACCGATATGTACAAGATGAAAGGTCTGAGCATAAATTTAAAGGAGCAGGAAGGAAGAGGCTTAAAACACTAACACTATCACTGTTGGATACGATATTGTGTCCACGAAACAGAACGGGATGTCACAACAGAGGTAGCATCCTGAAAGCAAGATACATTATTGGAGATTCAGAATATTAATACAACTTAAAATTTAAAAAGTCAACAGAGAGATAGGAGAGTAGAGCGATGAAAATCTGAAAATACAACAAAAAGACAAAAGCGTAAATCACAGGAAAGCCAGGAACTGCAAGAGGATGAGTTCAGGAGATCTGACATGAATGACAGCAATGGCCAGGCAAGGGGGTGGTCCTCGTGGGGAAGGCCTGTGCCTCCAGAGACACAGGGCTCCGCCCTCCCAGGGGAGGAGGAAGGCCCACGGAGACACGGCTGTGGAGACTGCAGGGCACCGGACAAAAAGCGGGGAGCCTACACGCTTCCAAGCGCAGAGGCAGATCACGTGAAAAGAATGAATCCCAGGGTCACTGGCTCTCTCTAGCCACCGCGGAGGCTGGGGGACACAGGAAGCCCGGAGAGACAGGAAGGTGCTCCAGTCCTTGGACCGGGGCCAGGACACTGTGCCTGAAAGATTGATCGGCCACCACTGGAAGAGAACAGGGTACGTTTGGGCCCACACAGACTCAACACTTTACCTGTCAGGCTCCCTGTCCCACGCCTCGCTGACCCCGAGAAGCTGCAGGTTGAGCACTTCCAAACAAAGGTGGGGGAAGTCCCCGAGTGACACATGTCCTGCAGGCCCAGGGATGCCAGGAATGGGCGAGATTGTCAGTGGAAAAGGAAAATGGAAACAGTAGATCATCTGCGCATCTGAGCACTTGTGCAGATATTGATGGCATTTGAAAAATTCTGAGAGAGCACTGAAATTATAAATGGGGCTTCCCTGCTGGCTCAGACAGTAAACAATCCGCCTACAGTGCAGGAGACCCAGGTTTGATCCTTGGGTTGGGAAGATCCCCTGGAGAAGGGCATGGTAACCCACTCCAGTGTTCTTGCCTGGAGAATCCCATGGACAGAGGAACTTGGCGGGTTACAGTCCATGGGGTCACAGAGAGTTGGACTGAGCGACTTTTAATCACTCACTTGCATGGAAAACTATGCTTCCTCTTCTTTTTTTTTTTTTTTTTCCCCCGGTAAAAGCAAGGTAGCAACTAACTTGGGTTGGGGATAGGATTTAAAGAGAAGGAAATACCATCGGAATGCACAACTTAGTGCCGTGGTTTTGCATTGGCCAAAAAATTCAGTTGGGTTTTTCATAAGATCTTACGGAAAACCTGAACAAATTTTTTGGCCAACCCAGTGCATTTTCTTTACTGTCGTAATACTTTGAGGCCTGAATATTATTTTACCCAGACTTTGAGGTTTGCTGTGAGACGGGGAGAGAGAATCAGAGTGAGACAGGAAGCTTTCAACAGACAAGGTTTAAGATGATAAAGAGGGAGGCGTGTGTGCCTTACCTGCTCCAGGGTGACCAACCACTCCTAACGACAGACCCCGCCCGGCAGACCCAGGCTGAGCAGGGGAGGAATCCAGGCACAGGAGGCAGCAGGGTCTCCTGACCTGGGGTCTCGAGGTATCGCCGGGAGGCCTGGCTGGAGAAGGAGCCCCCTCACTCACAGGGCTGTTGTCGCTGTTCAGATGCTCAGTCGTGTCCGACTCTTTGCGACCCCATGGACCGCAGCACGCCAGGCCTCCCTGTCCATCACCATCTCCCGGAGTTTGCTCACACTCATGTCCATTGAGTTGGTGATGCCATCCACCCTTCTCATCCTGTGGTCCCCTTCTCATCCTGCCTTCAGTCTTTCCCAGCATCAGCGTCTTTTCCAGTGCATCTGCTCTTCACACCAGGCGGCCACAGTATTGCAGCTTCAGCTTCAGCAAGGCTGTTGCCAGGATTCAGAGCCCTGTTGGCCACCAGGGCCTCTCCATGGGGTGGTTCCCCTCTGACCATTGGGTTCCCCTAGAAAGAAGGTTCTGACCCCAGAGAGAGAGAGAGAAAGAGAAGGTGGGCACGATGGGTCTTTCTGGGCCCACATCCCAGAGGTGAGTTTGCCCGTCACAGCTGCCAGGCTGTGCCAAGGATCCTGTGTCAGGATCCATCACCAGGCCCCACCCGTGCTCACGGGAGGACACGGACACCAGCAGGCCAGGGCCATCAGGGACCATCTTGGAGGCTGCCCACCGCGGGGTGTGGGTTAGTCAAGGCCTCCAGAGAAACAGAACTGACAGAATGGGTGTATAAGGACACAGGGAGAGAGGTTTAGCTTAAGGAGCTGGTTCATGTGAGTGAAAAGCCCCAAAACTGCAGAGCAGGTGGGCAGGCAGGAGCCCCGGGGAGAGACGGGGCTGCAATCCGGAGACCAGCAACAGCCTGGAGACCGATACCTCCTTCTTGGGAGACCTTGGTCTTTTCCCTCAAGGCATTCAACCCATTGGACGAGGCCCATCTGCAGTGTGGAGGGTCGTCTGCTTCCATTTAAAAAGCACCTTCCCAGCAGCACTAGACTGTGCTTGAGAGAATGCCTGGGCGCTGCAGCCTGGCCAAGTGGCACGCAGAATCAGCCAGCACAGGTGTGACCCTGTTCCTCAGACGTAAGTAGGTGAAGGCCAGAAGAACAGCTGGCAGAGGTGAACGTGGCTGCTCCCAGGAGACGCGGGCTGGCAGCCTTTCTACCCCCAGGTGGGGGTGTGGGGGTGTGGCCAGGAGGCCTGGGGCTGGGGAGGGCAGTGTGGCACCAAGGGCCCTCTGCCACGCCCGTCCCTCCCTCTGCCTAACCCCGGGGAAGGCTGGGGGCCCACGTGATGAGGGTCTGGAGGACGCACAGTTTACCGGGACACTTGCCCGGAGGGGTGCGGTCTGAGGTGGGGAGGCCTGTTCTGTCTGGACCATGGTGGGGGCAGGGAGGGCTGCTGCGTAGCCATGGCCAGCGTGTTCCACTGGGCACGCGCAGTGCCCACCCCAGCGGCGGGCTGAGTGTCCGCAGGCAGTGAGGAGCTCGAGGAAGCTGACGTCGCTTCTGAGACGTCTCCGGGGTGGGCTTTCAGCGGGAGTGGGGTGTCCAGCAGAGGCTGGCCATGGTGGGAGAGGGGGCCCTGGAGGAGGGGGCGGTTCCTGTTCTGGGAGCAGGTGGGGGGGACACCACGTGAGGCCCAGGGCCAGCCCTGTGCCCAAGGAGATGGGGAGGTGGGGCGGTCACCACCCGCTGGGCCCTGCTGGCAGCCGGGGCTGCCAACAGCACTTCCTCCCGCGGTGGGAGAAGGGCCTGCCAGCAGCAGACCCCGAGGAGGGTGGAATCTCCTCCCCCAAGCCGGGCAGGACTCCGCCTTTGTGAGGCCTCCATGCCGGCCGGGGACTCCAGGCCCCGCCATGTCGAGGCTCCTAATTGCAGGAGGGAGACCCAGGCTGGGCCAGTTTCTCCACAGCCTAAAATAGATCCATTGTCTGCCCCTATTCATCGCCACATAAAAGCCGGATTTATGGGAACCGGGGCTTGGCGTGTTTCTCAGCCCGAGTGAGGCGTCCGGGCAGCGGGGCCCCGTCCCGCGCCGTCGGGGGGCTCCCTGCCCTCCTGCCTTTGAGGGTCTCTGCTGGGAGCTGGGCGCCAGCCTCCTGGCTCTCCCTTCCCTGGTGACGGTGGGAACAGGTTGATAACAGGGCAGGTTGCCTGGCTCCCTTCTCGCCCGTCGTCCTAGATTCGTTGATTCATCCGAGAAGCAGGTATTGTGAGTCTGCGACGCGGGGAGCTGGAGGCCAGGGCAGGGCCAGAGCCGCGTCCAGGAATTAAAGGCTGGAAATGCCTTTTGAAGCCGGGCTAAATCCGGCTCCTTGGATGGCCGGGAGGCAACCAAGGGCCTTGAAAGCCGAGCCTCGCCTCCTGCCTCGCTCCCGGGGAGATGTCAGCCGCGGGCCCCCTAAGCCGGCCAAACAATGGGAACAGGCTGCACACAGAAAACGATCTTTCCCGTGAAACGGAGAGGCAAGCTGGTTACCACCCCCTCCGCACGCCCCAGCTCTGAGCGCCTCCTGCGGGTTCAGGGCCCGGCCTGGACCAAGCTCTCGCGTTCCCGCCCCGCCCCGCCCAGCGCTGTGCGCACCCGCGCCGGGCGCCTGGTGTGTGTCCTGGCCTGCAGCAGCCACCCGCACGGCTGCATTTCCTCCTCGCATGATACACTTTGGATCTCTGCCAGGCCTCCGGATGCTAGACTCATCCGTCCTCTGCAGCAGCTGCGGAGACTCCAGGGTGGAGCTCACACCACGGACTGGGAGGGGATGGCGCCCGGGGTCCGGCCGTCAAGGGCTGTTCAGCGGGACCCCCGGCCTCCACCCCCGATGCCAGGAGCGTTCCCAGTCAGGACAGCCCAGACGTCTGGACGCTGTCCCGTGTCCCTGGGGGCAGACGCACAGGGTGAGACCCTTGCCCCACTGTCTCCCAAAGCCACGTCTGCACAGCAGGTCCCCTGTGATCCCAGGACGAGCTGCCCCTGGTACTCACGGTTTCACTGGGTGTGCGAGATTGATCCCTCCATGGGACTCCCCGCAAAAGCGAACCTGCTTGAACCTGTGCAGCTGTAGCATCGGGACTTGTGTGAACCTGCTCCAGGGCTCTGGGAAGTCCCAGCATTGAGTTCACAGTCCCACGGTTTTGGAAATTATGCAAAGAACAGAAAGCAAACCAGACCCTGGCATTTTCCCGACAACGGACTCAGCCTGTTGTCTTTGCTCTGGTGTCCGTGTCTCCGGAGGCGGACTGGCCTCGGGCACCCGGGGACTATGGAGGGCATCTCCAGCCCGGGTCTTATTGGACCCGTTCAGAGGGTCTGCAGTCCCTCTGGGTGAAGGCGAGTCATCATCAGCCAGCCTGGGATGAGTGGGCTTAAAGGAGTGGTCCTGCACCCGCCCTGCTCGCCTGGAATGGTGGTGGGGAAGGGCAAGTCCTTTCCTGCCTGGGTGGGGAGTCGGCTTGCCTGAGCAAGGGATGCTGGGACAGGTACACATGCTTTCTGGGTGTGTCTGTGGGGGTGTCAGAGGAGACCGGCATTTGAGTCGGTGGACTGAGTAAACGAGGGCCGGCATCCCGCCGTCCACTGAGGCCCACGTGAGACAAATGGCGGAGGAAGGGCACCTTTGCTCTCTGCTCCCGCTGAGACCACACGGACATCCGTGCTCCCGGTTCTGTCTTCAGACTCGGACCCAACTGACTAATTAAAACCTAGGTGCACAGTGAGAGACTCACCTTTTTTTCCCTTAAACAGAAATGTGCAAAATAAAACCTCAGAATCCCCGTCTTTAGGGCAAGTCTCTCGGTTGTGGTGTCTGGGTAAGAAGGTACAAGCAGGGAGCACCTCCACGACAACGCACCTCACCTGCCTGACACCTTCGTCCTGAGCGAGCCTGGGGGCTCCAGACGCAGACAGAGGGCGAGATGTCCATGACGCGGTGGGACGGCTGGTCAGGCCGTCGTGGGAAGGCTGGTGAAGGTTTTGGAGACGGGCTCTGTAGCCCAGCCCAGACGGCTCCCCCACCCCGCTGCCCCTGCCCCTCCCCCCACAGCTGCACCCTGCACAGAGCACCCCCTTTTTCTGCACTCGAGAGAGCACCCCTCTTTGACTTCACACCCCCAACCATGCAGCAAACACTCCTGCCACCCCCTGAGCTCCCCGACCTCTGCCCTTTGCCCTCCTGCCCCCCAGACTCAGAAGACTCCCGCCCTCCTCGGTCCCTCAGATGCAGAAATTATCGACGCAGGCCAGCCCTTGAGAATCAGAGGACCTGGAGCTGATTACCAACCGTTTCTTAAGGACAGAACCTTCCAGAGGCAGTGACCTCCATCCACTCTCTGATCTGTCTGCCTGTCCCATCTGCTCCAGCGTTCACTCCTGTTGACCCCCCTGCCCCACTGCCACTCTAGGGACCCTTGAGGGGATGCTGGGCCCACTGGACAATCCGGGACCACCTCTCCCTCAGGGGTCTCGCCTTCTCCGCAGCCTCAAAGCCCCTTTTGCCGCATGACCTGCTGGGTCTCAGCTCTGGGATCGGGACATGGACCTCTCAGGGCCATGGATGTCCCTCCAAAGGCCCAGCCCTTTGCCCAGGAGACTGTAAGACTCTAATTCAAAGACAAGGTGGGCAGGAGCCTTCCTGAGACGATATTCGAGGGTCTCAGCCGGGGAGTGGGGATCTTTCTGGAGAGGAGCCGGAGGCACCTGGGGAGACGGCGCTGGCTCTGACCTCTGGGCTGGGGGCGACGCGGGGCAGTCCGGCCACCCCAGGAGGCCAGCCCTCCTCCGGGGCTGTGTCTCCCCTCCCCTCCCTACCCCTGGCTGGTGACTGGGGCCCCAGGGAGCTGTTCTAGGGTCACAGAGGCCTCGCGTCCTCCAGCAGCTGTTCCAGAAAACGGTGCCCCATGCAGCTGAGGCCCACAGCGTCCTCTTGAAAAGGATGCTACCCCCAGCGTGGCTCGGGATCAGGGCCCTGAGGCCTCTGCTTGCCCTCTCTGCCTCGTGTCCACATGCCTGCCGCTGTGCCAGCCTGGGTCTCTAGCCCTTGCTGCAGACAGGGTGGACAGACAGATAGACAGACGGAGGCAGACGCACCTCTCCTGAGTCCCGAGCAGAGCAGGTGGCCCCAGGCCGGCCCTGCGGCTCGGGCGATGCCACTGGTCCTGGGCCTCTGCAGGCCGTGAGGCTCTCTCTGCGCTGGGCAGTGGGGGCACCTGAGGGAGACGCCGGGTCCCTGACTTGGGGGTGGGGGTCATCAGCATGTAGGGTGGGGGAGGGAGGGGGAGCAGAGCAGGCCAGAGCAGGAGGACCCCGAGGGTGTGGCCGTGGGGGGCCCAGCCGCAGGGAAGCGGGGGGCATCAGAGTAGGAGCAGCCGGCCACCCAAAAGGGCCTCAAGATGGGGGCTGCCTCTCTGGTGAGGTGTCCAGGGAGAGAGCGAGGGTGGGCAGCCAGAGTGGTCAGGAGGGAGGCCGGCTTCCCCAAGCAGGGGGCTCTCGGGAGGGCCCAGGAGGGGGTCAGAAAGGAGGAGAAGATGGGAGCTGGGTCCGGATGCTGTCCGCAGACCACCCGGAGACTGGGGCTTAGGGTCAGTGGGCTCGGGAGGGACATGTTCAGGGTGGGGGGTCCCCTGGGGACCACGTCGGGGGGGCTAGGATGCAGCCTCTGGGGGAGGCGCAGGCCGGGGCGGGCCACCTGCGGGGGGAGGGAGAGGGGGTTGTGTGGCTCAGGGCAGCACATTCCTGGGGGGGCTCCCTAATTCCAGTGCCTCCCCCCACCCCGGGGGGCTGAGTCCACTTCTCTGAGGGTCTGTGCTCCCTCAGCGCCGAGAGCCCCTCCACCCAGCGCACACAGGTCACAAGCCTTGGGGTTCTCGGTGATCAATTGCTCACTTGGCCATCCGCAAATTGCCTTTCAGGAAATTGATTTTCAGTGAATTTCCCTAAAGTGGCCAGTGGCATGGTGACGGATAGCCTCATTTCCTGACACAGCGTGAGCCTGGCCTTCCTCCAGGAGTGACCGTGAGGGGTGGAAGGAGGGTCTGGGGTGGAGTCCCCATAGCTGGAGATCCCCTGCCTGGCGGCCAGGAGGACCCGGTGCCCACGCCAGCCTGGGGACCCTGCAAACCTGTCCCAATATGAGTCAGACGGTCAGCCCAGAATCCAGCCCAGAGGATGGAACTCGAGGGGCCTGCGAGGGCCAAGGCTGGGCCCCAGAGCGGCTGCCAAGCAGGGGAAGGGGCGCTGCAGGCAGAGAGGGTTTGCAGAGACGGCCACCTGGTGTGAGGCTTCAGAGGCCAAACCTGCAGGCAAGGCCGTGGGGGGAGGAGCACAGAGGAGGGTCTGCCGTGGGGAGACCCAGGTCTGTAAGGCGGGGGTGGAGGGGGCAGGGCCCAGGGTTCCCTCTGCTAGCAGGGCCAGCACCAACCTGACCCGCAGGGGAATCTGCCCTGGAGACCCCTGGGCAGCGGTAACGCCCCCAGAGAGACGTGTGGAAGTCCCGTCCCCAGTGCGGGAATTTACTAGGAAATAGGGTCATCACAGGTGTGATCGGCGAAGGGAAAACGGGGTCCCCTGGAGGAGGGTGGGCCCACAGGGACTGTGCCGAGTGTCCTTGTAGGAAGAAGGACGCTGGGACTCAGACACACGGAGAGATGGAGGCCGGGGGAAAGACGTGGGCTGCCAGAAGCTGGGAGAGGCAGGAAGGGTCATCCTTGGAGCCTTTGCAGGAAGCCTGGTCTTGCCAACACCTTGATTTCATACTTCTGGCCTCAGAACTTTGAGACAATAGCTTTCTGTTCTTTTAAGTCCCCCGTTTTGTGGTGTTTTGTCGGTGGTGGCCCCAGGAGACTACCATGCCCACTTCCCCCCGGTGTGTCCTGCATACAAGAGGTTCTCTGGCCTTCAGAGGGACCCTCAAGGTGACTGAATTCTTCCCTGAGAGGGGCCACGTTCGCCCAGGTAGCTGATGGGGCGTATGCTGGGCCATCTCCATGGTAACGGAGCACGCCCACCAATCAGGGCTGGAGGAGGCTGCCCCCAGACGATGCTGCCCTGCTCTGAGGGGAGGAGGACAGGGGACCTGCAGGGACCTTCCCACAGGACCCTCCTCGGCCTCCCTGAGCCTCAGGAGCCCTGGTCCAGGCAGTCCAGCCCCACAGTCTCTTCCCCCTCACCTCCTCCCTCCCTGTCTCACCTCCTAAATCCCAGCTGCTTCAGGACACCTGAAGGGAAACCTAAGCATACTGGAGTGGGTAGCCTATCCCTTCTCCAGCGGATCTTCCCGACCCAGGAATCGAACCGGAGTCTTCTGCATTGCAAGTGGATTCTTTACCAACCAAGCTATCGGAGAAGCCTGTAAATCAACTATACGTCAATAAAGAATAATTTAAAAAAAAAAGAAAACTAAGCATATACCAAAAAATATAAGGTAAAATAAAATAGAGTGTGTTTACAAGCTCAAAAAACCCCACCACCTGGCAAAGAGAAGCAGCAACGCGGCCTCCCTCTTAGGCAGCGTCCCGCATGGGCCTCTGGGCGTGGTCCAGACAGCTCCTCTGACGGGGTCCAAGGCGGACACGTGGCTGGTGGGCCTTCAGACTCCCTGGCCCGGGCGGGGCCACTGACAGACCAGGGCGTGGGCCCCCTGCCAGGAAGACAGCCCGCGTCGGAGTCCACCCTGTCCACCTGTCCCTCCTTCTCCAGGCCCCCCACCTCTTCTTCCCTCTATGTCCATTCCCCCTCCTCTCCGGGGCCCGCCACCCCCACCTCCAGCTTTGTCTCTGGGTTTCTGGCCACTGGATTTGGACACAGCTGTGAATGGCCCTCAGGGTTGGAGATTCCACGTGGATCCTAGTGCCAGAGTCCAAGGCAGCTAACCACCCTGGGCAACTTCATGGCCTGGAGAGACCCTGTCCCCTGCCCCCAAGTCACGAGCCCTCCGGGGACAGGCTGTGGCCCCGGGAGCAAGCCGCCTGGTCCCCGTTCTGTCCTATGAGGTGAGCCACCTATCTCCCCCAGGCCTTCAGCTCCCACCTGTGTGATGCCCGCTGTGACCTGGAGATATAGAGCTCGCTCTTGCTGTCGAGGGCATGTCCCTGCTGCACCCTCTGCCTGAATGGTCCCACAAACTCCCCGGGGCCCAGGCCGGGCCGTCAGGGAGGCCTCCTCCCACCATCAACCCCCTGCGAGGAGCCTACTCGTCACACAACAGGGCTGAGCCGCGGAGGACCCATGGATGGGGGCCCTGGGTTGGCTTGGGAAGGGTGGCCCCGGCCTCCCCGGGACGGCTTGTGCACACCTGCTGTCCTGTGTGTGTGTGTGTGTGAGTGTGTGTGTGTGCGCACTCAGTCGTGTCGTGATCACAAACGTGCTCTGGTCAGTGGGGAAGGGTGTGTGGCCCGAGACCAGGCAGCTGGGATGTGACTTGAAACCTGAAGGCCCGTGAGGACCTGCTGAGAGGCCAGGAGGTAGACCCGGCCACAGCCCCATTCCTGCACACCCTCCCTGCCTCCCCTCGAGCCCAGAGTCAGAAACTCCACCACCCTGAGCCAAGCTCTGATTTCTCAGAGTGGCCCATCGGCTGTCCCCCGGCCGAGCTCTGTCCGTAGAGTGTCTGCCAGGGGCCACGTCCCTTCTGCTCCAAGAAGCAGGAGATTTTCTGAAGAGGCAGGATGCCTAGCTTTCTTCAGTCTCAAGGGGCAAGTGGTTAAGAATGTGATTACAGGCGTGTTTACTGAGATTTATCTTGCTGCTTTATTAAGTCAACATCATCACGTCAACTGAGAATTTTACTTTCCAGGCTGAGGTAGAAGTTTGTTTGTATAATAATAGTGACAAAGATGAACCAGTTATTCACATATTATCATTCACTTGATTTTGGTTAATAGATTAAAGACTCAACTATGACCCAGCTGGGCTTCCCTGGTGGCTCAGACGGTAAAGAATCTGCCTGCAGTGCGGGAGACCTGGGTTCAGTCCCTGAGTTGGGAAGATGCCCCGGAGAAGGGAAAGGCTACCCACTCCAGTATTCTCGCCTGGAGAATCCCATGCACAGAGGAGCCTGGCGGGCTACAGTCCATGGGATCACAGAGTCAGACACGACTGAGCAACTTAGCACATACGGATAATCTGACTATGCTTTGGTTGCTGAGTTGGTTTCTGATAGTAGTTCCTTTAATTATATAAAAATAAAGAGCTAGTCGTTCAGTCATGCCAGGTGGGGTAATCCTGACACCATTTCAGAACCAGTAGGGGCCAGTTGTTGCTCTTCAAAGTTAGTATGAAGGTAGATAGTCAGTGGGATTGTTCTAGGGAAGGACCTTTGTTCTATTGCAAGTTCAACTAAAGGGATGTTGTCTGTGCACTGAAATTATACACAGTAACCCATCTCTAGGAACCCTTCCCCCAGGCAAGGAGCTTTAAGCTAAAATACCTTTGTTTAGCTCACAGGGAACATCCTGACCAGGCCCACCTGTGAACCACTGCAGGAAGGAAGAAATCAACACCGCCCTGATGGGAACCAGGAAATGTTTGACTTTACTTCCTCTTCTTTTATTAATAGTATAAAAGAAGCCTGGATTCTAACTCTGGAAAATTGGGTCTTTGGGACACAAGTCCACCACCCTCTCAGTCTGCTGGCTTTCTGAATAAAGCCAGTATTCTTTGCCGACTCTTGACTTATTAACCTGTCTTGATGCGAGCAGTGTGAGCTTGGACTTGGTAACAGAATTGGGCCAGGAACCTGACTTCCTTGGGTTATGGAACCTCCGAAGAGGGACCCCCCACCCCACCTGTGCAGTCCGGCTGGCCCAGGTGGCCTGAGCAGCCCCCACCGCTGTCCTGGCCTGGCCACATTCTCGCAGTAGTCAGGTTAGGCAGAGCCCGCGGCTTTGAAGTACCTCCCTGGTCACCCAAACCTTAGGCTTCTACTGTTGTTTCATTGCTAGGTCATTTCCAACTCTTTGCGACCCCATGGACTGTAGCCCACCAGGCTTCTCTGTCCACAGGATTTCCCAGGCAAGAATACTGGAGTGGGTTGCCATTTCCTTCTCCAGGGGTTCTTCCCGACCCAGGGATCGAACCCAGGTATCCTGCATTAGCAGATGATTTCTTTACCACTGAGCCACCAGGGAAGCCTGAACCTTAGGGAAATGAGTTAATTAGACTCTGGCTGCTGAGTGTTCTGCTCCTCCCTGCCCCCACCCCAGGATAGGGCTCTGCCGTTTACCTGAGTGAGGCATCCATCCTGCCATGGGGTGCTCAGGTTCACAGCGCTTCCCGGAACCACAGTCACGCCATGGTCTACTGCCTGGGGCTCTCTGCTCCCCTCACCACCCGCCCCCTCAACAGGCATCGCTTAAAGGACAACTGCCATCAACCAAACACGCCTGCCGCAGAGAGATGCCCCTGTGCGAGGCTCTAGCATTTTCACGCATTCCTCCCGGGCCCCCGGTGGAACGAGAACAGGCTTTCTTCCTGATCTGGAGCTTATCTTCTACACACATGTTTATCCACGGGCTAGCCAAATGCAAACGAGCCTTTGCCAAGAGGGAAAGAATGCATAGCAAATGGGAGAGGTAGGGAAATCAAGATGATTTCAGTGCTTATTTTTCAAGCATTCTTAAATAACAAAGAGGTTTTGGGAACAAAACCAAGCATCTTCTAGTCTTTTGTTTATTCTTAAAAGTTGCCTTCTTGGAATATTTAGAAGACCCATTGCAAGTGTTTCCTTGCTCTATTTCGTCTCTGCCCCCCCCCCCAAAAAAAGGAAATACTGTTATTATTCAGTGACGATAAATATAATACATGTTTGGCTGAAAATGGTTGAACTTTGCAGAAGTGTAAAACGTAAGAAGCTACAAGTCCTCCACAATTCCACCATTATCTAGTTAACTATAATGAACTACTGTTGATGTATTCTTTTGAATAAGTGGGTGGCACCAGTGGTAAAGTATCCCCAGGAGACGCAGGAGACCAGGGTTCAATCCCTGGGTTGGAAGATCCACTGGAGTAGGAAACGGCAGCTCACTCCAGTTCTCTTGCCCAGAGGATCCCCATGGATAGAGGAGCCTGGTGGGCTATAGTCCATTGGGTCACAAAGAGTTGGACATGACTGAGCACACATGCACGCATGCACAGTTCATTTTGTATATCTGAAATCCTCTCCATATTTGCTCAGCAAACTGCTTAGCTTACTTACCATATCTTGGACATCTTTCTAAATGCAGGGACAGCATTTTAAGGTTCTATTTTGGCATTAGCTAAGTTAGAGTTGAAATAAAAATTAGGGAGGTGGGTGTTTACCCGATTTGGGGAATTTTCTCTTTAGATTTTATTACCTCTTGCTAATGTTCAGAGAAACAGAGAATACAGTTTGACTCAAAAATGCATCACAAATAAGCCAGAATTGTCTGGTTTGTATAAATTTTTCTGCCTAATAAAAACAAAAACAGGAGCTGGAAATGATAAATAGGCCCAGTTCCCACTTTCCATTCACTTCCCTCATTTCTGATCTGACATTCTCAGGGGAGGGGGAGGGAGGAAGGGGTGATGGGTAGGGTCAGCTCCCTGGCTGTGCGCTGAAGAGGCAGCCCCAGAGCTCAGGGTGGGGCACGCTGTGGGGCTGCCACGGGTGGAGACAGGTCTGAGCTGCTGGCAGGATGTCTGAAGGCCTCCTGGGGTGGGGGCCCGGGAAATCCACGAGAGAGACCTAGGAGATGCCTTTTAAATAGAGGCTCCTGGAGACGGACCAAGCAGAGCGGAAGGCAGTATGAGTAAATGTGTTCCATCCTTTTAACAGTTGAGCAACGTCCCACTGGGGCTTCCCAGTTGGCACTAGTGGCAAAGAACCTGCCTACCCATGCAGGAGACATGAGAGACACCGGTCAATCCCCGCTTTGGGAAGACCCCCTGGAGAGCCCTGGAGAAGGGCATGGCAACCCACTCCAGCCTTACTGTCGGGAGAATCCCACGGACAGAGGAGGCTGGCAGGCTACAGCTATGGGGTCGCAAAGAGTCGGACATGACTACAGTGACTTAGCACACAACGTGCCACTATGCAAACATTCCTTTAGGGAAACTGATCCTAAAGAAATGCTCCTAAAGCATTTCGTTGGTCATTTTGTTCATTGATGCAACATGTGTACTGAGTGTCTCAAAAGTGACCATCTGTGTTCTAACCTTTGAGAACACAGCAGGGAACATGAGGGACAAAGGTGCTTGTTTTTCTGGAAGGTATATGTAACGGCTTGTGGGAGGGTGACAGGAAGTGAAAAACATAGAATATTAGCGGGTGCCATGAGAAAGTGTGTGTGTGTGTGTCTGTGTGTGTGTAGACAATGGGAAAGTGGATCAGGACTATGTGTGTGCATGTGTGTGTGTGTGTGTATCATGGGAAAGCAGATCAAGACTGTGTGTGTGTGTGTGTGTATGCGCGCGCCCGCGCGTAAGGTGGAAGGTGTTGATTTTAAGTAGGATGGCCAAGGAAAGCCTGTGAGTAGTCACATTTGAGCCAAGACCTACAGAGGCTGTGGTGGTGAGACTGAGACAGCATGTTCTAGGAGAAAAGCATCCAGACACAGGGAAGGGCATGTGCAAAGGCCCGAGGTAAGGGGGGGCGCCGAAGAGCAGCAAAGCGTCCTCTGTGGTCAGGGTGACAGAGTAAGGGACAGAGGGGTGGGAGGTAAGGTTGGGGAAGGGGGGCAGGTCACACAGACAGGGCCTTGGTTTAAATTGACATATTGTTGGTTTACCGTGCCGTGCCGATCTCTGCTGGACGGAAAGTGGCTCAGTTACACTCTCTCTTGAAAATTCTTTTCCAATATAGTTTATCCCAAGAGATTGGATGTATTAGGTTAGTGAAAAAAATAATTGAATTTTTGGACCATGAATTTTAAACCATTATAACTAGGCTCAGGCACATCATTATTAATCAAAATAGGAACCATTTCAATCAACACATTTTTGCCAACAAGATCTAAGTTTGTTTATTCCTGTAGCATAAAAATCCATGCTTCAGGATTCAGTGAACTCTTAGAAAGCGTCTTCTGCATTCCGCTGCTTGTGGAAGCATTTCCCCTGTGAAAGGTTGTCAGGATGCTTAAAGAAGTGATGGTTGGCGAGGGATCGGGTGAACATAGCAGATGAGAGAAAACTTCCCAGCCCATTTCATTCAACTAATGAAGCATAGGTTGTGTGACATGTGGTCAGGTGTTGCCATGGAGAAGAACTGAGCCCTTTCCGTGGACCGATGCCGGCGGCAGACGTTGCAGTTTTTGGTGCATCTCATCAATTTGCTGAGCATACTTCTCAGATGTAATGGTTTCGCTGGGACTCACAAAACTGGTGGATCAGAGCAGCAGGAGACCACCACAGTGGCAATGACTTTTTTTTTTGGTGCAAGTTTGGCTTTGGGAAGTGCTTTGGAGCTTCTTTTCAGTCCAATTACTGAACTGGTCACCGTCAGTTATCTTATAAAATCCACTTTCATCACACATCACAATCCAATTGAGAAATGATTTGTTATTGAGTAGATTAAGAGAAGATGACACTTCAAAATGATGGTATTTTTGATTTGTGGTCAGCTCATGAGGCATCCACTTATTGAGTTTTTTCACCTTTCCAATTTGCTTCAAATGCTGAACGACCGTAGAATGGTTGACACTGAGATCTTTGGCAAAGTCTTGTGTAGCTATAAGAGGATCGGCTTTGATGACAACTCTCAGTTGGTCGTTGACAACTTCCCGTGGCTGACTACTGGGCTCCTCATCTTCAAGGTTCTCATCTCTTTTGCAAAACTTCTCTAACCACCACTGCACTGTACGTTCACCAGCAGGTCCTGGGCCAAACATGTTGTTGATGTTGCGAGTTGTCTCTGCTGCTTTACCACCCATTTTGAACTCAAGTAAGAAAATCACTTGAATTTGCTTTTAGTCTAACATCATTTCCCAGTCTAAAATAAATATAAAATAAACAGCAAGTGATGTCATTAGCAAAAATACATAAAGCTGGAAATGCACATTAAAATGATATGTAACATAGCCATTTTTAAGAATGTATTCCAGTATCAAACAGCAAAGTTCGACAGTACAAAACCGCAATTACTTTAGTACCAGAGCGTGCAAAGTTGGTACTGTGGATAGTAGTTCCCTGTGCTATATAGTAGTACCATGTTGTATATTTATTCTAAATGTAGTAGTTTGTCTCTGCTAATCCCAGACTCTCCGTCCATCACTGTCCTCCACGCCCCCAACCTTGGCAATCACAGGTCTGTTCTCTATGTCTCTGAGTCGGCTTCTGTATTATACTTAAGTTCATTTGCGCCATATTTTAGATTACATGTATAAGTGATATCATATACTTGTCTTTCTCTTTCTGACTTACTTCACTTGGTATGATAATTTTTAGTTGCATCCATGCTGCTGCAAATGGCATTATTTCATTCTTTTTTATGACCAAGTAGTATTCTATTATATACATGTACCACATCTTCTTTATCCATTCATCTGTTGATGAATATTTAAGTTGTTTCCATGTTTCATTTTGGCTGTTGTAAACAGTGCCGTAATGAACATTGGGGTGCATGTATCTTCCTGAATTGTAGTTTTGTCTGGATATGTGCCCCAGAGTGGGATTGCTGGATCATGTGGTAATTCTATTTTTTGTTTTCTGAGAAACCTGCACACAGTTTTCCATACATTCTCACCAACAGTGTAAGAGCGTTCCCTTTTCTCTACACTCTCTTCTACATTTGTTATTTATAGACTTTTTAATGATGTTCATTCGGACCTGTGTGAGGTGAAACCTAATTGTGCTTCTGATTTGCATTTCTCTAGTAATTAGTGAGGGCTTCCCTGGTGGCTCAGTGGTAAAGAATCTGCCTGCCATGAGGAGACACTGGAGATGAGGGTTCAATCACTGGGTTGGGAAGATCCCCTGGAGGAGGAAATGGCTACAGACTCCAGTATTCTTGCCTAGACAATCCATGGACAGAGGAGCCTGGTGGGCTACAGTCCTTGGGCGGAGGTGGGGGTGCAGAGCCGGACACGACTGAGTGACTGAATGACTGAGCAGGAACACAATAGTGATGTTCAGCATCTCTTCACATGCCCCCTGTGTATTGTCCTTGGAGAAATTTCTATTCAGGTCTTCTGCCCATTTTTCGATTGTCACATAGGGTCTTAAGGGCAACTTTTAACATAAAATAAGCTTCTGGCAAATAGATGAGGAAACAATGGAAACAGTGACAGACTTTATTTCCTTGGGCTCCAAAATCACTGCAGCTGGTGACTGCAGCCATGAAACTAGAAGATACTTGCTCCTTGGAAGAAAAGCTAGACAGATAGACCAACCTAGACAGCATATTAAAAAGTAGAGACACGACTTTGCCAACAAAGGTCCATTAGTCAAAGCTATGGTTTTTGCAGTAGTCACGCGTGGATGTGAGAATTGGACTATAAAGAAAGCTGAGCACCGAAGAATTGATGCTTTTGAACCATGGTGTTGAAGAAGACTCTTGAGAGTCCCTTGGGCTGTGAGGAGATCCAACCAGTCCATCCTAAAGGAGATCAGTCCTGGGTGTTCATTGGAAGGACTGACACTGAAGCTGAAACTCCAATACTTTGGCCACTAATGCAAAGAACTGACTCACTTGAAAAGATCCCGATGCTGGGAAAGATTGAAGGCAGGAGGAGAAGGGGATGACAGAGGATGGGAAGGTTGGATGGACTCGATGGACATGAGTTTGAGTAAACTCTGGGAGCTGGTGATGGACAGGGAGGCCTGGTATGCTGCAGTCCACGGGGTCACAAAGAGTCAGACACGACAGAGGGACTGAACTGAACTAAACTGAAGCTTCTCTTGTGGCTCAGCTGGTAAAGAATCCACCTGCAATGCAGGAGACCTGGGTTCAGTCCTTGGGTTGGGAAGATTCCCTGGAGAGGGGAAAGACTACCCACTCCAGTATTCTGGCCTGGAGAATTCCATGGACTGTATAGTCCATGGGGTTGCAGAGTCCAGACACGACTTAGTGGCTTTCACTTTCACTTTCAAGCACATATTAAGAGTATAACTTGACAGTTTTTTTACATGTATAACTTGTAAGATCATCACCACTATCAAGACAGGGACATGCCCATCCACCCCCACTAAAAATTTCCTGTGCCCCCAGTGACCCTCCCCCTGATGGAGATATTTCTTTTCAAATGGATGTCCGATTACTGCAGGATCATTTGTGAAAACTTCCCTTTCACCATTGAATGAATGACCTCTGGACCTTGGCTGAAAGTCAGTTGTCCACATGAATGTGGGTCTACTTCCAGAAGCCCTGTCCTGGAGCACTGACCTATCCATCTTTGCGCCCATATCACAGCGTCTCGATTACAGCAGCTTTATAAGGCTTGAGACCAGGCAGTGTGAGCCTCTCCCTTTGTTTTGGCTCCTGTAATTCCCCTACTATTCCATACAAATCTTAGACTTGGCATTTTCTTCAGAAGATCTTGCCAGGATTTCCGACGGGAATTGCACTGATGGTATGGATCAGAAGGCGGGGACGTGGGATCTTGACCGCCCTGAGTCCCCTGGCCCGGGAACATGAAATGTGACTCCGTTTTGCAGTTCTTTCATTTCTCTGAGCAGTGTTCAGGGTTTTCAGAGAGCGGGTTTTGCACCGTGTCAGATCTGTCCCTAAACATTCCACATTTTGTGATGCTATTATAAATGGTTTTCGTTAAATTTCAATTTCCAACTGGCTGTTTCCAGCAGATGGAAAGGCGGCTTACCTGTCTATGTTGACTTGCAGCCTCCTGGGAGGAGGCACGGGGCTGGGCGGGTCCTAAGCCCAGTGGATTCTGGTCACAGCCTCAGCTGAGTGGCCCTTCTGGAGCAGGTGCTGTCCTCCAGGAAGCGGAGACTTCGTTTCTTCCAACCAGGGGCTTCCCCAGAAGCAGACGTGGTTTTCACGGTGTGTTGTTTCCAGTGGACTCACAGTGGGTGTGGACAAGAGTTGGGCATAGAGTTCCAGCACACACTTGGGGCTCAGGTCTGTGGTGACCCTGGGGACTGGTCCAAGGTCCCAAGGTGGGATTCAGGGATGCAGCTGCTCAGGGGTCAGGGAGCTTGGGGGTGCTGAGAGCATGACCTGGGCATCCGTGCCCCTCCCAGCAGGTCATCCAGCCTGGCCCGCGTGTCCTACTCTGACCACGTGCCAGGGGAGCCCTGAGCTCTTCAGTCATGGGGACAGCAGCAATTTCAGCTCCTGCCAGCCGGGCAGCGGGGGAAGGGGGCATGCACAGAAAAGGCTGGGATTTCTCTCTATTCCTGGCCCCTCAGGAGTGCAGGTTCCCTGGGGACAACTCAGAGGACTTCTCTGGTGACTCAGGAGTCCCAGTGCTGTGACTGGGTTTGGGTCTGACAGGCCGTGGGAAATGGCACCAGGAGCTCTGGGCAGTCACCCCTTCCTGTCCAAGCACCTCTGCCGGGGCTGCCCCACCCCCATCCCGTCCTCCCCAGCATCCTCCAGCCAGGCCAGCCTTTTCTTTTTATTTTATTTCTTTTTAATTTCTATTGGAGTTTAGTTGATTTACAACGTTGCGTAACGGCAACGTGTATGAGTCACACATACATGTTGTTGTTGTTTAGTCGCTCAGTCGTGTCCGACTCTTTGCAACCCCATAGACTGTAGCCCTCCAGGCTCCTCTGTCCATGGGATTTCCCAGCGAAGAATACCGGAGTGGGTTGACATTCCTTCCTCCAGGGGGTCGTCCCACCAGGGATCAAACCCGGGTCTCCTGCATTGCAAGCAGATTCTTCAGCACTGAGCCGCCTGGGCAGTCCACATATATTAATACATAGATCCACTCTTTTTTAGATTCTTTCCTTTGGAGGTCACTGCAGAGTATTGAGTCGGGTTCCCTGTGCCGTCCCGCAGGTCCTTATCGGTTATCTATTCTTCACACAGTAGTATGTGTGTATGTCAGTCTCTTCCTCTGCCAGCCTGGCGCGTGCACCCCTCACCCCGCTCTGCTCCCTGGGCTGCTTCTGCCCTGGCGAGCCAGCGGGTCACCCGCCCTCTGCATTACCCGCCCTCTGCACCCCGCTGCATCCTAAACCTGAACTCTGCCTCAGCCCAGGAGCGAGACCCCTGGCACAGCGCACTGGGGCTCCAGAGGAGACCCGAGTGGGCAGACCAAGACAATGTGTCCAGTGGGGCAGCTGCCCAGCCTGGGAGCGGTGGGGTGGGGCTCAAGGGAGGGTCAGCGGCTCAGCGAGGGCGGGGGTGGCAGAAGGCTGTGAGGAGGAAACAGGCTTGGGTCCAAGGACAGGACCAGCAGGGGAGGTGTGCGCAGGCTCGGGACGGGCAAGTTGAGGCACGTCTGCACCCGAGCGGCTGCCAGCTGCTGGCCCGGTCCCCGTCACCGGGGTGGCCCCGCCGTTTTCACAGGTTTAATTAAGTCTCCTCGGGACCTTGGACTTGTCAAGAACTCTTCAAGATGACCTGGCAGGTTTCCCCAGTGGACGCCTCCTGATTAAAAGGAAAATTGAAAATCTTCACACCTTCTGCTTCACTGTAATGAGGACTGAGCTCTGGAACCCGATCAGCCTCTTGTCAAACAGCCTTTCCCAGGCAGCAGGTCAGGGGATCGAGGGCAGGGATGATGAGGTCTCCATGCCAGCAAGACGAGGGCCGCATCTGTCTCCCTCGAGGCAGAGGTGTCACTGGAACCCTGGGGTTCACGGCTGGAGAGCACCAGCTCTATGAGGCTGCTAGGAAAGCAGTTTGGGGTGGCCCCCAATAGCTCCACCCCGTTAACCTTGGGTCATTCCTGCCCTGAGTGAGGCAGGCCCGTGAGTTACTTCTAAAAAAAAAAGGACAGTGCAAGGAATGGGACGGCCCTTCCGAGAGGAAGTGTGAAGGACTCCAGCTCCTGTCCTGCCCGCTGGAGCTCTGATGCTTGATTTTCTAGGGAAGCTGCCCACCCTGCAGTGAGCTGTCCGGCAGGGGAAGGAAGGACGGACAGTTGGCCAGGACCCATGTCTGGGCGGTGACCACCTGACTGAGCCTGAAGGTGGACCATGTCTAGCAGAGCCTTTGGGGAGACCACAGCCCTGCTGACAACTCAGCCGCAGCCTCAGGAGCCATCCCGAGCCAGAGGCGCCAGCTGAGCGGTGTCCAGGGTCCTGGTCGCAGAAGGAGCTGCTGGTGCTTAGTGTTAAGTCGCTAGGCTTGGGGCTGTGGGGCAGGAACTCCAGTGTGACCTCGGGAGAGCATAACCAGGACCCCAGGCAGTGATGGGGGTGTCGCAGGAGGTCACACCCTTGCTTCTCCTTTCCCTCAGTGGCGGCCCTGGATGGGTCATCATCTTGCTCAGAATGCTCGTCTGGACCTGGGGTCTGTGACCTGGAGGCTGGGAGCTGGGGGGAGCATGGGGAGACAGAGGAGGTGGGCCTGGGGCACACTGGCGGGAGCACCTGCTCTGTGAGCGGACGCGGCACCCCCAGGTCTTGGGACCGAGATGAAGGTGCTGGGTGCTGGCCATTCTTGGCCCAGGACATAAGGACACACTCTGGGTGTTGGACCAGCTGCGGCCGGGGGAGATGACAGCTCCAAGGAGGTCACATTGAGGACTCCACGACCCAGGTCCGGGTGGTAGGGCCCCTGCCCCTGGGAAGCACTGCTCACCTGCCTTAGAGCCGGGGGTGTACACGGCCAGGCCAGGAGGACCCAGCACCCTGTTCACTGCTCAGAAATCCTGCCAAACACTGCCGGTTTCATGGTGGCAGCAGCCAGGCACCTGTTCCACCCTGCACCCTTCTCCCTGGAAACTTCTGCCCAGCCATCAGCAGCGGGGGGAATGAACCCAAGCAAAGCCCACTCTGACCCCAGCCCAGCTTGTCCTTCCTGCCCTCCCTCAAGCCCAGAGGGACCACGGGTTGGAGCCGTGAGCAGGGCACCCGGCCCTGGGAGAGGGGTGGGCGAGTGGGAACATCAGAGCCACCCAGCTGGGGTGGGGGTGCCACACTCGCAAGGCCCGGAAGGAGGCTGGGGAGGGGGCCACCTTTCCTTCTCTCAGTCTGCAGCACAGAGCGCCTGGTGGTGGGTCTCCTGTACCTTCTGGTTCACCACACGTGGCTGGGGATGGGCAAGGGGCTCTGCTGTGAGTGGGCCACGCAGTGGGGAGGGGCTTTAGCCTCAGCTGGCCATCCAGTCTGACCTCCACATGGCCCCTCCCCCAGAACAATCCAGAATCCCAGTGGGATCATGTCCCTCCCCTGCTAACAGCCTCCCAATGCTGCCCACCACCCTCAGAGGAGTGGCCATCTGCCACATGCTGGGGCTGGACAAATCCCTGCTGTGCGTGATGGAGCAAGTGATCCTAGGATCAACCGTGTGGAGAAATCCTGAAAGAGAGATGGAAAAGTACGGAACAACTTAGGGACGTTAAAAAAGTCTTCAATAGACATAGAGACACACTCTGCTCAAGGCTGGAGTGACAAGATGAATAGAATCGATTCTATTCTATGAGCACCATTCTTCCCTAAACTAATTTATAGCATTTTAATAAAATTCTTTCAGTCTGTCTGCCTTCTGATGGATGAGGATAAGAGGCTTGTTCAAGTTTCCTGATGGAACAGACTGGCTGTGGGGAAAACTGGGCCTTGCTCTGGTAAGCAGGGCCATGCTCAGTAAATCTTTAATCCAATTTTCTGCTGATGGGTGGGGCTGTGTTTCCTCCCTGTAGTTTGGCCTGAGGCAGACCAGTCCTGGAGTCCACAGTCTCTATGGCAGGGCTACAGGCTCTCAGTTCAGTTCAGTTCAGTTCAGTTGCTCATTCGTGTCTGACTCTTTGCGACTCCCTGGACCACAGCACACCAGGCCTCCCTGTCCATCGCCAACTCCCAGAGTTTACTCAAACTCATGCCCTTTGAGTCGGTGATGCCATCCAACCATCTCATCCTCTGTCATCCCCTTCTTCTCCCACCTTCAATCTTTCCCAGCATCAGGATCTTTTATAATGAATCAGCTCTTCACATCAGGTGGGCAAAGTATTGGAGTTTCAGCTTCAACATCAGTCCTTCCAATGAATATTCAGGACTGATTTCCTTTAGGATGGACTAGTTGGATCTCCTTGCAGTCCAAGGGACTCTCAAGAGTCTTCTCCAACACCACAATTTGAAAGCATCAATTCTTCAGCACTCAGCTTTCTTTATAGTCCAACTCTCACATCCATACAATGACTAGTAGGAAAACCATAGTCTTGACTAGAACGAACTTTGTCGGCAAAGTAATGTTCTGCTTTTATATGCTGTCTAGGTTTCACTAACTTTCCTGCCAAGGAGCTAAGTATCTTTTAATTGTCATGCTGCAGTTCACCATCTGTCAGTGATTTTGGAGTCCCCCAAAATAAAGTCAGTCACTATTTCCACTGTTTCCCTATCTATTTACCATGAAATGATGGGACTGGATGCCATGATCTTAGTTTCTGAATGTTGAGCTTTAAGCCAACTTTTTCACTCTCCTCTTTCACTTTCATCAAGAGGCTCTTTAGTACTTTTTCACTTTCTGCCACAAGGGTGGTGTCATCTGCATATCTGAGGTTATTGATATTTCTCCGGCAATCTTGATTCCAGCTTGTGCTTCTTCCAGCCCAGCGTTTCTCATGATGTACTCTGCATATAAGTTAAATAAGCAGGGTGACAATATACAGCCTTGCCGTACTCCTTTTCCTATTTGG
This sequence comes from Cervus canadensis, assembly GCF_019320065.1. Taxonomy (NCBI): domain Eukaryota; kingdom Metazoa; phylum Chordata; class Mammalia; order Artiodactyla; family Cervidae; genus Cervus; species Cervus canadensis. The sequence goes on from NC_057387.1 coordinate 113,652,150, forward strand.
AACCAGTCTGTTGTTCCATGTCCAGTTCTAATGTTGCTCCTGACCTGCATACAGGTTTCTCAAGAGCGGTCAGGTGGTCCTGGTATTCCCATCTCTTTCAGGATTTTCCACAGTTTGTTTGTGATCCACACAGTCAAAGACTTTGGTGTAGTCAATAAAGCAGAAGTAAGATTTTTTCTGGAACTCTCTTGCTTTTTTTTTTTTTTTTTCGATGATGGCAATTTGATCTCTGGTTCCTCTGCCTTTTCAAAATCCACCTTGAACATCTGGAAGTTAGTTCATGGTTCATGTATAGTAAAGCCTGCTTTGAGCATTTGGCATTACTTTTACTAACGTGTGAGATGCGCGCAATTGTAACAATAGTTTGAGCATTCTTGGCATTGCCTTTCTTAGGGATTGGAATGAAACTGACCTTTTCCAGTCCTGTGGCCACTGCTGAGTTTTCCAAATTTGCTGGCTTATTGAGTGCAGCACTTTCACAGCATCATCTTTTAGGATTTGAAATAGCTCAGCTGAAATTCCTTCACCTCCACTAGTTTTGTTCGTAGTGATGCTTCCTAAGGCCCATACAGGCTCTATGGTAGGGCTCAAAGCAAGTTCCTCCAAGAGGACTTATGCCAACATGCCACGCCTCTCAGCCAGTGCCCCTGACCCTGCAGCAGCCAACGTTTTGGCCACCTGATGGTAAGAGCCAACTCATCAGAAAAGACCCTGATGCTGGTAAAGATTGAGGGCAGGAGAAGGGGACCACAGAGGATGAGATAGTTGGATGGCATCATCTACTCAATGGACATGAGTTTGAGCAGGCTCTGGGAGACAGTGAAGGACAGGGAAGCCTGGTGTGCTGTAACCCATGGGGCCACAAAGAGTCAGACACAACTGAGCAACTGAACAGCCACAGCAAAATTCTACAATTATCTCAGTGAACTTACACGTGGCTGTAAATTATATAAGCTTATTTATAATTTCTGTTTTAAAATAATAATTACTTTTTCAGGAAGAGGCATGAAGAGCGACCAGCCCCGGCAGATGTTCAATTCAGTTCAGTCACTCAGTCGTGTCTGACTCTTTGCGACCCTGTGGACTGCAGCACGCCAGGCCTCCCTGTCCATCACCAACTCCCGGAGCTTGCTCAGACTCAGGTCCATCGAGGCAGAAATTAGAGCATTATAATGGCGCAGTAAGGAACCTTGTGTGAAATTGGCATGAAAGTCAACTTCTAGGGCAATGGGACAGAACAGATGATCCTGAAACCGAAACTGGTACCCAGGAAACTCGATCTCTGATGCAGAAGCAGCCCTAAGTCGACAAGGAGGAGAGAATTTAGTCAATAAGTGATGCTATAATAAAGGATACTGTTACTTAGAACAAAACTGGAAATTTTATTTTTCACCTCACAGGGTTTTGCAGAGAAAAAGTAGAAGAATGAAATGCAGTAAATCTAGCCACTGAGGGAGCCGAAAGGGAGATCTTGTCGGGATGCTGCCTCTGAATCTGGTCCAGCCTGGGGGGAGTAGGGAGGACTGTGGGACAAGAAGGAGAAAGACAGACGTTTCACACAGCTCCCCAAGTCTGTGGTAGTCGACCAACTTAAACACAAATGCCTTTCCAACTTGCAGGTGTTAAGTGAAAGCCTGAGGGCCAAGCCTGGAGAAAATAAGACACTGAAAAGAGACACTTCTTTTTAATCTGGTTTGGTTTAGCTGCTAAGTGGTGTCTGACTTGCAATTCCATGGACTGCAGCCCATCAGGCTCCTCCGTCCATGGGATTTTCCAGGCAAGAATACTGGAGCGGGTTGCCATTTCTTTCTCAGGGGAATCTTCCCAACCCAGGGACTGAATCCGGGTCTCCTGCTTTGCAGGCAGATTCTTTACCAACTGAGCCACCAGGGAAGCTCTTTTTAATACGCAAGTGCTCAAATCAATGTGTAAGGGAAGAAGTTTCGGAAGAAGCTCTTGAGTCTGGTATATTTGAATTTTTCAGGCTAAGCCGGTGACTCTTTTATAAGGAATAGTCCCCACTTGATCCAGATAAACTAGTTGCCAGCTCATCTCTCCAGGTGGGTATTTGCCACGAGCACCTTGGTTCCTGTGAGCTGTTTCCACAGTGTGGACTCCCAGGTGTGGCGTCGCCGGGGACACAACGGTCTGTTTACCCAGGGGTGGCACCAGCTGACCTTCCTGCAGCCGTTCCTTCGGCTCCATCCACATCCTCCCCGGGCGGGAGGTGGGCGTGGGGCTTGGTGGGCTGGCGGGGTCACAGGGGTGTTATATCTGGTCGTGCTCTGTGTACTGATGAGGCTGGATGCTGGTCTTGTGTTCTGATTGGCCAGTGAGACCCTAGTGTTTAAATTCACACCAAACTGGTCTTGGTCTCTCACAGATATCTTTGCCTGGTTTCCACATAGCCTGGGCCAGTGTCCTAACAACCTGGGAGGTCACCCTCCAGCATGTACGGAGATGACCACGCACTTGGGAGAGCCGGCAGCGTCCTACCCACCAGCTTCCCCGCACAGATGTGTGTCCAGCACACACGGGGTGTTGGTACAGGGTGGTCTCTCCACGGGCCACGGAAACTCTGACGTTCCGTGAGTCACCAACAAAGACTCCACGTAGAAGCCTGTCTCCTCCCCACTTTCTCTGCTCAGAGTTTAAACATCCTGGCAACTCAGCCTCTGCAGGGCTTCTCCACTAAATGCTCCAATCCACAGACCTTACAGAATTAGTAAAATGCTCTATCTATCAAATCCCTCTGTCCCTCAAAGTCAGACTCCCTGGGGACCCCCAGTCCCTTTGCCAGATCCCAGGTTGGAAAACCTGATGTGGGACTTAGAATCTTTGCAACAGAGAGAGAACTTCTTGATGTCATTGTTTGCCAGCTTGTGGGCTGCCCATCCGGTGGGTATGGGATTTGATTTTAACGTGATCGCGCCCCCTCCTATGTCTCGCTGCAGCTTCTCCCTTGTCCTTGGACTTGGGGTATCATTTTTTTGGTGGGTTCTAACATCCTCCTGTGGACGGTTGCTGGCAACTAGCTGTGGTTTTGGTGTTCTTAGAGGAGAAGATGTGTGTACGTCCTTCTACTCTGACATCTGACAGTATCTGTTTGAGTTTGAACCTCACTCATGCTCACTGTGTTACAACAACCCCTAAGAAAGAATAAAATGATGATATAAACATGTGCTGCCCTGACCCCCAGGTTATTTCCACTGGTTTGGGGGTGTGTTTACCCAGGTTCTCATTTCCATCCCTTTAGTAAACTGGGTGCTCCATTCTTATAATTCCCTACTCTGCATTTTGTTCCATAACAGCGTTTCTCCTCTTAGGATATGTTCTGAGCAACTTCCCAAGTCAGTCGGCTGCATGTGCATCATGGCCCCTAGGGCATTCGGTGCCCTTGTGAGGTTGTACCATAGTTTCCCTCATCCCTCGTGTACCTCTTTCCAAGCTTTTATTGTGTGGACAGTGTTACAGATCTTTGACTACTGGTCTGCTCAATTCCTTTTCATGGCTTTCTAAGGACAGAGTCAAAGTGTTAGTCGCTCAGTCGTGTCCGACTCTGTGTGACCCCATGGACCATAGCCCGCCAGGCCCCTCCGTCCATGGGATTCTCCAGGCAAGAATACTGGAGTGGGCTGCCATTCCCGTCTCCAGGGGGTCTCTCAAGCCCACGTCTCTTGCATTGGCAGGTGGATTCCTTACCCCTGAGCCAGCAGGGAAGCCCCCTGCACACACGCATGGCAGTGTTAGCTGCTCAGTCATGTCTCTTTGTGACACCGTGGACTGTGGCCTCTGTCCATGGGATTCTCCAGGCAAGAACACTGGAGTGGGTTGCCATTCTCTTCTCCAGGGGATCTTCCTAACCCAGGGATTGAACCCACATCTCCTGCATTGCTGGTGGATTCTTTACCACCGAGCCACCTGGGAAGCCCTTTCTAAAGACAAACGCCTGTGGAACCCCATTTCCCCACCTCCACAGGTGGCCCTGAGCATGCTCCACTCCTGGGCAGCAGGACCAGCCTCAGGCCAGCCTGCCGGGGTGACGGGTACAGAGCTGCACCTTCCTTGTCCTAAAAGCGATGCGTCACACTCTCACTGATCCTGTTATCTTTCCACTGTCCCATTACTTCTCAGAGGTCTTTCTGGAGAGCTGATGTTTTCTGGTGGATCTGAAAGAGTTCTCTTTCCACAATGGCTCCAGAGGAAGCCCCTCACGTCTGCCGCCCTGACGTGACCCGTGATGCCTGCCACAGGCGACGCCTCGCAGGAGGTGAGGACTCAGGAGCTGGGGCTCTGACTCCCGCCTGGACGCTGCTGCCCAGCTGCCTGTGTAAGGCTCCGTGTCACAGAAAGGCAACTAACCTTTAAGACCTGTGTTTTGTTTATTCTATGTAATACTAGTGAAAACAACAAGATCTATGAAGGTTTTCTGATAAATGTTAACCAGAGATATTGGGTGAGTCTTTGAAATGGGGCCTAAGAACTTCTGATCTATGGATATAATATAATGTCAAATCAGTCACTCCACCCTCTGCCCTCCTATGAGCCCTCACCCAGCCCCCAAAGTCAGGGTGTTTGGTGGTGGGATGGACGGGGGCCTGGGACCGCCGCTCTCCTATTTGGGGTCACCAAGTGTTTCTAGGCCAATGGTGTCCCGGGTGGACACTCACTTATCCAGCTGACAACTGCAGACCACTGACTGTTAGGACAGAGTCAGGGGCAAAGTCAGGGATGGTTGTTAATAGACAGAGGGGAAAGAGCCAGGGGCAAGGCCAGGGATGATTGTTAGTGGACAGAGGGGAGAGAGCGGGGGTCAGGCCAGAGACCACCGGTAGTGGTTCCCCAGCAGCTGCAGGGGAAAGATGGACATCAGAGCGCCAATCAAGTGCCCAAGGAGCACTCTTCAAGGAAGCGACCTCCAAACTGAGAGCTGGAGTCAGGCGAAGGCGCGGGATGGCGGGGCTGAGGAAGGGGCTTCTGGAGGAGGAGGCCCCTCGCCTGCTCGCCTGTCCGCCCTCACAGGGGCGGGTCCTCACCAGGGCGGGTCCTCACCGGGGCGGGTCCTCATGGGGGGCGTGTCCTCACCTGGGTGAGTCCTCACAGGGACGTGTCCTCACCGGGGCAGGTCCTCATGGGGGGAGTGACCTAGAGGGGGCGTGTCCTCCACCGGGGCGTGTCCTCACCCGGGCCGGGGTGGGTCCTCACCCGGGCGTGCCCTCACCTGGGTGAGTCCTCACAGGGGCGTGTTCTCACGGGGGGCGTGTCCTCGCGGGGGCGTGTCCTCACCAGGGCGTGTCCTCACCGGGCGCATCCTCCCTGGGGCGTGTCTTCACCGCATCTCCGCAGTCCAGGGTTGGGGGACTCTGACCCTCAGGGACTGCAGCCTCCTCCCTGCCTATTTGCCCACCTGCTTCCTGTTTTCGGTCTTCTCTGTCTTTTCTCGCACGGTGAGCATCCATCTGTGGGCAGCCCCCTGTCAGGGTCATCCAGGGTATCTGAGGTCCCCTCTGCCCACAGACTTATGTCGGCCTTGTAAATCCCAGTCATTCAGTACACTGATTGCGGCTGAAGGGGTTTTAATATGTAAGATTCTTAACTGTGGTAAAATACACTCTCTTGGCCTGCCCTGGCTTCTGTAACAGAACAGCACAGCCTGGGGGCTTATAAACAACAGCATGTGTCACAGCTCTGAGGCTGGGCATCCAAGATGAAGACAGAAGGCTCCCTGGTCTGGCGAGGACCCACTTCCTGGTCCCTGGATGAGCGGCCGTCCTCCCTCTGGGGTCCTCACATGGGGAGGGGGATGAGGGAGCTGCCTGGGGATCTGTCTGTTATTAGGGCAGTAATCCATTCCTGAAGACCCCACCTCCTAACACCATCACACTGAGGTTTGAGTTTGAACACAGGAGCTCATGAGGAGATTAGCATTTAGTTTATGGTATATGTATGACACAAAGTTTACCATTTTAACCACCTTTAAGTGTACAGTTCAGTCGTATTAGGTGCCTTCACGCTTGATGCGGTCATTACCACCACCATCTCCAGACTTCCGTCCACCTCCCCAGACCGAAACTCTGTCCCGTTAAACACCAGCTCTACCCTCACCCCACCCCATCCCACTCTGTCCCTAAGACTTTGACGACCCTGTGCTGTGCTGTGATTAGCCTCTCAGTCGTGTCCGACTCTGTGACCCCATGGACTGAAGGCCGCCAAGTCCCTCTGTCCATGGAATTCTCCAGGCCATACTGGAGTGGGCTGCCATTTCCTCCTCCAGGGTTTGATGACCCTAGGGACCTCACACAAGTGGAATCATACATGCTTGACCCTTCGTGACTGGCTTATGTCACTTAGCATAATGTCTGCAAGGTTCATCCGTGTCATAGCTGGTGTCAGGATTTCCTTCCTTTTAAAGACGGGGTGATATCCCCTCGTGCAGATGGGCCTCATCTTGTTTACCCATTTTCTGTCCATGGACACTTGGATGCTTCCACTTTTGGCTGCTGTGGACAAGCAGGTGCAAGTGTCTGCTCCAGACCCTGTTCTCACCTCCTCTGGGCACACGCCCGGCAGTGGGATTGCTGGTCCCAAGGTGGATCCATGTTTGGTTCTGAGGAGCCCGCAGACTGTTTTCCACAGCAGCTGCACCATTTTCCGCTCCCACCCGCACTGCACTAGGGCACCCGTTTCTCCACACCCTCGTTCCTGCTTTTGGATCAGAGCCCTCCTAACGGGTTTGCTGAAGCTGCACTGTGTGTCTTGGGGCAGGTGTCCCTGAAGCAGAGCCTGGGATGGGTGTTCTTGTGATGCGGCAGGAATGGGAAGCACGGGAAGCAGGAGGGGCGGAAGACGAGCGGCTGTCTCGACTGCGGGCAGCCCCTCTGAGGACCTGCGGGTGCTCCAGGGTGCGGACTGCACACAGAGCTGCCCCTCCCCGAGACAGGGAGACAGGGAGACAGGGAGATGGGCCCAGCCCATCAGCCGCTCCTCCCCACTTGTCATCCACCCCAGCGGGCACCGGGTGAGGTGTTCCACTTGGCTTCAGGAGGTCATCCAGGCACCTGTGAGTATGGACCAGGGTGGGCTGCAGCCAGGGGCTCAGCAAGGGGGCCCTGAGCTGGGGACCACAGGCCACAGGTACAAGCCTTCGATGCCAGTGGGATGGGGCACCTGCCACACCCTCACCTGCCCCTGGACCTGCTCTCCTGTTCCCGTATTCAGCCCCCTTCCTATTGGGCCATCTGTATTCACTGTTGATTTGTTCTTCTGTATTCTTTGCTGTTTCGTGCATTGCAAATACCTTCCACCTGCTTTGGCTTATTATGGACTTTCAACCCATAGCATGGATCAATCTTATTATTAAAGATGCCCTCCCTGTTCTTCACAGGAGTCAAGGAAGGCACTGGAAGCACCCATCTCCTGTCTCCATGTCCGAGCAAGCAGAGCCTTTACGCCAGCACATCCACCTGAACATTATGAAATGTGATTAAAGTATGAAGGGAGTAAACAATTCTCACAATACTTTCAGCTGGAAATAATATTTAAAGTAACTCGGTGTGCTGCAGATTTGATGAAGATGGGTTGCTCAGACTGGAAACGATATGACTCCTCAGTATCTGGCCTCCTGGAAACCTTCTGAATATGACAGCTAAAACTTGCTGCTGCTGCTGCTAAGTCACGTCAGTCGTGTCCAACTCTCTGTGATCCCATAGACAGCAGCCCACCAGGCTCCGCCGTCCCTGGGATTTTCCAGGCAAGAATACTGGAGTGGGTTGCCATTTCCTTCTCCAGTGCATGAAAGTGAAAAGTGAAAGTGAAGTCACTCAGTCGTGTCTGACTCTTTGCGACCCCATGGACTGCAGCCCACCAGGCTCCTCCGTCCATGGGATTTTCTAGGCAAGAGTACTGGAGTGGGGTGCCATTGCCTTCTCCCTCTAAAGGAACTTTGTTTGCCAGCTAGGTTTTCATGTGGGTATTAATCTGATAAATTTCACAAGGTATTTGCCAGCCCCTCTGATTTTCCACTATAACAATGTCTGATGGAGGAAGCGCTGTTGATGGGAGCTTAACCAGAGAGCTGGAGGCCTGGGCTAACCCTTTAGCCAGGCCCCTGCCTCCTGGGCCTCTCTCTGCTCTGTGCCCTGAAGCCCTTAGGCCAAGCTCACCGTCCCCAGAGACCCGGCCAGGCACTGACCACAGCTGAGCACAGAGGGGGGCCAGAGGGGCCCGCACAAGCTCACCGTCCCCAGGATTCTCACCCCACGCTACTCTGGAAAGGTCTAAGCATGTCCACTCCCCATGGAGCCCCTGTTGCAGGTGGGCAAGCTTTCCTGATCACAGCCCCTAGCCATTTAGGGAACATGACCGCGAACTCGGATCGGTGGGGATTCCCTGCTCACTTCTAATCCAGGCAGACTTTGCCCAGCTGCAGAGCAGTGTACTCAACCTTTGATGGTGTCTAGAGACACCTCTGGTCGTTCCAAGTGGGGTGAGTGTGCTTGGCCTCTAGCGGACAGTGGCTGGGATGCACAGGACAGCCCCCACAGCAAAGAACACTCTGCCCAGGAGGCCGCTGGTCCAGGCAGGGAAGCCCGCTCCACGACAGCCCCAGCCGCCCAGACCCCTGACCATCCCCTGGGCTCACGGCCACAGGCCTCTGGGAAGGGTTCCCGTAAGTGATGGGGTCTCCTCGGCTCCCCACCTCCACCCCCACTGGACTCTGACCTGGCTGATGAGAAGGGTCCATGCGTGGGCTGGCAAAGCTGGACAAACGCTGTGGCTTGAATGTGGGGGCTTCCGCACTTCCCAAGTCTCTAACATGGGACCCGTGTGGGGACAGCCGGGAGGCTGGGGTGCACCCTGAGTGCCCAGCCACGTGGCCACATTCCAGGGACTCTCGTGATCTCCCTGAAAGAAGTAGCCAGCTCTGGCTTCACATTTCTGTGACTAGAGGACCCTGACCTTGACCCTGGGGACCTTGCGAGGGCCAGGGCCTCCCCCCAGAGCCCTCCCCACCTTTCATTGTCAGGTCTGCGTGTGACCACTTGAGCCATACTAATAGAATTTAAGGAGCGGCTTTAATTAAGTCCCATTAATTTCCCAAGACCTTGTCTTCAGTGGCACCGTAATTCAATCTGCACGTTAACAGCACAGTGCTTGCTGCTGTCCTCACTAATATAAGATGTAATCCACGCCATAGTGCCAGAGAGGGCTTCCTTTCCCACTTCCCATGAGAAGTTTCACCCCTACATGGGATTTAAAGTGTGCCCGTGCCTTCTCGGAGGTCAGACTCCTCCCTGCTGTCGGGCTGCCCTCCCCTGGACTCCACGTCCCGCACACAGTGTCCAGAGAAGGGAAGGGAAGTCCAGCCAGACGGCTTTCTCACCTCCCGCCCTGGGAGGAGCCAGCTGCCACCTCGAAGGACCGCGGGAGCCCCGGCAGGAGCTGAAGGCTCACCCATGGGGACCACCTTCCCTCCCCACACACCACACTGGGCCTCCCCACCCGACCTTCGTATCACAGTTGAACTGACTCCACACCGGTGCTCACTCTGTGACGACTATGGAGACGCTCTTCACCACTGAGCCACGGCCCAGACAGGGAGGTTGCTCTGTGACACGGGGCTTCAGGGGTCTGTTGGTTCAGTTTTCTATGCTTTTCCAGTTCACAAAAGCTCCCCCAATGCGGACCGACCCCCGCCTGGGGGGCACGTCAGAGACGCACTGGTTCCACGCTGCATTTTTCCTAGGCCGTCTGCCTTCCTGTCCAGCTGGCCGGCTGTCTGTCCAGAGCGGCCGCCCCAGGCCACCTGGATTCCCAGGAGTTCCTTCCACATCTGCCCAGGAAGAGGGGAGCCCTTGTGTCCTGGCGCCCATTTTCTCTTGGCGTGTCCCTCGTTTGGTGACGTTTGCTGTCCCAGCCCCTCCTGAGAAGGAGGCAGAGGTGGCTCTTTTAGTCCATCAACTAGACGTTCATACCATTTATCCATGGTATCTGGTGGGTTTTCACTATTGTTCATACTAAAATGTGTAAGTTACTTTGCATTTTCTATTAGAATCTCTTTCCCATCTTGCTGTGTCTCTTTCAACTTCTTTGCCAGGCTGTTTTGGCTCTGTTGGTATAACTCTTGTTTACTTGGGAATACTAACTCTATAATACAGTCACTAAAGTCCACCTGCAGTGCTGGAGACTTGAGTTTGATCCCTGGGTCGGGAAGATTCCCTGGAGAAGGAAATGGCAACCCACTCCAGCATTCTTGCCTGGGAAATCCCACGGACAGAGGAGCTTGGCGGGCTACAGTTCATGGGGTCACCAAGAGTCAAACACAACTTAGCAACTAAACATCAAACATTTACTTTACTGAATTTTAAAATGCAATCAAATATGTGCCTATTAAAAATACTTTCTGGCCTTATTATGCTAAGAAAAGATTTTTTTCCCTCCTTACCATTACTACATGACATTACTTTTATGAATTTTTAAGACTTGCAAATCTTTCATCCATCTGAAATTAATTTTTCAAACATTTTTTACTTATTTAGCCATAAAATATAGCCCATAAACATATGAAAGCATTTTCATCTCATAATAATTTTAAAAACTCAGGCTGAAGTGACGAGCAGGCATTTGTTGCCTCCCAGGCTGGCCTGTGTGACAGAGGTTGGTGTCTGTCATCTGATGCTGACAAGGTGAGAGGCCACACACGCTGTGCACACTGATGGAAACACGACTTGACTGCCCATCAAACTGTAATTTATGCATGCTTTTGACCCAGCAGTGCCACCTCCAAAAATTTATCTCCGGAAATACCCACTCAAGAATACAAAGATGCTCACTGCTGTGTGATGTTTGATTCTAAACAAGTAGAACCAAGCGAAGTGTCCATCAAAATGACATTGGTTAAATAAACCACTGTGCATCCATAATTTAACACAGCCCTTGACACAGATGGAAATATTTGGTATGTGTGTGTTTGCATACATATTATACAGAGTATGTGTATGCAAAAGCATTGCATACAATACACTTTATATAATTGATACATTTATATAGTTTATAGATATATATGAGCTGCATCTTTATATTTTTCCATAGTTATCAATGTGGAAAATTATTCAAGAATGTCTATACAAACTTTAATTGATAGAATAGCACTGATAATATAAACCCACTCTTTAAAAAAGTGTGTCTTCATATATTCAGTGCAGAGTTTGAAAGGAAATACACCAAACTCTTCTCTCTGACTGATGAGGTTTTTTTTTTCTCTCTCTCTTTTTTCTTACACTTTCTGAATTTGTGACTTTTTGAAAACTACAGTGAGCAAGGTTCTTTTTTAAAAATAAAAGCAGCACGGCTTTCTCTAAGGAGCTACGAAATTATAAATCAGAGTAACGAGAGACATGACAGACACCAAATAAGAGTTTTTTGTTTTGGTTTTTTCTCACCAGAGAGGAGGAGCGTCCTGGCAGCAGGAGAAGCACCAACCGTGGGAGCTGTGCTGGGAGCCCTGGCCTCTGCAGAGGGAGCTGGCCTTGGTGCACCTCCCCTGGGACCACTGCTGCGGTCCTGGACACCTGAGAAGAGAAGGCTGGGGATGAAGGCACCTGTGTTCACTGGACCACTTGCTTCACACCCACCCCACACAGGCCACATCTGACTACCGCCCCCAGACACACCCACGGCCCTGTGATCCCCTCTGCCTCACTGGACCTCTGAGCAGAGCTGGGCCTGCCCCTCACTGTTTACCAGGGGCCAGCACCATGCAGGCAGGGACCCGCGGCTGCCCCAAGAGGTGTGGGCACTGTGCAGGGAAGGATCAAGGCACAGACATGATCACTGAGGCGTAGAAAGGAGACCCAGGAGCTGTGGGGGTGCAGAGCAAGTGTGGGCTTGAGTTGGGGTCAAAACAATATCCAGAGAATAAAGACAGGAGAAGAGCAGGTGGGCAACATCAGAGCAGGGGCCTCCTGGATTCTGCCTGGGGGCCCCCTGCTCCCATCGGGGTCTGGTACTCACTAAGCCCTGGGGACCCCTGTAACCCCTGGGGACCATGGGGCATGAGGGCACAGCCCCCACCCTTACCCTTTTTAGACCGATTGCTGTGGGCGGAGGAGGGCCATACACCCAGCACCTGGGCTGCTGAAGGTGTGGAATGTCCACAGTGGGAGCAGAGAACGTCTGGGGCACCTCACACCTGACAGATGGCAGCATGTCCCCTGCCAGGTGCCCAGGGTCCAGGACAGCCGTCCGCCTCTGCTTCACACGGGGTCCCTGAGGGTCCTGGAGAGAGGGGTGTGGGGAGGAGGTGACAGCCAGGAGAAACGTGCCCGGGACTCTTATCAACCACAGTCGGCACTGATATTAATTACACAACAATTAAATTGGCAGCAACTCGAGCAGAAATTCTCATTTGACACCTTTTACCGGTTCCCCGCCAAGGAGCTGCCTGGTCTTAATTAGCACAGGAGACTTTCCTCCGTCCTTTGTGTCCCAACGCATCGCCTGCCCATGTCTCAGCACCCTCAGAGCCCCAGGGCTCTGCCATCTGGAAGAGTGAGGTCGGAAACCTGCCTCTGCCAAGTCCAGCCAAGCTTGGAAATCCCGCAGCATCAAAGGACATAATCCAAGCTGCGATGCGATGGGACAGACGTGTGCCTTGGGGAACAAAGACGGGGGTGGTGCTTGGAGGGCAGCGAAGTTCCGAGCATTTGGAGCCGGCCCGCCTCAGGGCCAGCCTGGGTCTTGGAAAATATTCCCTGCTCAGCCAGCCTGCCCCCTGCTCTGTCAGCCACTCACTGCTCTATGCAGAGCCTCCTGGTGCTCTAAGGGGAAGAGATGGCAGGGGATTGTTCAAAGGGAAAAGAGGTCACTTTAGAATGACCAAGATCACAATCCACTCCAAAGCCATTTTTGCTCACAAACAAAATACAACTAATGAAAGGCATTAAGCCATAAAAACAAATGAAAGCTGTGTAAAGAAAAGCCCACAAAAATCTGATAGGAGTGGGAGGCATCTTTCAGTCTTTAAAAGATCAAGTGGATTAAAAAGCAAATGGGAATTTAGAATGTAAGCATAATAAAATTAATGAGAGATTATGTCAAGTATTATTCTGCATAGAAAAAAAGAAAACACTCATCTAAGTACACAGGAAATATTCACAAAATAGATCACAAATTATTCACAAAAATAGATCATGTGCTATACCAGCACATCTAAACATTTTAGGTCACGCACTCCATCAATAAAAGTTTTAACCATGTGTCGCAGTACGTGGATAACTGTAATTTATTCCTAAATTATAATTCATAATGTATGATATGAAAATATAATACATCGTGTCCATTATAAAACACACAAAGGCAGACGCAGCACAACGCTCTGATAGCCGCGAATGCTAAGTGGAAGTTTCCACATTTCCTGACTACTGTGGATTGACCTGTACACCTGCTGGGGTGTCCACACCTCACCTTGGAGACTTATACCACGGACAGAACCTCAGCAGACCCCCAGAACCAGCAATCATAGAGCCCACATACCCTGATCACCGTGCAAAAACAAAACCAAAACAACAGCAAGCTGGAAATCACTGACAAAGCTAGAACCAATCAACCCCTCAACAAAAGTAATACTGAAGTCTAGAAAACAAAAACACTTAGAAATTTTTAATGCTCTCTCAAACCAACCCAGTGTCAAAAAGAATGACAAATTACAGAAGAGCTGGAAAACATGGATTATAATACGGCCACCTAAAAAAACCACAGAGATGAAGTTGGCTGGTAGCATGAGTCTAATGTGTCTTGTTAATACACGTCTGTGAACAAAATGAATCATCACAGTAAGCAACTTCAAACTTCTAACTCAAGAAATCAAAGAAAGAAGGAAATTAGAAAAACAGGAACAAAATGAGCCTAAAGAAAACTGAAAAATTGAAGTTATACAACCAGAAAGTAATGAATTAGGAACATGCATTAGAATTGATAACTAAATCTAGGTACTAATTCTTTGAAAAAATTAGTAAAATGGATAAATTGCTTTTTTTTTCCATCCAGCATAACACTCTACTAAAAGCATATTACAGAAAAAGAGAAACTACAGCCTTTTGATATAACCCTCATAAACAAAAGATTAGAAAGCAGAATTTATTAGTGCACTGAAAAATGTAGGACCTGTGTTATTCACTCTGAGAGTGCAAGGATGGTTCAGTGCTGAGAAATCTATTTGTTTCACATATTAATAGGTAAAAGGAAAAGTTCATGTGTTTGAAGCAGCATTCTGTACAAGAGTGAAAAATTGGACATGAGCCAAATACCCATCAAAGGTAGAGTGGATAAAAAAGTCATCAGGCCATCCCCACAGTGACCTGCTCCGTAGTCATCTGAAAGGGTTAGAGAAATCTGTATGTCTTGTGTGGAAAGAGTTGCAGCATAAATTATTAAGTGGAAATAGAAAGCAGAAAAGCAGTGTGAGTGTATTAATACATTAAAACATGAAACATAAATATGGACAAAACTCTTTCTGTGTTTAAATATAAATATGATGTATAATTTATATATAAATTGTGTGTATATAGTTCACAACCAATTGATATATAATACAAGATGTAATTTACATGCATAATTTATATGTACGTATATATGCTTATGTTCCAGGCATCAACAACAGCCTGGGAATACAAAAGAGCTGCATTTTGTATTGTGCTGTATTGTACCCAATTATGACTGACCCCAGGGCCCCCTGCAAGTGGTCCCCCATCCTTCCCCAAACCATCCGAGGCCACACGACAAGCGCTGTGGGTTCAGCTCCCAGGTTCCTGTCCCCTCCCTATGTGGCCTCTGAGCAGGACACGACTCTCAGTGTTGGGGGACGGGGCAGGCTCTGCTCTTGCCCCTGGACGCAGCATCCAGCACCGCTGCAGGGTGTGGGCCAGGCCCCCACCTCTTGCCTCAAGCTTCCTCTTGCCTGCCT